>NC_063188.1:16987282-17287282 GCF_023159225.1 Perognathus longimembris pacificus | reverse complement strand
AACTCAAAGCCTAGCACTCTCACTTGTCATTTTTGCTCACAGCTGGTGCAGTTCTTGCTTTTCTGCTCGTTAATTGGAGATAAGAGTCTCAAGGATTTGTCTGTCCTAGCTGGCTTTGAACCTCAACCTCAGATCTCAGCTTCCTGAGTAGGTAGGATTATGGGTACTAACTGCCAGCTCCAGGCACAGGAAGGTCTCTTCGTCCTAATTAGTCTTGTTTCACATGCAATTGGAGATCACACTCAGATCATATTCTATGAGTATGAAAGATGACAACAGGACACAAGATGAAATAAGGGAATAGGAAGAGAAGAATTGTAAACTATGCAGTTCTGTAGAGATATGAAGGATTAGTCCTATGCATTATAAACTTTTAATTTTCTCTCACAGATCTGCTCTATTTGCTATTCTGATACAAAAGCATGACAGAGCCAGGTGAGCTCTAAGTGTTTGGGGTTCCCGGGCAAAGGTGTGTGTGTGTGTGTGTGTGTGTGTGTGTGTGTGTGTGTGTGTGTGTGTGAGAGAGAGAGAGAGAGAGAGAGAGAGAGAGAGAGAGAGAGAGAGATGATTGATTAGAACCCCTTCCTTCAACACAGGCATTATAAGTAATAAAGGGAGGGACTTGAAGGGAAGAAGATCTCACAAATCACAGCCAGAGACGTCAAAGAGATGAGTCTTTTTCCACTCTCGATACCCAGAACAAGCTGGGACAAGGAGCTCCAGCACTTAGTGTCTGCTGATTGAATGACTGATGGAAGGAAATCAGGGAGGGGCACTCCAATCCTCTGGCCTCCTTTATGGCTTCTGCAATACTGATTTCACACAGCTGAATCTCAGGGGTTTTTTTTGGGGGGGAGAGGGGTACAGGAGTTGAGTCCTATCAGCCTAGCCCATGGAGGACCAATGTGTTCCTGAAAGCCTGTGGTAGCAAGTCACTATTCCCTTGGATGTTTCTACCACAGCCTTTTGGTGGCTAATTGGAGGTAAGAATCACACAGACATTTGTGCATAGGTTGGCTTTGAACCAGGAGCCTAAAATCTCAGCCTCCTGAGCAGCTAGGGTTACAGTTCATTGGACTCGTCTCAAATTAACCAGCCCAAAGCCAGAAGAGGATGTGTGGCTTAAGTGGTAGAGTGCCAGCCTTGAGTGAAAAAGCCAAGGGACAGCACGAGGCCCTGAGTTCAAGCCCCAGTACTGGCACCAAAAATAAAAACTCTGTAGAAGAGATGCTTTTTATTTTATTTTTTGTCCTCACCTTTGAGAATCAGGAGAAAAATCATGTGATCATGGGATTAGTGTTGTGTTGGAATAGCATTCTCACCTTCCATTCTGTCAGAGCAAAAACACTTCAGGTCTGGAAGGCCTCCCTGGGAAGTCACTTTTTTTTTTTGCCAGTCCTGGCAATTGGACTCAGGGTCTGAGCACTGTCCCTGAGTACTGTCCCTGGCTTCTCTTAGGTCAAGGCTAGCACTCTGCCACTTGAGCCACAGCGCCACTTCTGGCCTTTTCTATATATGTGGTGCTGAGGAATCAAACCCAGGTCTTCATGTATTCGAGGAAAACACTCTTGCCCCTAGGCCATATTCCCAGCCCTAGGAAGTCACTTTTTTTTTTTTTTTTTTTTTTTGCCAGTCCTGGCAATTGGACTCAGGGTCTGAGCACTGTCCCTGGCTTCTTTTTGCTCAAGGCTAGCACTCTGCCACTTGAGTCACAGCGCCACTTCTGGCCATTTTCTGTATATGTGGTGCTGGGGAATCGAACCCTGGTCTTCATGTATATGAGGCAAGCGCTCTTGCCACTAGGCTATATCCTCAGTCCCAGGAAGTCACTTTTTAAGGGGGCAGTTAAATGGCCCAAGAACATGACCATGTATATCCCTTATGGCAAGATTTTAATTAGCTGGAACACTCAGAGTTACTAGGCTTTGGATATTCTAATTTATTCAGTAAACCTCCAACTCCTTTTTGCTCAGCTGCCTGCTGTGGAAAGTCTTTCTATCATGCATGAGCCCACTTTCTGGATTGGGAGTACAATCTATAGAGCAAGTTGATGAAATGTTTTTGTTGACGAGGTATCTTATAGGGATGTGCAGTCAATACATCTCAAATTGGACGCTTCCATAAATATTTCTGTGAAGGTCTATGAATTATGTATCATATTTCATAAAATCTCGTGAAACTGTATTAGGCTACAGAGGTTAATGTCAACATGAAGTGTTTTTTGGCTTTGGCTAGAAATTTAATGACCTCAGTGCAGCCATCTTAGGCTGACCTGAAGTTCTAATGACGTTTTATATGTATTTAATATTGTTTTTTTGATACAGTCTTGCTATGTAGCCCAGGCTGGCCTCAAACTCGTGATCCAATTGTCCCAGCCTCCTGAGTGCTGAGAATACAGGCATGTACCATACCAAACATACACCCAGCATATGTGGTGAATTTTAAAAGGCAAATTAATTACTTGAAAATATATCTTGTTTAAGTTGACAAGTATTTTGAACATAGAAGACTAATAGCACCAATTTGAGTGATACTGCCAGGATTCATGATTTTTATTTTTATTTTTTTTGCCAGTCCTGGGGCTTGTACTCAGCACCTGAGCACTGTCCTTGGCTTCTTTTTTGCTCAAGGCTAGCACACTACCACTTGAGCCACAACGCCACTTCTGGCCTTTTCTATGTATGTGGTGCTGAGGAACCCAGGGCTTCATGTATATGAGAGGCAAGCACTCTACAACTAGGCCATATTCTCAGCCCAGACTGCCAGGATTCAAATCCTAACTTCAAAACTTACTTGATGCAGGCTGGGGATATAGCCTAGTGGCAAGAGTGCCAGCCTCGGATACACGAGGCCCTAGGTTCGATTCCCCAGCACCACATATACAGAAAACGGCCAGAAGCGGCGCTGTGGCTCAAGTGGCAGAGTGCTAGCCTTGAGCGGGAAGAAGCCAGGGACAGTGCTCAGGCCCTGATAAGGCCCAGGACTGGCCAAAAAAAAAAAAACTTACTTGCTGCAGTACTCAGGAAACTGAAGCAAGGGATTGTAAGTTTCAGCCAGCCTAGGCTACAAAGAATGATGCTGTCTCCACCGTCCAAGAGACACACAACAACAAAAATCAGAAGCAAACTACCAAACAGAAGCACTACCACCAACAAAAAGCTTACTAGCTGGGAATAAGAAAATTGTAAGTCCATGGTACAATGAAATATTATTCAGCCATAAAAAGACTGAAGTACTGATACATGGTGTGACAGAGGAATCTCAAAAACAGTATGCTAAGAGATAGAAAACAAATACAAAGGGCCATATATTATATGTTTCAATTTAAATGTAATTTCCAAAACCAATCTATAAATCTATAACACAATGAGTATGATGGCATATGCTGTTAATCCCAGAACTGAGGCATGAAGGACCTGAAATTCAGTGCCATTTGGGGCTGGGAATGTACCTCTATTTTTCTTTATTTTCATGTTTGTAATTCATTTCTGTGTTCAGATGAGACCAGTGCTCTCAAAATCTTAACTCTTTCTTTTTTGTCTGAGGCTGGGACTTAAACTTGGCATCTGATGCTTTTGCTCATTGGCTGGTGCTCTACCACCTAAGCCACGCCTCCAACTTCCAAATTCTGAAGTTTTAAAAAGAAAACTCCTGGCCTAGGAATGTGGCTTAGTGGTAGAGTGCTTGCCTTGCATGCTTGAAGCCCTGGGTTTGATTCCTCAGTACCACCCTGAGTTCAAGTCCCAGGACTGGCAAAATAAAATATCCTAACAGGAGGGGAAAACTGGGAGGGAGTGAAAGAAAGGATGATACAATGTACTCTTACCTGGCTAATGAAACAGTAATCCCTCTGTACATCACCTTTATAATAACAATTTTAAAAACTTAAATAAATAAATGGGAAAAAAGCCCTTTCACTCAAAAAGTATAAATATCTACCAGGAAGTAGCTACTAAGTACTGTTCTAAGTGGCTAATATACGAGGATTTCATTTGATCCTTATAACAGTTTCAGAAGTTATTAATTAGCCCCTATTTTGTAAAGAGGAACATGAGGTTTAGAGAAAAGTTAAGTATTCAAGGTGATATTGTCCATTAATGGCAGATTCAGGATTCAAACCAGGCCTATTTTTTAAAATGCTTTCATGTATGAGAGAAAATATGTACCATTTGTCTCTCTGAGTCTGCCTTGCCTATATTTTTTCCGCACTGTAATTCAATGTGTGTGTGTGTGTGTGTGTGTGTGTGTGTGTGTGTGTGTCAGTGTTGGGGTTTAAACTAGGGTCCTCTTGCTCTTCCTTAGCTTTTTCCACTCAAGGCTGGCACTGTACCAACTGAGCTATACCTCCACTTCCAGTTTTGTGGTAGTTAACAGAAGTTTCTCAGATTTATTTCCCTGAGCTTGCTTTGAACCATGATCCTTGTATCTCAGCTTCCAGTGTGCTAGAATTATAGACATGAGCCATTGGTGCCATGCTGCAATACTTTTATAAGCTTACATTCGTTACATTTCCACGCATTTACAATATATTGCAATCAACCACACCACCTCTGTTACTCTCCCTGACCTTCAAACCATGACTACTTAACTTCAGAGGTTGTTTGCACAGCCACTAAATGGGAAGAAATAGAGAGACCAAGAAAATGGTGAAAATGGTGAAAATTGGTGAAAATGGAAGACAGGTCTGGACCTCAGCTTTCCCACAATTATATAAGAATAGTTGGAAAGCCAGGTGCTGATAGCTCATGCTTATAATCCTAGCTACTGAGATCTGAGGATGGTGGATCTAAACCATCCTGCTCAGGAAAGTTGTGGAGACTCTTATCTCCAATTAACCACCAAAAAATAGAAGTAGAGCTTTGGCTCAAAGTGGCAGAGCACTAGCCTTGAGCAAAACAACCCAGGGATAGGGCCCAAGTGCTGAATTCAAGCCGCAAACCTGACCCCCCAAAAATAGTTGGATCATCCATTCATTTACTCAACATTTATAGAGGTGCCTCTGTGTGCCAAGGTAGAGGATATTGAGAGAGGAAAGAGGTTATTAAGGGAGTACCCAGGAGAAGCAGTTAACTTGCACAGGGAGAGGTTGGTAGTTAGGAAAGACAGTGAGAAAGACGGTTTGTATACTGGTTGAATGAGAGTTCACCAAGTTGAGACAGTATTATCTTGTTCAAGGAATAGCAAAGGAATGGATTTGGTAGGAACAGAGTGCCTGTGAGAGATGTGGAATGGAAAGAGGCTGGAAACAAATCCGAGAGAGCCCTGATAACACAGTGAAAGCCTATGGACTTGATTTTGCCAGATGGTGGGCAGCCCACAACCAGTTTTTCAGGAGGGAAGATCATTTCTTTTTTCTTTCTTTTTCTTCGTCTTTTTTTTTTTTTTTTTGCCTGTCCTGGAGCTTGAACTGAGGGTCTAGGCAATGTCCCTGAGCTTCTTTTGTTCAAAGCTAGCACTCTATCACTTGAGCCACAGCACCACTTCCGGCTTTTTCTGTTTATGTGGTACTGAGGAATTGGACCCAGGGCTTCATGCATGCTAGGCAAGCACTCTGACAATAAGCCACATTCCCAGCCCAGGATAGATAATTTCTTAAAAATCTCTCCTACCTGGTGAGGCCTCTGGGGGTAATGTCGGCCCCCATCCTCTTTTCCTCTCCTTAGGCTATAAAATCCAGAATGATTGTTGGTTGTTTACAGAGTTAAGTTTAACCAGACCTGCTGTCTCCCCATTTAGACCTAGGGCTTTGAGAGGGCAGAGACCAGGCCTTCCTCGAGTTGTTTGTTCTCAGGTAGCCAATATCGAGTCCTCAGCCCTCAGATGACTGATGGAATGCATCTGCAGAAGCAACCCCATGTAACAGGACTTGTACTGCTGAGATTTACAAATAGCAAGGAACTCTTCCTCCACTCCATCCCTGGATCCAGGGAATAGAGAATACGTATGGTAGCCTATAACCACTCTTTGCCCTCCTAAGCTTCTGAGGCTTTTTCTGCACCCTTTTCGCTGTCCCTTTTCAACTGGGGTGACAGAATGAACCCTTCTGCTGTCCTAAGACTGCTTTCCACACCTGTCATTACTTTCAATTGACTGAGGTGCTGAGAATAAAGAGACAACCAGAAACTCCAAATCTGTTTCCTTCTGATAACTCTGAAGATCTAAATCAGTGGGATTCTTTTTTTTTTTTTTTTTTGGTCATAAGACTATACAGTTTTACTAGTGAAACAAGGCTTCTGATTGCAGAACAAAGCAGAAAATTAACGTAATTATCCTGTGGATTTAGTCAGAGGTTGATTTGGAGCCTGAATTACCCTGAGACCCTCAAATGCCCTGTGTTATCTAGTAAGCTTCAGGAGCATAGAGCACAGGCCTGCGTCACCCCAAGTTCTCTGTTATATCCACAGAGACTGTGATACCAACCCTAACACTAACAACCCTGTATACTTCACTTGATGCTCATTGGATAGGAGGTTAGGTACATAGACTTCCATATTTTAAGGCAGGGGAGGCCCCAAACAAATTATTTGGCATCAGGCTGGCACTACTTGGTCAATGTTAAGGCTTGTTTATGGTTTCATTGGTAACTATTAACAGGATAGGACTAGGATCTGATTCTTAGCACTCCCCTCAGAGACCTCTTTTCATGGTACCATAGTGCCTCTCTGAGTGTCTCAACCTGAATCAGTAGATGTTATTGGTGGGAGAAATAATTCAGAAAGAACAAGACTATGTTGGCATTAAATCATTTTGTAAAGAACTCTGGAGGTACAGGTAGGACTATCCCAGTAGTTCCTGGCTTAGGAACTCATTAGCCAGCCATGTGACCTTGAATAAACCACTCAGAGACTCAGTTTCCTCAAAGGACCAAATCAAGAGTTGAAGTGAGAAACATGCAATTGCACAAGTGAAAGGATTTTGTCAATACTCTGACACTGTACAAAAGTAAGGAATTATTATGGTTATGTTGTGGTTCTAGCCTTAAAGGAAAGTCATTGATATCATTATTCTTTACAATGTTTCCCACAGCTCTCCCCACCCTGCTCCTTAGTTTTCCATCACCTCCTGTAGGGCAGGAAGCTGACCCCCAACAGGAAAGGACTCAGGGAAGCTAAAGCTTCAGCCAGGAAACAACCAACTTGCCCCAACCTTCATTTCGCCAGATAAATGATGCAGGCAAATGGTGAGGCACAGTCTAGTGCAAACTGTAGTGTCTAAAATCCATACCCACCTCAAACCAAGCAGCAAAGTAGCCATAATATCCTAGGGCCTTGAGAGAACTAGAGTTTTAGCAATTGCTAGATTAAATAAAATCAGTTAAGACAGTCAACTTAAAGTAGAATCAGTAGATCAGCATTATTAGGCCCCATGGAAGTGATTTCCCCCTTAGGAATGCCTTTTGAATTAATATGTTGATCAGTTTAAGCATATAATTTCCAAATCATCTTTTTTCCCTTGGTGCAATTTAAGTCAAACTACTTTTTCACTAGTGTTTCTATGCAAATGTACAAATTGTATGTACCAGAGAAGGTACAGGAGGCAAGTATGGCTAAGTAAAACAGGTAGTGAAACCATTCCCAAAGCAAAATGCAATGGCCAGGGCTATGTCCACGTTGCTGGCAGTGGGTTTTGAGGTTGGTGAGGAGGGGATCAAGGAACACCAGGCCTCTCGTGAGGCAAAGCTAGTGCCACCTTACCCAGCTGCTCCTATGATCATGCACATCTTTCAGCCCAGGTGAGGGAGACATACTAGACAAGTTTCAACTGCCATCTGTAAAGTCTTTCCAAAGAGAAAAGACACCCCCTAGCTTAAAGATTGAACCTTATGGGTCGTGTGTGTATGTGTGTGTGTGTGTGTGTGTGTGTGTGTGTCTGCGTGTGTTGGGGGGGCAGGGAGGAGGTAGACATTAATCCCACAGGACTTCCTTCTCCTGCAAATGACTCTTTGGCTTTCTTAGATACCTATGTAATAAACAGAATCGATATATCTTCACATATACATGTTTTTCAAACTCCTGCCATTTATTTGATATTCCGTTTACAAAACAATGAAACCTCCGGGAACTGCTGGGCACCTCCCCTAATACCCTGTAGACAGAGGTGATGCCTTTGAAGTCCCTACCACCAGCTCAGGGTTGGAGCCATTAAGAAATACCCTAAGACTGAAAGTAAGTCAGCCGGCAGCTTCAGCTCCTTCGCAAGCCGCTCTGCTCAGAGTTAATGTAAAGTCTTCAGCGTTCGAATGTGGATCGCAAGCCTCTCTACCCTTCAGTCCCGGGGACAGCTTGGGATGTAAACACACATGAGGATTTATTCCTGTAGCCAGGCAGGGAGTCGTTAGGGTAAAGGGTAAGGGTCAGGGGCTCAGACTGGTGGCTGTTGAGCCCCGGGAAAGCGGGCAGAAGGCAAGTCTTCTTTGAGGCAGCTTTTGCCTCTGGAGTCCTGCAAGCTTCCCTCGGTACAGACCTTTCGCCCCTTCCTCCTCCCTCCTCCCTTGTGTCTCTCGTCCACCCCCCCCCCCGCCCCCGCACATTCAAATGCTTCCACGCTCAGGAAGGGGCTACCCATAGAGAGTAGCTCAGGGGTTCACAGCCCACGAGATTGCCACGAAGGGTGGGCTGCCCCCGGAGCCCAGAGGCAAAAAGCCTGGGCATTTTTCCTTCTCCAGCACCTGTCCCACTTGGGCGCCGGGGCTGGGGCTGCTGCGCCTGCAGGCAACACTGTGCTGGAGCGCCAGAAGCACACACTGAAGTCTCCCAGGGTGGGGAACTGGGGGGCCGGAGAAGGGGCGGGGCGTCTGACAGGGGCGTCCCCGCTCGGCGGAGACCTCCCCCCACCCCTGTACATACACTGGGGCAAAACCCTGAGAGTCACACGTAAAGCAAGAGTGAAAACGATCGCACTCCGACCCCGAACAACGTTGCCCCCACCCCCCCTTCCTGGAGCCTGGGGCTGGCGGAGGAAGGTGGCTCTGTTCTTCCCCCGTGGCCGGTGTGAGGTCTGCGGCTGCCTGGTAAGGTTCTGGCTTCCCTGGGGCTGGCAGGGGAGCCCCGAGAAGGGCAGGCCTGTCCCCCTTCCTCCTCCTCCTCTTTCCCCTCCTCCCCCACGTGTCCTCCTGAAGCCCAGAGGCCTGATCCCAGCACCCCCCCACCCCCTCCCTCCTCCTCCCGCTTCGCCCGCTTCCCAGGCAGCGTGGAGGAGAGCAAAGTTGCGACAGCGGACTGGGGGCTCTGCCCAGGTGAAGGGGCGCTGGAACTGGGTGTGTGTGGTGGGGCGAGGGGACGGCGTGGCCCTGCGCTTGGGGGCGGGGGGAAGATAAAGAAACTTGCTTTCCGCGGCCCCCACCTCGCGCGGGTTCGGATCTTGCGTGATCCGAGCCCTCGTGGCGAGACGCGGCAATGCCACTGGGACCGAGGCGGGCCCTCGGATCGGGACCGTGCATTTGGGCCGGCTTGGCGAGCGCAGGCAGTGGGCCAGGCCGGCACCCCGGCAAGAGCAGGGTGGGTGGCCATATACCGGACCGAACCGAGGAATCTAGTGGCATGGGCACGAGCCGAACCTGAACCGGGCCGAGTTGGGTGGCGAAGTAGGACGTGGATTCGGGGGCGGGGCGCGGCAGAAGGGGGAAACCAGGCCCGGCTGGACTGGCCTGGGCGTGGGGGCGGGGGGCGAGTTCGGGGCACTTGCTGGGCTCTGGACCGAGCGCTAGGGCGGGGCGGCGCTAGGGGCTGGGCCGGACCCGCTGCGAGAGGGCGAGGGGGGGGGGGTAGCCGGGGGTGGAGTAGGGGCGTGGAGTTGCGACCGGGGTCTGGCCTCGGCCGGGGGCGAAGGTAGATCGGCGGGGCCGCGAGCGGAGGGAGGGAGGCCCGCGGCAGCGCGGCGGCGGCGAAGGCCAGCTTCCGCGGAGTTTGTGCCCGAGCTTCCCGGCCGGGCTCTGGCCGCCTCAAGCGCACAAATGGGGCTAGGGGACCGATTGGTAAGCAACTCCGAGTGTTAGACGGTGTTCGGCGGGGATTCCAGGCAAAGCAGGCAAAGACACCGTCTGCAATTCTGCCGCACCCCCCCCCCACCCACCTCTTAGCGTCTGGATTCTGCTCTCTGGGGGCCGAGGACCCTCCCCGCCCCAAGCCTTTCACTCTTCGGCACTCCGATTGCCCCCCCCCTCCTCGGCCATTTGACTCTTCCAAGGGGACGGGTTGGGGGGGGGCTTTATTTTTTCCTTCCGTGGGGGCAGCCTAGTTCATATCTTATTGCTACAAGGTAGTGTGTCTTCTAGTCCCCTGGACGTTGGGGGTTTAGATAATTTAACCCTCCCCTTTCAGGTCTTAGATGGTTTTTAAGGAAAGGGACGATTCCCTGCGATTTCAGGGCTGGAATGGAGTTTAGAGTACTGGGATTCACCCCCACTTCACTTCCACTACCAACCTCTCTTTACAGTGAGCTACTTACATGGGGATGTAAACCTGGGGGGAGGGGGACGGGAACATTAATGTGCTTTTCTATCTCTACACAGGGTCTGTGTGGTGAAGGACAGCTAATGTCTGAAGGAAAGTAGCCACCAGTACAACTTGGGTCGCCCCCACTATTACTTCGGTGAGAGGGACAACGCTAAGGGGATGTGGGTGGGTCAGTGCCCAGTGTAAGGGTGGGGGTGGGTAGTCGCCCCCGGAGGGACTCTTCCTTGGCGGGGAGAGAGAAAAGCGAGCCCCGGCCTTTGGGAGGGGTTCCGGGGAGGGAGATTGGGGGTGGCGACGACTGGGGGGGGGCGGGAAGAATGAGAGAGTCACGCCCTGCTTGCAAGGGGAGCTTCCCTCAAGCCCCAGGGAGAAGACTGAATGCGTTTGTTCTGTGCTGCCCGGCAGGGGAGATCTGGGGGTCTCGGGATTTGTACACTAGATCGGGAACCAGTGGCCTGAGAAAGTCAGGTCGGGGCATTAGGTGGAGAGCGTTGGGAGAAAAGGAGAAAAACCCCTGGTGGTAGAGAACTGATGATCTCTTTTCCTCGACCTCCCTCTTAAGGGGCGTCAGTCGGGGGGGGGGGCGTGGGGGCTCTTGCAGCGCAGCGAATTGAGTGCCCCCGCCTTTCCCGGAGTCTAGCTTTTTGCCCGGCTTGCTGCAGCCACCGCTGCCTCCCTCTCCGGAATCCGCTCGGTTCTCGCTGCGATCCCCTCCTCCTCCCCTCCCCTCCCAGTGTCACCGGGGCTGCTTGGCTCTGCCCCCTTCGCCGCCGCTTGCTCCCTGCTTTCGTCCCTCCCTCTCTTGCACGCTCCCTCCCTTCGCCTCCTCCCTCCCATTCCCCCCCCCGCGTAGGGAGTATTCTGGGAGTTGTAGTCTTTTAAAGCCCGGGATGGCGCCGCCGGCGGCCCGGGCCGGACTCCACTTCCCGTCGAGCCCTGCGACCGGCACCCACTCTACCAGGCTTCGCTCGCACACACAGACACACACACACACAGACACACACACACAGACACACACACACACGCACACACACACACACACACACCGCTCTCCCCCTCACTCTTTCGCTCGCCGCGGCTGCTGCCAGTGTGTGGCTCTGTCTCTCCTCCGCTTTGCTGAGCCCTCCCTTCTTCCTCTCAGTTCCTAGAGTCCGATCGCCGCCGCCGCGGAGAGCGAGGAGAAGGAGGTCGGTGGCGATAAGAGGCGGATGGGGGCATCGGATCAGGGCAGGATTCGGCGGGTGGTTGTTCCAAGGGGCTCAGAGAGAGCCCGGGTGGCGGCCTGAGCCACCCCGCGGAGCCGACCCGGGAACAGGTGCGTCTTTTTTTCCTCTCCCCCAACCCCTCCACCCCTTTTGACTCCCCGGCTTTTTTGTATTTTCTCCACCAGCTTCTTTCTATCTTGAGCCTTTCCCTAACCCTGTCCCTTCTTCCCCCGGCGACCGTTCCGCTTGCCCCCCGGGGGCGCCGTCCTCTTGGTGTCCCCGGACGTAGCGCTCCCGAGAGCTCGCTCTGTCCTCGCCCCTCCCTTCGGGATAGCTCCCCTCCACTTCCCACCTTCGTACCCCATCCCTGCCCTGCCCTACCCCCTTCTCGATCCCCTTCTCTCCTAGCCAGGTGAGACTTGTTCGCAGCGATCTGAGTCTTCCCGGCTGGGCGGGGGTCTCCATGGAAACGGGGGTCGGTTGATCCTGGGGTGGGGGGGGGGGAACCAAAGGAATTACCCCACTCCTCGGAAAGGGAGGTGGAGGCTGTGCTGTAACTACCTGGCCCCAAACCCTGATCCGAGGATCCGTGGATCGGAAGGGAGGATGGCCAACAGGGCAGGGCGAGGGAAGGCTTTTTTTTTTTGGGGGGGGGGGGGGTGTCCGTGGTGAAGTCTAGAAGGGACCAGGAGAAAATACCTACCAACCTTAGAGGGGAGGTGCGACGGGGTGCTCTCTCAAGGCTGCTTTCTCCCCTGTGCTGGGGTGCCGGAACCGTGGGGTTAGGGGTACCCCTAGGTGGTTGTGGGGCCTGGGTTCGGGAGTGGGAGTGCTGTGATGGGGGCAGGGGCAATTATCCGAGTCCCTGGAAAAAAGGCGGGGGATGACTTCGGAGCGCCCTGGCTCCGCTGCCCTCGCTCTAGGGGCGGGGGCCGCTGGGCCACGAGCGGCGGGGAGGGGGCTGAAATTGAAGGAGGATGAGATGGGGGCAATTCTTACTAACCCCGGTAAGCCCGGGGGGGTGGGGGAGAGCCGGTGTGCAAGCCCTCAACCCGCTTCGCGCCAGGCCTGGAGGCAAGGGGTCTAAGAGAGAAGCCGAGGGCTGGAAGGACGGAGGCTCTGGTTACGGAGCCGGGTTTCGGGATCACAGGCAATCCCCCCGGCCCTTGGGGAAGGAGGGAGAGGGGATGGCCACGAACCCCACCATGGTTCCCCCACCCGGGTCCTAAGGGGCGTGCGGTACGGCCAGCAGGCCCAGCGGAGCTGGATTCGAGCCGATCACGGCTGGGGAGTGAGGAGGGGGCTTCGTGGTGGGCTTGGGGGGAGCAGTCCGGCGGCGGGGCGGGCGGGCGGGGCGTGGGGCTCCGGCGGGCGGCGGGGCGGGGCCGGGGCGGCGCTGCTGCCGCCGCCGCCGCTGCCGCCGCCGCTGCTGCTCCTGCTGGGGCCGCCGCAGCCGTTGCCGCCGCCGCCGCCGCTTCTGGGCGGGGAACGGAGGCCAAAGAGAGTCCCGTGCCGGGGCACAGGGCTTAGGCAGCGCGCTGTGGGGAGGGGGCCGTCTTGGGGGCGGGTGCAGGAGGGGGTGGAGCCCTCGACGGGGGGCGGTACAAGCCGGGACGACGACGACGAGGAGCCCCGGGGGCCGGGTGCATGGAGGACGAGGTGCTGGGAGAAGGAAAGGGGGGTGGGGGTGGGTCCCGCGACGGGCCTCATGGGCTTGATTCCTCGAGGTTCAGCTTCGGGACAGAGCCTGGCAGAGACGCCCCGAAGCCCGGAAAGGAATAGGGAGGCAAACTGGACGCTGGAGGGGGCCCTCCTCACCGGGGTCCCGCCAAGAGGAAGGCTGGGCCAGAGGGACGTCCGGGGCAAGGCTGGGAGGAGCCCGCCGCACCACGGCTGGGGATTTCGCGTTATGGAGGTGCAGGAGATTGTTGTAGGGAAAGATGTGGTCGAGGGGAAAGGCAGGAGGGAAGCACGCTGCAAACCTGGGAGGCCAACGGCACAGGCCAGTGGAGGTGCCCTTCTATTCCGCTTGCCTATCCCCCGCCCCCAATAGAAGCACTATGTTTTTGTTTTATTGTTTTGCAATGTCCAGTGTTGGCTGATCTAACTGTCGACGTGGTGATCCTCATGCTTGGTGTTTTCAAGACTAGACAGCGAAGACAGGCATCCCTTGGCCAGGGTGTAGGGGTTCTTAGCCGAAGTGTGGGAAGGGGGTTTGCAACTTTGAGCCATGGCTTCATCCTCTCAAGGCGATTTGGAGGTCGTCCCTGTGGAACAGGTAGAGTGGAGTTGTGCAAAAGCGTTGCTGGGATGTCTCGGGGTGCAGTGTAGGTTTTTCAGGTTAGTCCCATGGTTGTTTCAGTTGAGAAGGTTATTCTCAAAGCCGCGATGCATTTGGAATTAAGAGGGAAATATTGGGTAAGAAAATTCCAAGGATGGAAGGGAACTTCAAAAGTCATCTAAGTTGTCTAGCTTGTCCTTGAATGTTGGTACTGAGGGAGCTTTATTATGTGGAGATGGTACGTGGCACAATGGAGGATGTTTGGACAGAGTTTAGGATACTCAAATTGGATGGTGATGTCACGATGTGATATTGAAGATGACAGCATGTAGGAAAGAAACTTGGAAGACACCACTAGGGATTAAATTGGGTAATCCTTAGGGCTGAGGATGTTGGTGGAACACTTGCCTAGCATGCATGAGAGGTCCTGGGTTTTATCCTCCCTCAGCGCTGAAAAAAAAGTGGGCATAATCCTAATTTTAAAAAGTTAAGCATTTTGATGGAGAAGCAAAGTTATTAGGTTTGATGACTTAAGAGAATCTGAAGTTTGATTATAGAGTTTTGGAGGGCGTTGACTGCCTTGAGTAAATCATGAGGATATTGTTAGGCAGGTATCTTTGACAGGGTAACTGAGGCAGATGCCCTGGAGGAAGATCTAGGGAATGAGAGTCACGTGCCTTGGGGGCAGTACAGGTGTTTCAAGCCTGTATTGCTAAGTAACTCAGGAGGCTGAGACCCAAGAATCATGGTTCAAAGCCAGTCCAGGCGGGAAAGTCCATGAGACTTTCTATTGTCAATTAACCACCAAAAAAACAGAAGTGGAGCTGTGGCTCACTGATAGAATGCTATCTTTGAGCACAAAAGCTCAGGAACAGCACCTAGGCCCTGAGTTCAAGCCCGGGACTGGCACACACACACAAATTGCCTTTAAAAGGGCTGACACTGTAACCAGCTTTGTAGTAAGAGAAGGTTAAGTTTCTTCTGCTCTGGCTGTGGAAAGAAGAGAATATATCATTGATGGAAGAAGGGGAGGGGACACTGAAGTTTGGGTCGAACAGGACTAGTTATTTAGGATGAAGCAATAGGAAAGGGATAGCTGATCATTAGGCTAGGGCACAGGAAACCTATGGCTGTGCCAAGCTCTGGTGTTGGGGTCTGGATTGGATGAGGTGCAGAGAAATTCCAGAAGAAATGAAATGGTGGCTGCAGCAAGGACACTTAGGAGAATCTGGATTTTTGACTCTACCACTTGAGCCATGACTCCAATCCTTCTTTTTGCTGGCTGTTTTGGAGATGGGGGTCTAGCAAACATTTCAATCCTTTCCATCTCAGCTTCCTGAGTTGCTAGGGTTACACATGTGAGCCACTGGTACCTGGCTCAGATTTAGATATTTGATTTGCCAGGAAAGGTAGAAAGAGAAGAGGATTCCTTTCTTTCTCACTGGCTTAGAGGTCCTTGGGAAGCAAACAGAGCTACACCAAGGGGGGTGGGGCTTTGTTTTATTCATGATATGGCTCACTAAATAGCAAAGGAAATATTATGTATAAATAGAAGAAGATCTCATGATGTGATTAATCTGGTTATGGATTTTAAGGAGGTGCTTCTTTGACAGAACTAAAATCCTTGGAGAACAAGACTTTAGTACTAGAAAAAAAAGATGCAAAAAGAGCAGTCAGGAAGAGGGTTGGTTGGGCAGTAAAGAGGGAAGGAAAATGATAGTCGTTGCTTTCATATTAGGGCCAACTAAGGAAAAAAAAAACAACAACCCAGCACCCTGAAATCTCCAGGATATTTACCAAAGGAAAGTTTAGAGAACCTTTAGGGGTCTTTGTACTTTTTAATGCTAGGATTACTAAGATTGGAGGAGAAGGTAGGGTTGAAGAGAAACTGGCATTTCAGGGAAAATGTAAATATATCTAGCCATTGGAAATATAGAACTTATAGATGGTATACAGGTTAAAAATGCACATTGTTAAGGCCAGGCACCTGTGGCTCATGCCTATAATCCTAGTTACTCAGGAGGGTAAGATCTAAGAATTGTGCTTCAGAAGCTAGCCAGGACACCAAAGTCTGTGAGACTTTTATCTCCAATTAACCGCCCCCCCCCCCTCCAAAAAAAAAGCCAGAAGTAAAGCTGTGGCTCAAATGTTAGAGCACTATCAGTGACAGTGCCCTGGTTCTGAGTTCAAGCCCTGTTAGAAAGTCTAGACTAAAGTAAGGATTCTGTATGGGAAAAGGTATGAGTGTCTAAACTAGAATAGCTTCGGAAGAAGAGGAAAGTAGGAATACACCAGTTTTCCAGTCTCTGAGTGGGAGGGATCCTAGGTTTAAGCAGATGACTAGTAGAAATTCCAGAGTGAAATAGGATAGAGAACCAGGGACTTGAGAGCCTTGGGTGAGAATTGGAGGGTACAGTTAGGGGTATGGAGGAAAGGCTCTAATTAGGGTTGGGCTGGACAACATTTATAGTGGGTCATTGATTCTAGGCTGAGCTGTTTGGAATGAAATAGAATGGTTATAGGTAGTGAAGAGTCTGAAATTCTGAGGAAGCAATTTGTGGTTGAATTTAGGTGGGAAAGTGAACAGTAGAGGGGAATGAAGAGAGTGCTGGGAAAATGAGAAAAGCTGGGATAAAATAAGTAGGAAAAAAGGAGACGCCATTCATGAATATATGAGGGTGAAGGAAGCCCCTAAGCCTTCAAGTTTTCAGAAAGAAAGGAAATTTCTTTGTGCTCAAGCTCACAATCAGTGAGTCCAAGCTTGCCGAGAATGTTTCACATCAGAAATACTAAAGGAGGAGGAAATAAGCAATCTACCTTTCTGCCACTAGGTTGCTAGGACAGTATTTTATATGAATCAGGCTGTATTCATGCCAGTTTGTGAATGGTCATTATTGAAATAGTGTAGAAAACTGTCTTTCTAAAGCATACTTTTTCCTACTGTTTATAAATTAAAAGCAATGTTTTATGATGAAAACTTTGTGTGGTAAGCTAAAATTACATTCTGTTCAAGAGAAAAATTTATCTCTGTGTTTCTGCCTCTCATCATAATTCAAATAAGCTGTTCTAGTTTCGTCTTTCTTTCTTGAGCAGAAACTACTATTCTCTCATAAAACATTTGAAATAGACTTTATTTATTTATTTTATTATTTTTCTGCTGGTACAGAGCCTTAAAGTCTAGGCCCTGGTTCTCACCTTGCTCTCTGCTGTCTTGTCACATGGCTGGTACTTTACCACTTGAGCCATGCCTCCAGTCTGGCATTTTTATGATTAGTTGGAGGTAGAGTCTCATGGACTTTATGCCTGGGCTGGCTTTGAACCCTGATCCTCTAGGTGTTATCCTCCTGAGTAGCTAAGATGATAGATTTGAGCCACTGGCACCCAGCAACAAATGAACCATTAAAAATCCCCACAACAACTGTAGGCTGTATATCAAGCTTATATTTTCCATGGGTAATGAATTGTGATGAATTTGAAGAGAGATGTTTTATTATTTGTAACGTGTGGTAATTTTCAAATTGACACAGTAGAGTGTATGAGGCCAGATGTATCTTCATTTGGATTTGAAGAAGACCTTAGGCTAAGGGTCTGTGAAGAATTGTGAGTGGTTAGGAACAGGGAGAGCTTTGAGTGTTGAACTTTTTTATCCATTGTCTGTTAAAAAGCAATATTTGGTTACCTGATTTCTAAAGTATGCCGGGAAATCATAGTCTAAGTGCCATTTAGGAGTATGGTGGAGCTTTGTCATAATGCTGGTGCATCGGGGCAAGGCGAACTAACAGATTTTCAGTTTTCTAAGTTGTTTGAAGTATATGCCACATGAATGTGGTCCTAGGTGTATCCATGAGATGAGCATGCATCTTCACTCGCTCTTTTGTGTGTGTGCGTGCACGCATGAGCCAATCCTAAGGCTTGAACTGAGCTTCTTTGCACTCTACCACTTGAGCCACAGATTCACTTCTGGCTTTTTTGGTAGTTTAGTGGAGATAAGAATCTCACAGACTTTACTGCCTGACTGGCTTTCAGCTTCGATCCTCAGCTCTCACCCTCATGAGTAGCTAGGATTACAGGCATGAGCCACTGGCGCCCAGCCGTTTTTGGTTGTTAATTAGAGATAGAGTCACGGACTTTTCTATCCTGGCTGGTTCAAATTAGGACCCTAAGATCTTAGCCTCCTGTGCAGCTTAGGATTATAGGCGTGAGCCACCACTGCCCATCTTACACATCTGCTCATGATAAGATTTTATTCAGTTTCAAGTTACTATAATATGGTAGTTCTCAGACTTCACCAAGAATCCAAACTAACCTTCTACTTTGGAGATATACAGCTGTTCGACTTCTTACTCTTCAACTTCCTACCTATAGGGCAGGAACCAAGTTTTTTAATTAAAAAAATGGTTTTTGTTGGTACAGGTCTTTGAACTTGCTATACAAGCACTAGTGGTGAGCCACGCCTCCAGACCTTTTTTTACACTGGTTATTTTTGAGACAGGATCCCTATTCCTGCGCAGGTATGCCCCTGCACCAAGATCTACCTATTTTAGGCTTCCTTTTCTATCTAGGATGACAGATCTCATTATCACTGAGATGAAGACTGGACTTTTTGGCCAAGAAGGCATCAAACCATGATCCTCCTAATCTCAGCCTCCCAAGAAGATAGACTTAAAGGTGTGAGCCACCTGACTACAAGTCACTTAACTGTTTAGAATGTTAGTATTCTCATTTATACAATAGAGATGATAATACCAGTTGGAGTGGTAAGAATTGTATGAGATGAGGTTTATATAGTAACCAGGCTAATATAGTAGGTGCCTAATAAGTAAATGGAATATATTATCTATTTTTCTTATTCAGCTGCATCCTGTGACATTACTTTGTGTGTGTAGGTACTGGAGTTTGAATTCAGGGCCTTGTGCTCTTGCTGCTGCTGTTGCTGTTGTTGTTGTTGCTGCTGCTGCTGCTGCTCTTTTTCTTCTTCTTCTTCTTCTTCTTCTTCTTCTTCTTCTTCTTCTTCTTCTTCTTCTTCTTCTTCTTCTTCTTCTTCTTCCTCTTCTTCTCCCCCCCTCTCTCATTCATTGCTAGTGCTCTAACATTTGAGTCACATATCCAGTCTGGCATTTTGCTGATTAATTGGAGATGAAGTCTCTCAGACTTTTCTGACTAGGCTGGCCTCAAACCACAGTCCTTTATTGTCTGTAACATGACATTGCTCAATATTTCAGGGCAGGAAGTGAAGAGTGTATATCTAGTTGAAACTTTAAGAACATTTTGGGCCACAGGTGATGTTATTTTTGTCAGTTGTGGGGCTTGAACTCAGGGCCTGGGTGCTGTCTCTGAGCTTTTTCACTCAAGGCTACGATGTTGAGCCACAGTGCCACTTCTGGTTTTCTGGAGGGTAATTGGAAATAAGGGTCTCACAGACTTTTCTGCCTAAGCTAGATTTGAACTGTGATTCTCAGATCTCAGCTTTCTGAGTAGCTAGGATTATAAGTGTGAGCCACCAGTGCCTGGCTTATAGGTGACATTTAAAAAAAAAAAACATTGCTTTCTGTGAAGGACTGCTGTATTTAATAATGACTGGTTGGGCTTTCCAGCTGTGCCTGACATCTGGAAATTCTATAAAAGCTGGTAGATAAAGCTTGAACCCTATAGGACTCTATGACAAGGGTGTTCATCAATGATTGAATAGGGTAGAAAAGTACCCCCATATAGCTCTGGGTTCCTCATACCAATCTTCTGAGCAGGGATAATCAGTGGCCTATGAAGCACATGTCCTGTCTGCAGCTGGAGTGAACGTTGGTGCCAACAGTTGGCTTTCTGTTAGCTATGCCAATATAGGACGAGATGGATGGATGGCCAATTGAAAACTGTCGATTAGTAGACAAATTAATAATTTCTGTTTGACTTCAGAAATACATTATTATTCTCTACCTGCTCCTACTCCCCAGCAGGTTTACCTGTCTATTTATATTCTATTTAGGTAAATATTAAAGGGAACTTTTCCCTGAACATACATCAACTGATGGTGGCAGAAGGCAGTCTGTAAGTCAGCTGGGTTTACAAATTAGCTGTAGCTATAGATAGTTGGAAGGTGATTTTATTATTTTGCCTGGCATAATTTTATCTCATGTATGATTGTCTATTGTACAGATAAAGAGAAAGAAATTGTTGTGAGAGCAAGGATAGTAAAGGAATCTGTAGGTTCAAGGTGTTTTCCTTTCTTGGACAGAACTGGTGCTTGAACTTCGGGTTGTACTTTCTAAGCAGGTGCTCTGTCATTCAAGTAATGTCCCAGTCCTTTTTGCTCTACTTTCTGAATAGGGGCTTGCTTTTATGCCTAGGCATAACAAACTTCCCTTGAGCCGAGATGACAGGTGTACGATCACTTCCAGTGTTTCATTTTTGTGCCAGTTCTGGGGCTTCAACTCAGGGCCTGGGCACAATCTCTGGGCTTCTTTTGCTTAAGGCTAGCACTCTACTGCTTGAGCCACTGTCCCACTTCCAGCCTTTTCTGTGATTAATTGGAATTAAGAGTCTCCTGGCTTTTCCTGCCTGGCCTGGCTTCAAACCACAATCTTCAGATCTCAGCCTCCTGAGTAGCTAGGATTACAGGTGTGAGCCACCAATGCCTGGCACACCCACTTTTTTGTTGGTGAACATGAGGTCTCATGAAACTTTGTGACCTGGCCATGGGTGGCTTTGGACTTAGATCTTCCCAAGATCTGCCTCTTAAGTAGCTAGGATTACAAGTATGATCCAACATGCCTGTCTTATTTTGTTTTGGAGACAGTCTTACTATGTTACCTCAAAATTGAGATGTCTCAGTCTCTGGAATAGCTGGGGGACTATAGGTGTGTACCATCAAGCCAGGCTTACCCAAAATTTTACTTTTTTGTGATACCAGGGATTGGACTCAGCGCCTCATTCATGCTTGCAAGGCAAGTGATCTACCACTTAAGCCACACCTCCAGCTCCTTTTTGTGTTGGTTATTTTAAAGTAGAGTCTTACTTTATGCTTGGACGGCCTGGATTTCCATCCTCCTACTTGTGTTTCCCTGTGTCACTGAGGATGACAAGCTCTCACCATTGTTTCCAGTCATCGCTCTTCCCTTGTAGCTAGCAAAACAGGTACATACCACCAAGAAAAGCCATTGAGTAAGATGGGGGTTTGTAAAGTTTTATGCCTAGACTGGGCTCAAACTGAAATACTCTATCTTCCCCTCACAAATAGCTAGGATTACAGGCTTGAGCCATCATTCCCAGTGATATATCTATCATGTAGATAGATATATCACTGTGTAATATAAAGGGGGTTTTGTTTTCCCCCAGTTTAGAAAGGGAGCTATTAAGCCTATGGACTAGAAGAGTTTGAGACAGTACTGAAAATTTAAAATTCATTGAGAAAATACTGTATAATGGAAGGGAGATGGATAACTGTGTGATTTCAAGTGAATGATATATACAAAACTGAACCTATAGCTGAGTCTAGTCTGGAGTGAGAGAACAGAAAAATAATGAGCTACTGTATTTCAGTTCATACACTTGTATATACTTGCATACCACCCAACATTTACTTATGAGTTTGTAAACTAAATCTTGCTTTCACATACAAGGGAAAACATGGATTATTTGTCTCTCTGGGCGTGAATTACTTGTCATACATTTCTTTACAAATGGTACAATATCATTCTTTGTAATGGATGAGTGAAATTCCATTGTGTATATACACTATATTTTCCTGATCCAGTTGTCCATTGAGGGACATCTGGGATGATTCCATACCTTGGCTATGGTGACTAGTGCTGCAATAAACATGGTTGTGCTGGTGGTTTTACTTAAGGTAGATTCAAGGGAGATCTCAAATGATGTAATTCCTTAAAAAGCCAAAATCAAAGTTCAGCCAACTAAAACATCAGGAAACAGGTACTTGAAAGGGGTTGGGTGGGGTCATGGAGAAAGGAGTAGACAAATGAGGAGGAGAAAAGGGGGTGCAGACAAGAATCCAAGGTATATCCTATAAAATTAAGAAGAGTGAGGGAAGAGGGGGTGGGTAGAGGAGGGATGGATAAGAATGTTGAAAAGGGTGAGATTGGTCAAGATACATCATACTTAGAAACTACCTTGTTAAATGGAAACTCCTTTATACAGTTACTTAGTGATAATAAAAATTTGAAAGAAAGAATAAAAAGATCTCTCAGTTATTTGTATATGAGGTCCAGGAGACTTTAAAGAACAACCACAGTTTGGTGACTAAGAATCTTCTTTTCATGAATTGAATGTATTGGATGTATTGAAATGGAGTTACCAGGGGCACCCGTTATAATCCATAGCAGCCAGGACACAGAAGGATTCAGGTCTCAGGCTACAGTGATGCAACTCTACCCTATAAAAGAGGCACTAAATGATCACAGGCTGAAGATCGAGATTAAGGAAGACCAAGGCTCTTATCTTTGGTCTGACAGAAATTAGAAGTGCTTTAAAAAAAGACCCTACTTACTTAGGGTGACAATTAAGGTGGATTTGCATTTTGAAAAGGACTGATTAATCTCATAGTGATACTTAAGTTTTCTAGACGCCTGTCACATCCAGAATTTGTACAAACTCTCATAGCTAGGGCTTAGGTCTAGCATAAAGCCGTGATGAGGTATTTTCCTTAAATCAAGTAGAGCAATTTCCTTGCAGTAAGAAGTGAGTACTATTTGGATAATTGGGAAAAGGTTCATGGCATATTGGGTAAACACACTAAAACAGTCTTGTTGCAAGAAACTGTAAGTGATGAAAACTATTGCTTTGACCTCAACACTCATCATTGGAATAGATTACCTCTGGTCCTTAAGTACAGTTTTTGTTTTGATCAGTTGTAGATACATACCAGTGTATCCCCATTTGGCAAATGCCATGATAAATGGATATATAAAGATGGTCTGAGATGGCTGAGACACAGGGACTGACAGTGTTTCTCAAGGTCTCCACCAAAGTTTAGGTTGTGGGCCCTGGAGTGACTTTTCCAGGTACTGTTTGATTACATAGCTCTGTTTGCCACTGCTGCTGCTCAATTAGATGATTCTGAATGTGTTTGGATGTTTTTAAACATCAAATTGCCCCTGAAAGGATGGGACACAGCACCAGTAGTGAAGAAATTGAAAAGAAGTGTAGATGAGTTTGTATGGAAGTGCTTTCAAGTATTCCAAGGGAGATTATAAGCCTTGGCCACCCATTTACTGAGATGAATGTCCAGCCTCCTGAGGTGACTGTTGGAGGTAACTACATTTATTTGAATGAGTAGGCTCTTGTGTGTTTAACAGACAGTTAACATTAGTTTGTATCCAATCTCATGAATGTTTACAGACAAAGTTTTTTTTTTTCCAAGATGATGTACAGAGGGGTGACAGTTACATACTTAAGGTACTGAATACATTTCTTGTCATACTTGTTACCCCTTCCTCATTTTTTCCCACCTTCCCTTCCCCCACCCCTTGTTTTCATCATTTTTTTAACCTTCCCAGTGATAGACATTGTCATTCTAGTCTACAATCCTTATGAACTCTATGACTATTAACAATAAAACAATCCGGGTGATATGTACATTTCTTTCCTTTTGCTTAATGTAATCAGTTCCTTCTTTCTCTAACTTATAGACAAAGTTTTAAGGACCCAAGGAATCTGTGAAGGTGTCTGTGCTAGAACCACATGCAAGCAGCTAGTTACCCTTCTTGTTAAATACAAAAATTAATGTATGTGGGAACTGATTATAATACCCTAATAAGTCTGATTCCTTAGTAGAAATATTTGTGTGTGCGTGCGTGCATGTGTGTGTGTGTGTGTGTGTGTGTGCGTGCGTGGGTGTGTTTCTTTTCTTTCTTGCTTTTTCTTTTGTTGGTCATGCGGCTTGAACTCGGCCGAGGCGCTGTCCCTGAGCTCTTTTGCTTAGGGCTAGCATTCTACCACTTTAAGACATAGCTCTATTTCTTGTTTTCTGAAGGCTAATTGGAGATAAGAGTCTCATGGACTTTTCTAACTGGACTGGCTTTGAACCACAAGCTTCCCATCTCAGCCTCCTGGGTAACTAGGATTACAGGTGTGAGCCACCAGCTTCTAGCTGGTAGAAATGTTTGGATAAGACAAGTGAAGTGGAAAGTGCCAGAATAGATTTAGTAAGACAGAAGGTTGGGATGGAAAGCACAAAGGGTTCTTATTCATCCTTTAATTACTTAATGAATTGTTTCGTCGAGTGTATATATGTGTGTGTGCCTGCATGCGTGTCTGCACATACACACATTTATGTTTATGTATAGTGATAAAAGAAACTACTTTGCATGAAGTTCCAAAGTAACATGATTGGGGCATGAATGGGACTGTTGCATTTTTGGATATGGTAGCTAGTTAATGGCAGAAAAGATGTGTTCTCATCTATGGGAAGTCATTGAAACAGAACAGTTTGAATTAGAACAGTCTTATTGGGGGTCAGGTATATGATGACATAGGGAAAACAGGAACATTACTCTCCTGTTGAAAATACATGGAAGAGCCCGAGCAATAGAAGGATAAGTTGTGTAGTCTAGAGCTGGAGGTATAGCTCAGGAATAGAGCATTTGCCTAGCATGAGCTACACATGAGTACAAGGCTTTAAATGCAATCCTTAGAACTGCAAATATAAAGGAAAAATAGTTCTGTTGCTAAAGCCAGGTAAGGATTTACTTGGTGAGTATGTATACACTTTCCCTTGGAAACCCATGGGTTCGAAGTTTTTACTTCTTCCTCTGTTTCTCTCTGTTTTTTTGTTTTTTTTAATCTTTGTGCCAGCCCTAGGGCTTGAACGCAGGGTACTGTCGCTGAACTTTTTTTTGCTCAAGGCTAGCACTCTGCCACTTGAGCCACAGCTCCAGTTCCAACTTTTTAGTGGTTAATTGGAGATAAGAGTCTCAAGGACTTTCTTGCCTAGGCTGGCTTTGAAGCACAATTCCCAAATCTCAGCCTTCTGAGTAGCTAGGATTATAGGCATGAGCCACTGGCACGCCACTGGTACTCTGCTAGTTTTGACTTCTCTTAATGGCCCTCCAGTGACTGGGCTTTTCGTTTAGCCCTGGGGTCTCAAGGACTTTTGGATCTCTGTTAGTCTTGAGGATGCTGCTTTTCTCAAAGTAGGATAATAAGATGGTTTCTCCTTTGCTTCTGTGAAGTTTGCCTCTATCTTATGGGAGCTTTACCCAGAGCTTCGAGTTTCTATTGGAGCAGTAGGTCCCAAAGTTAGTTTTCTTTCCTCATTAGTCATAACCGACTCAACCCTCCTGTCTACTAGCCACGCCTATCCTCTTGAGGACAGATTCAGGGCCAGGCTTCAAGATGAATATTTTCCGGCTCTTTCATTTTTTTTTAAAGTTATAATTGCTTCCAGGTCACTAGGCAGTATGAGCCAAAAGGAGCATGGGAGAGTACAGACCAGATTTAGTTAAACTGAAGCCTTCTTAATCTTGGGATTTTATTTATTTATTTATTTATTTATTTATATTTATTTTTTTTTGGCCAGTCCTGGGCCTTGGTCTCAGGGCCTGAGCACTGTCCCTGGCTTCTTCCTGCTCAAGGCTAGCACTCTGCCACCTGAGCCACAGCGCCCCTTCTGGCTGTTTTCCATATATGTGGTGCTGGGGAATCGAACCCAGGGCTTCATGTGTAGGAGGCAAGCACTCTTGCCACTAGGCCATATTCCCAGCCCGATCTTGGGATTTTTAATTTACTGTCTTGATGGTAGTGTGCAGAAATGAAGAAACTGACAGGTTTCATGCTGTGTAGAGGGTCCCATTATGTTCTATAAGTTGCCAGATTTGTTTAGTACCTGAAAGGTCTTTGGCTAGAAAGGAAGATATATAGTTCTGGAATACCTGTCAACACTCTATTATTATTATTTGTGTGTGTGTGTGTGTATGTGTGTGTGTGTGTGTGTATGTGGGGGGGTGTATGTGGGTGTGTTTGTGCATGTGCCAGTCCTGAGGCTTGAACTCAGGGCCAGAGCACTGTCCCTGAGCTTTTATGCTCAAGGCTGGTGCTTTGCTGCTTGAGCCACAGCTCTGCTTCTGGATTTTTTTGGGGCTTAAGTGGAGAGTCTCATGGAGTTTCCTGACTGGGCTAGCTTTGAACAGTGATCCTTAGATCTCAGCTTCCTGAGTAGCTAAAAACACAGGTTGTGATCTACCAGCACCCAGCCACACTGTCATTCTATTTTTTATTTTATTTTTTGCTAGTCCTGGGGCTTGAACTCCGAGCCTGGGCACTGTCCCTGAGCCTCTTTGTGTTCAAGGCTAGCACCCTACCACTTGAGCCACAGCACTACTTCCAGCTTTTTCTGACTAGTTTATTGGAGATAAGATTATCATGGACTTTTCTGTCCATGCTGGCTTTGTACCATGATCTTCAGATAACAGCCTCCCGAGTAGTAGCGAGGATTACAGGTGTGAGCCACTGGAGCCTGGCCATACTGCCATTCTTAAGGTTAAACAGTTTAGAAGCAACATCCATCTTAAAATAAAACACTTGCAAGATACCTGTTCTGTTACCTCCTTTAAAGGTTCTTCTCTTCCTCATATGCACAATGATGACCATGACTTTGCTTGTAATTGTTGTGAAATGTCCTTGTTTTGGCATCTGCATTTCAAAATATGACAAAAACGTCTACCCTACCTATAACATCTTTGGGTTTTATTCCTGCTCATTCTCTATTACTAACTCTCCAGCCCTGACCTGTGCTATGACATGATATTCTTAACCTTTTGAGAACATTCTCTCCTCTAAACCTTACTAAAATATCTGTCTTCAGTGCTTCCCTACAGTTTCAGTTTGGCCCATGATGGTGAAATATTTCAGGTTCCCCTATTTCATTTCTTTCCTTTTGGTTATTGTATGCACAAGCTTGTTTTATGCCTTTCATACCTGCTCTCATCTTTGATTTTTTTCTCCTCCTTTGAATTAAATTTTTTTACATCATCTAGGTGTCTCTTTTACCACCCGCTTGCCCTTAGCTTAGCTGCTATTTTCACCGTTGTAAAGGTACAATTAGTAACTTTGTTCTGTTCTCTTTTGTTCCAGAGTGATGATTATGCTTGCTCCCTGCTCTCTGCTGCCCACTTGTTGGACTTCTTTCCTTGGATTTCAGTCTATCACTCTGATTCTATATGCATAGGCCTCCTAAACTGAAAAAAAATTGTGTGTATGTATGTGTGTGTGTGCGCACACACGCGCTCATGCACCTGTGTGTGTATGCATACATCAGTATTCAGGCTTAAATTGGGGGCCTGGGCACTGTATGTTAGCTCTATCATTTAAGGCCAATTTTCTACCACTTGAGCCACAGCTCCACTTCCAGGTTTTTGCAGGTTAATTGGAGATAAGAGTCTCATGAACTTTCCTGCTTAGGATGGCTTCAAACTGCAATTCTCAGATGTCAGCCTCCTAGAATTAAGAGGAGCTAGAATTACAGGTGCCCAACTGAAAAGTTTTATTTATTTTTTCAACCACATTAATCACTTTGAGTTGATGGAACATTTGCTTTCTTTTGTTTGACTATGAGTTGAGTATAACTTTGGTGCTATTCCCGCCACAGTGGTCCCTCTGTCTCCCAGGCAATGACTAGCATTTGATTCTTAGGCCATGCAGCTGTTCATTTCTTACCAATTACATAGTTGTGACATCTGGGAAAATTCTTTGAGGCATTTCATATCCTTGTGTTTCTGCTCCTGTGTCATTTGGTATTACCAGGTTTCTTCCAAGATCCTTTTTGGAATTTAGCCTTTGATGTGATTGTTCCCATCAGAGAAAGCAAGAGCATGAGTGTGTACACATGTACATGCACACACACACACACACGAGTGTACATGCTTCTAGTGAATGGAAGCTGGCATGAATGTGTGCATACTAGTAAAACTTACCTGTGTGTATGTGTATATATCAAAAAAGTATTTTCTTTCTGCTCATCTCCCCTGAGTAGTTTATAGTTGAGTGGTTACTAATTTGATTGGACATTACAAAATTTTAAAAAATAAACAAGGCTAGTGGGATGTCAGTGGCTTACTCCAGTAATACTAGCTACTTGGGAAGATGAGATCTGAGGACTGTGGTTTGAAGCTAGCCTGGGAGGCTTCTCCCAATTAGCTACCAAAATTCTGGAAGTAGAGCTGTGACTTAAGTTGTAGAGCACTATCCTTGAGCCCAAAAGCTCAGGGATAGTGTCTGTCTGGGCCCTGAGTTCAAGCCTCAGAACTGGAACACAAAACAATAGCAAGGCATACTGAAAAAGAATGTCTGGATTTAAGACCTGTGGGATCTATTTGGTTTTTTTTTTTTTTGGCCAGTCCTGGGCCTTGGACTCAGGGCCTGAGCACTGTCCCTGGCTTCTTCCCGCTCAAGGCTAGCACTCTGCCACTTGAGCCACAGCGCCGCTTCTGGCCGTTTTCTGTATATGTGGTGCTGGGGAATCGAACCTAGGGCCTCGGGTATCCGAGGCAGGCACTCTTGCCACTAGGCTATATCCCCAGCCCTGTGGGATCTATTTGGAATGATCTCCTCAGTCATTCTGGCTTGGGAAGCGTTGGTGAATGTGGATCATCCTAATTTCATCCCTTGCCACCAGGAACTTGTTCTCTCATTTGGCAGCAGTAGATGCTCCTTTGACTTTCTGACTAGACCCATTTTACCTTCTGCTATAAACGACTTAGCTCAGTGTTCTACCCGTGTTTCTGCTTCTCTCCTCACTTTGATTACAAAGACTATTGTTAATTAGAAAAAGTGGGCCTTGCCTGGGAATGTGGCTTAGTGGTAGAGTGCTTGCCTAGCATGCATGAAGCCCTGGGTTCCATTCCTCAGCACCACATACATAGGAAAAGCTGAAAGTGGCACTGTGGCTTAAGTCGTAGAGTGCTAGCCTTGAGCAAAGAAGCTCAGGAACAGTGCCCAGGGCCCTAAGTTCAAGCCCCAGGGCTGGCAAAAAATAAAAAAGAAAGAAGTGGGCCTCAAGATATATAGGGATGATGCTTTGACAAAACCATGATGTAAGTTTGAGAGGCAAAAATTTCAGTGAATACTCTTATCGTTAGGATGGGGCATTCGGTATCAGTTTTGTGTTGTAGGTAGTCATATAGTATGTGTCATGAACACATTTAGCTTTACCTTACTTTTCCTTCTGTGTTTTTGTTTGGCCTACAAACTATTTAGGATATATTTGGTATGTTGTTCTGTTTCCAAACTCTGGAATTTGCTCTCTGATTTCTGTTCTAGACTCAACAAACTTACTAATCAGCCCTAAACAGGAGAAAAAGAAAAAATGACAGGGAAAACCCCATGCTCATTGACATAACTAGTGTCCACATATATTTAAGTATCAACTAAAACTTGAAGTTTTTTGAAATTCATTTTACAGTGAGAATGGTACTTTTCATTGCCTGAGTCCTCTAATGCTTCCTAGAGAGAAAAGCTGAAAAAAGTAGGCTGAGCTGGTATTGGTTGATGTGAAGGATATTCCAAGATATTCTAAGAAATAGTCAAAACTTCATTAAGCAATATGCTCATTTGATTTTGCAGTAGGGTCTTGCTATGTAACCCAGGCTGGCCTTGAACTCAGTCTTGCCCTGTCTACCTTCCAGAGTTCTGGGATGACAGCAGATGTTATCACATCTGGCAAATGGCACCTTTGTTAAAAATCTCTAAAGTTATGCTAGCCCATGCAGTTGACTTTTTAGTGTTAAAAATGGTTTTCAGAAAAAAGTAAAAAGTCATGACTCTTGTACAGATATAAAGACAAACACGTGTTAAAGATTTTATTCTATTCATTAATCAACAAGGGAATCAGACCGATATTATAGCTATTTCCAAGAAAAAGTATAAAAGTACAAGTTTATATGGAGTAAAGGAATTGAATGGCTAATTCAGGCAAAACTTTTCCTATACTGAGGAGGAAGGTTAGTCCAAACTCTTGACAAGACAAGTTTTCATATCTGTTAGCTATCTGCAATTTACAGAGGTATAAAATAAGTCAGAGATGAAACACTGAGGTAGCATCCATGAAAGGTGTGCTATAAATAATGCAGTTTTTTTCTATAGTAAGCAAGCATTTGTGGAGGTTTTTTTGTTGTTGTTGATTTTGCTTATGATTTCTCAGGGTCATCACCTCAATTTGGATCCAGAATTCAGTACCATATAACATGCATTTACTACGTACTTGCTATGTGTAAGGTGTCTCAGAGAAACCAGAGACCGAAAAAAAAAAGATGTTATTTTTTCCTCAGGAAGCTGATTGTATGGTAGGGGAGACAGACATGCCACACTCCCAGTGAATCACATAACAGAGGAAAATCAGTTATAAGGCTAAAGGTAGGAATTAAATGTTCGAGGAGAACCAGAGATGGAGGGGTTAACTGATCAGGGACTGAGGCGGAGGGGATGACACAATGACATTTAAACCAGGCATTGAGGGATGACAGCAAGAGGAAAAGGGGTCAGAGGGGGTGGGAAAAGGCCACTTCAGAGTGCGGAAGCACCAGGGTCCTGAAACTAGATGGTCTGTTTGGAGAAGGATCAGCTAGGTTGGCAGGAAAAGGGCAAGAAACAGCAGAAGAGGAGACTGAAGAGAAGGTTTGAGGCCAGGTCCTAAGGGTCCTGAAGGATGTGCTAAGAATCTGGTTTAATTCTGATAGCTTTTGAAGAGAGAGGGGAGGGCATGTTCGAACCAGTGCTTTAGGAGATGAATTGATTGTAGAATCAAGAGAGAGGCGGAGGGAGTAGTTAAGAGGCCAGTGTAATATTCCTGGTGTGAGATGATGAGAGCCTGTATCAGGGCAGTGGCGAGAGGGGTAAAGAGAAGAGAAGAGGCTTTATCAAGACTTGACTCCTGATTGGATGTGGGTGGTGGAGAGGAGAGGAATTGAACACATTTCCAGGCTAGGGGACATTGCTATTAACTAAGACAGGAAACATGCTGTGTCTGGGCATGGCGTGTGGGGAGCACATTTACGGGAGTAGATAATGAGTCTGGTTTGAGACACGTTGGATTTGAGAGGCTCAGTGGACATCCAATTAACAGTGAGTTGATGGCAGCTGGGAATTCAGGTCTGGGCCTATGAAGAGAGGTCAAGACTAGAGATACAGATGTGGGAGTTGTCAACGCACCCAGGGGTGAATTGAAACAGTGGGAGCTCATAGATAAGAGAGAAGGGGCAGGCAGGGCTGACATCCATAGGCAAAGAGAGGCAGTGAGGAAGAGCCCGAAAGGCACTAAGGAAGAGGATGCAGATGGACAAAGATTAGAAGGAGAATGAAGGGAGAGGCAGCAGAAGGCAAAAGGGAAAGGAGGATAATGAGGAGAGACTGAAGAGGGCCTTGAGGCAAATGAAGAAAGAGACAAAGTCTGAGGATGGGAAGAGAAGTACAAAGGGGAAGTTGAAGAGGTAGCTGTACTTAGAGATGGGAGAAGAAAAGTGAGAGAGAAAGCTGGGAGAACAATAGGGGGAAGAAAAAGAGGAGGAGGAAGAAGAAACAGTAGGAGGAGTAGAGCAGCATAGGAGAGAATGGAGCTAAGGAGGGGGGGTGTGAGCATTGGCAAACAGGGAGGGGAAGAAGTGAGAGAAGGTAGCAGAGTAAAGGAGAGACACAGAGAGGTGAGGGCCAGTCATCAGTGAATACCCAAGATTCTAGGGTGGAAAAGAAGGGAAGCAGAGAAGCCCCATGGCACTGGGTCAGGAAAGCTAGGAGAGGGGAACATATGCAGAAAGGGGGCATCTTTGCTGTCCTCGCTTGATACCTTTCTTTTGGGGCCAGCCACCCTGGCCTCCTGGCTCTTCCTTGACCTTAGCAGGTAGCCCTTTGCCTGAGGACTTTTGCATATACTGTTTCCTCTCCACTAGAGAGCTTCATGACTTGCTTCTTTATCTTATTTGGGTTGCTGAAATATGTCCATCTCAGAAAAGAATATCCTGATCAGCCTGTTTCAAGTCATACAGCATACACATTGTCTGCCAGGCTTCTTAGCCTGTGTGGTATAGCGTGTAACATGCTATAACATAAGGTGATTTAATATCCTTATTGTGCATGTTAAGAATGTAAGCACCCTGCAGTCAGGGATTTTAGTCTATTTTGTTCACTGTTAAATGCCTAGTACCTAGGACAGTTCTGGCACTAGGTAGAAGCTCAGTAGATATTTGTTGAATGAACAAGTGAATTCTGTTAACAATGAGAACATTTGAAAAAAAAATTAAAGGATAAATAGAACAAATTTATGATGTGACCATACTTTGAGATATAGAGAATAGAAAATTCTCGTCACTGTAGGGTTCTATTCAGAGCTTTGATGAATAAGGATTTTAGCTCATAGTGTAAGTTTGGAGTATAAAGGCCTCAAGACAGGCTTGTTACTTAACTAGAAGAATTGATGGTGCAGTGGTTGCCAATGACAAGAGCTGGATAGTGATTGGTGAAGGGAGAGGGATGGCAGACTAGTAGGAAGGGACAAAGAAATATGTGGTTCTTTTTTTTTGGGGGGGGGGTCAGTCCTGGGGCTTGAACTCAGTGCTTGGGTGCTGTCCCTGAGCTTTCTACTCAAGGTAGTGCTCTTCCTTTTTGAGTCACAGCTCCACTTCTGGTTTCCTGATGGTTAATTAAAGATAAAAGTCTCATGGACTTTTCTACCCAAGCTGGCTTTGAACCACAGTCCTCAAAGCTCAGCCTCCTAAGTAGCAAGGATTATAGGCATGAGTCACCAACTCCCAGCTAATATGTGAGTCTTGATAGAGCTTTGTTTTTGTTTGCTTGTGGACAGAGTACAAGGAATATTGCACTCAATTCAGAGGCAGCTTTCTACTTTGTTAGATAGGTGCATTATGACCAACTTGGAGGCAGAAGAGATTATGTTTGAAGAGCTTGTGAAGAAAGCATGTGCTTCCTTTGGAGTGCTTAAATTGGCTGCATCACTCAGATCCTTCAGTACCAATGGATTACTGAGCAGATGTGAAAAAGACCCTTGGTATTGACAAATGCACTTGTTGTTTATATGAGTGCGGACCTCTAATTGTAGTTACTTAGGCTAAATATGTGCAGAAAAATAAGCTGTCCTGTCATTTGTCTACTGTAGATTGTTCCTCAACCACTCAAGCCTATATGTCTTTGAAGATCATTTTAGAATCATCAAGTGATTTACTGAGTCCTCATGTCCACCCTGAAACATACATTCCTGGAAAACCAATGGAATTGTTTTCCTTCCCTATTTGGACCTTTATTTTTCCATAGCAGGATGACTTGGGAGCATATACTATAATATTTCATTGCTATAAGTACCTTTTATTTACGTTTCTGTGTAAAAGCCTGGTAAAGAAGCTGTCTTGTGCTGAGTTTTGACTTTGGGGAATTCTTTTTTCCCCCCAGGGGGAGTGGCCACAGCAAGTCTTATCTGGTGGTGAGTGGCTGTCATGATCTCTACAGCACCGCTCTACAGCGGCGTGCACAACTGGACTAGTTCTGACCGGATTCGCATGTGTGGCATCAACGAGGAGAGGTGAGGAGGTTTGATAGAGTCTATTGCCAGGCCTCCAGTGAGTGGTACTTGCCCACAGGTGGGGAGCATGTAGTAGGGCCTGTGGACAAGATTCTTGGTTGTTTCTAATTCTCCTAAGATGGGCTGAGTCTAAGCTTAAGGGAGCTACCTGCTTTGCCATGCTACGCTGTTCCTGTTCAGGTGAAGGTGAGGAGGCCAGCACATGACCTTTGCAAGTTAATATTTGTTTGTTTATTAAGAATTTTCAAGCCAGGCACTAGTGGCTCACATCTATAATTCTAGCTACTCAAGAGGCTGAGTTCTGAGGACTGTGGTTCAACCAGCCTGGGAGAGAAAGTCCATGAGACTCTCATATTCAATTAATCACCAAGAACACCAGTGGTGGCACTGTGGCCAAGTCGTATACCACTAGTCTTGAGTAAAAACGCTCAGCAAGAACGTACAGGATGACGGCTGGGAATATGGCCTAGTGGTAGAGTGCTTGACTTGTGTACATGATACCCTGGGTTCGATTCCTCAGTACCACATAAACACAGAAAACTGGCAGTGGCGCTGTGGCTCAAGTGGTAGAGTGCTAGCCTTGAGCAAAAAGAAGCCAGGGACCATGCTCAGGCCCTGAGTCCAAGCCCCAGGACTGGTAAAAAAAAAAAAAAAGAATGCCCAGGACAAGTTCAAGCCCCAGAACAAGCACACTCTCTCCCTCTCTCTCTCTTTCCCTCTCTTAACAGGTGTCATTGTTCCATTTCATACATGCATATAAAGTGCTTTGACCATATGCACCCCTTCACCCTCTCTGTTGGCCCTCCTCACTCCTGCTAGTACCTTCCATTCCCCCCACATAAAATCTGCATTACTTTTCTGTGATTCATTTTTCATGTTGTGTTGGGGTTTTTTGTCAGTCTTGGGGCTAGAACTCAGGGCCTGGGTGCTGTCCTTGAGCTCATTTGTTTAAGGCTAGCTATCTACCACTTTGAGCCATAGTACTACTTCCAGTTTTCTGGTGGTTACTTGGAGATAAGAGTCTCACAGACAGTCCTGCCTGGGCTGCCTTTGAACCACGATTCTCAGCTCTCAGCCTCCTGAGTAGACAGCATTACAGGTGTGAGCCACCGGTACCTAGCTTATGATTCCTTTTTTTTTTCAGTGTTTTTTGTTTGTTTGTTTTGTTGTTTTTAGTTTGTTTTGTTTTTTTTTGCCAGTCCTGGACCTCAATGAACTCAGGGCCTGAGCACTGTCCCTGGCTTCTCAAGGCTGGCACTATGCCACTTGAGCCACAGCACCACTCTGGACTTTTCTATATATGTAATGCTGAGGATTTGAACCCACGGCTTTGTGTATACGAGGCGAGCACTCTTGCTACTATGCCATATTCCCAGTCCCTTTTTTCAGTGTATATTAGCTGTACAAAGGAGTTTCATCATTGTAATTTGTACATGCATACATTATAATTTAGCCAGATTGACCTCATCTGGTGCTCTTTTTCCTGGTTTTTCTTTACCATCTATTGTCCAGAAGCTTTTAGTGAGTTTCCTTATGCCATCTTCATACACAGACACCATGTGTTCATCCTCATTATTCTCTTTCCTTTTCTGTCCTCCCCTTCATTTCCCTAAACAGTCCCACAGCTAAATTCATGAACATAGTTTTAATACAAGCTTCAGAGTTGGTGATGCCTGCCTGATTTGTGTGTTTTCCATTTTCTGATTATAACAATATTTGAGTGACCCAGATAGGCCATTTCCTGATCATACCCCATACTATGGGCACCTAAAATGCTCTTCAAAGTTTATATTTGATTTTCATATATTGGCCAAATATCTGTGTGTGATATCTGTCCATTTTCAAAGAAGGCTCAGCTCTCCTGTGCTTGCAGGTATCTTCTGGTGGTTCAGTTGGTAATCTTGAAGAGAAAAAGAAATGAATGAGCCAGGCACTAGTGGCTCATGCCTGTCATCATATTTACTCAGCAGACTGATTTGAGTATCACAGTTTGAAGCCAGGCTGGGCAGAAAAGTGTTAAAAGCTTTAAAAGACTCTTATCTCCAATTATCCAGGAAAAAAGCTGGAAATGGAGGTATGACTCAAGTGGTAGAGCACAGTCTTAAGTAAAAACAAACAAGCAAACAAACAAAAAAACCAAGCAAGAGCGTGAGGCCCTGAAGTTAAGCCCCAGGAATGAATGCCTTTGTTTTATGTATTTTTGTGGTGCTCTGGAGAAACTCAGGGACTTGTGGATGCTCAACACATGTTCTACCATGAAGCTACCCCATCCCCATGCCTTTTTTTGGTGCCAGTTAGGAGGCTTGAACTCAGAGACTGGCCATTGTCGCTGAGATTTTTGTCCAAGGCTAGCATTCTACCATGTAAGCCATAGCTCCACCTCCAGCTTTTTGGTGGTTAATTGGAGATAAGTGTCTCTAAGGACTTTCCTGCCCTGGCTGGGCTGACTGAACCATCATCCTCAGATTTCTTTTCAGCCACCTGAGTAGCTAGGATTCTGGGTGTGAGCCACTGGCTCCCAGCCCATGTTGGTTTGCTTTTTTTTTTTTTTGTCAGTTGTGGGGCTTGAACCACAGGCCTGGGCAGTGTCCCTGAACTTTTTCTCTCAAGGCTAGTGCACTACCACTTTGAGCCACACAGCACTACTTTCGGTTTTCTGGTGATTACCTTGATGGGTAAGCTTTTGGGGGTGTCAGGGAGAGGGAGGAATTTGAAGGTTCTGGGGGAGTACTGTGCATTTTGGCAAGAACCCTAGGAAGCAGAATGAGCAGCCCAGAGATGACAGTCTAATTAGACCAGGGCACTTTTCAAGACTTTGCAGTGCCCCCGCCCTGCCGCCACCCAGTACATTGTGCTATCCCCCAAGCCACCCTGGGTAGTGACACAGGGAGGTTTTGTGGGAAACCAAGCAAGCAGATAGCCTTTTGGGAAAAAAGCAGTGTGAGCCTCATAATCCCTCTCTGGTTGTGTCTCCCATGCCAGACGAGCACCTCTTTCTGATGAGGAGTCCACGACAGGTGACTGCCAGCACTTTGGATCTCAGGAGTTTTGTGTTGGTGGCAGTTTTTCCAAGGTAAGGAGTTAGGAGTTGCCACATGCTGCCCTCCAAAGGTAGGACAGGGTTTCCTGTATGAGCAGGAGGACTGGAGGGGGAGTGGGTATTTCCCCTGAGTTACTGTTGGTGGGACAGAAATTGGCTGGCTTCCTTTTGCTTCTGCCAAGATCTAGTTGCTTGAGTCACAGAGAAAAGCAGCAGTTGTCTCTCAAGGCCTTCAGGATACTTGCCCCAGCCAAAAGGAGCTCAACCACAGCGGGCATACTATTCTGTCATTGCAGGTGGAGCTCACCGCAGTTGGAAGTGGCAGCAATGCCCGGGGGGCAGACTCAGATGGCAGTGCGACAGAAAAACTTGGGCACAAGTCTGAGGAGCAGCCTGATGATCTCCAGTCAAAAATGGACTATGCTGGGAATACCGCAGAGGCTGAGGGCCTCCTCGTGCCACTGAGCAGCCCAGGAGACGGGCTCAAGCTGCCCACTCCCGACAGCCCCGAGGCCTGCAACAGCAGGGCAGACTGCCCCTGGACTCCCCTCGGCACCCAAATGAGCAAGCAGATTGACTGCTCAGCAGCTGGGGTAAAGGCTTTGGACTCAAGGCACAGTGTTGGGGACAAGAATACTTTCATTTTGGCAACTTTGGGAACTGGAGTCCCCGTGGAAGGAAACCTGCCTCTGGTTACCACTAACTTTAGTTCGCTGCCAGCCCCGATTTGTCCCCCTGCTCCTGGTTCGGCCTCTGTACCCCCATCTGTTCCAGATCCATTCCAGGTTCCCCTCTCTGTCCCTGCCCCAGTACCCCATTCTGGGCTAGTTCCAGTCCAAGTTGCTACTTCGGTTTCCGCTCCCTCTCCTCCCCTAGCACCAGTCCCTGCTCTGGCTCAGGCCCCAGCACCACCCTCAGTACCCACTCTTATCTCGGACTCAAGCCCCCTGTCGGTGTCAGCCTCTGTGTTGGTGCCTGTGCCAGCATCTGCTCCCCCCTCGGTCGCAGTCCCCCTGTCAGCTCCTACTCCTACTCCTCTCTCAGTCCCCGTTTCAGCCCCTCCTTTGGCCTTGATCCAGGCTTCTGGGACTCCTTCAGCTCCCACTTTGGTCCTCGCTCCTGTGCCCACATCAGTTTTGGCTCCTATGCCAGCATCCACACCTCCAGCAGCCCCTGCCCCTCCGTCTGTGCCGATGCCCACTCCAACACCATCCTCTGGCCCGCCTTCTACCCCTACCCTCATTCCCGCCTTTGCTCCCGCGCCGGTGCCTGCACCCACCCCAGCCCCAATCTTTACGCCAGCCCCCACGCCCATGCCGGCTGCAACACCAACTGCCATTCCCACTTCGGCCCCCATCCCAGCTTCCTTCAGTTTGAGTCGAGTGTGTTTTCCTACAGCTCAGGCACCAGCTATGCAAAAAGTCCCCCTGTCTTTTCAGCCAGGGACAGTGCTAACCCCAAACCAGCCACTGGTCTATATCCCACCTCCAAGCTGTGGGCAGCCACTCAGTGTGGCCACACTGCCAACCACCCTGGGAGTGTCCTCCACTCTGACACTCCCTGTCCTGCCATCCTACCTGCAGGACAGGTGTCTCCCGGGCGTGCTGGCTTCACCGGAGCTCCGGTCTTACCCATATGCATTTTCTGTGGCCCGTCCTCTGACTTCAGATTCGAAGCTAGTCTCTCTGGAAGTGAACAGACTCCCATGCACTTCCCCATCCAGTAGCTCTACCACCCAGCCCGCACCTGATGGGGTCCCCGGGCCTTTGGCGGATACCTCTCTTACCACTGCTTCTGCCAAGGTGCTTCCAACTGCACAGCCTTTGTTGCCAGCCCCCAGTGGGAGCTCAGTCCCACCCCACCCCACCAAGATGCCAGGTGGTGCTGAGCAGCAAACAGAAGGGAGTTCCATTACCTTCTCTCCCCTCAAGTCACCTCCACAGCTAGAACGGGAGATGGCCTCTCCACCAGAGTGCAGCGAGATGCCCCTTGACCTCTCCTCCAAGTCCAACCGCCAGAAGCTTCCCTTGCCGAACCAGCGCAAGACACCTCCCATGCCCGTGTTGACCCCTGTACACACCAGCAGCAAGGCCCTCCTCTCCACAGTCCTGTCTAGGTCTCAGCGCACAACTCAGGCTGCTGGCAGCAGCGTTACCTCCTGCCTGGGCTCTACTTCCTCACCCTTTGTGATCTTTCCTGAGGTTGTGAGGAACGGGGACCCCAGCACCTGGGTGAAAAACTCCACTGCACTGATCAGCACCATTCCTGGCACATATGTGGGAGTGGCCAACCCAGTGCCTGCATCTCTGCTGCTGAACAAAGAGCCCAACCTGGGCCTCCCTCGAGACCCCCGCCATCTCCCCAAGCAAGAGCCCATCTCCATCATCGATCAAGGAGAGCCTAAGAGCACTGGCACCTCATGTGGCAAGAAGGGCAGCCAGACTGGTGCTGAAGGACAGCCAAGCACAGCAAAGACCCGTTATACCCCAACCCGTATTGCCCCTGGGCTGCCAGGGTGCCAAACCAAGGAACTTTCCTTGTGGAAACCTACAGGGCAGGCAAATATTTATCCACGGTGTTCAGTCAATGGGAAATCCACCAGCACCCAGGTCCTGCCTGTTGGCTGGTCACCCTACCACCAAGCATCTCTACTTTCCATTGGCATTTCCAGTGCTGGGCAGCTGACCCCCAGTCAGGGGATGCCCGTCAGACCAGAGTTTGCCGGTGTGCCATCCCTTGATTCCAGTGAAGCTGTGCATGGACTTCCTGAGGGGCAGCCACGGCCTGGGGGCCCCTTTTCTCCAGAGCAGGACACTGTCACAAAGAACAAAACTTGTCGGATTGCTGCCAAGCCTTATGAAGAACCAGTCAATCCTGTCCTCCTGACTCTCAGCCCCCAGACAGGGACCCTGGCTCTGTCTGTTCCACCTAGCAGTGGGGACATAAGAGTGAATCAGGAGCCTGAGGAATCAGACAGCCACCTCTGCTCTGAAAGTACTCTTAAGATGGAAAGCCCCCAGGCAGCCTGTGGCCTGAAGCTAGCAGGAGACACAAAGCCTAAGAACCAAGTGCTGGCTACCTATATGTCTCATGAGTTGGTCCTGGCCACTCCCCAGAACCTGCGCAAGATGTCTGAGCTGCCTTTGCTACCTCATGACAGCCACCCCAAGGAACTTATCTTGGACGTGGTTCCAAGCAGCAAGAGGGGCTCCAGCACAGAGCTTTCGCAGCTTGGAAGCCAGGTGGATCTGGGGCGGGTGAAAATGGAAAAGGTGGATGGTGATGTGGTCTTCAATTTAGCCAACTGTTTCCGGGCTGATGGCCTCCCAGTAGCTCCCCCAAGGGGTCAAGTGGAAGTGAGGGCAAAGACTGGGCAGCCTCGAGTCAAGCGGGAAAGTGTCGGGGTCTTTACTTGCAAGAACAAGTGGCAGCCAGATGAAGTGACAGAGTCTCTGCCCCCCAAGAAGATGAAGTGTGGCAAAGAGAAGGAAGCTGAGGAGCAGCAACTGCTGCCTCCACCTCAAGTGAAGCCCATAGTCCGGAGTTCTCTGGGATCCAAGGTGAGTTGCCAGTGCCCAGTCTGAGCCCAAGGGTAGAGGAGACCCTGCTTCCCACTGGTCTGTTTCCCACTGAAGATCTCATTTGCATGTGAGCTCCTCCTAAGCCCCACTGTGCTTGAGTAGCTATGTAAACAGCACTGATGAGGATTTTTCCTTTCGAACTTCTCTGTTTATGAATGATGTCTTCACCTGGAGGGCAGCAGGCTCGCGTCATGTAGGATATAGGGATGATCCTATCCTGGGAGCTAAGGAAGCCATTGTGCCAGATGAGGTTGCAAAGGCAAAGAAAGTATTGTAGAGGAAACTAAATTAGTAGCAGACTATTCCCTGAGTAAGCATTCTACCTTACCATTCAGCAAGATGACTGATCACTGGCGTTGAGAAGTTGAGATCCAGGGAGAGAAGGAGCCTTGCATTACGGGAGGATTCATCTTAGGATCTGTTTAGAGTACTGTGGGATCAGAGCCCACTGGGCTTCCAGGATCATCCACCAGAATCCTGGCACTTTCCTGTTTGAACAGGTGGCAGCACTGGGTTTTGGCACTTGAGCATGTGGCAGGTGATACAGATGGGCCTCCGGTCTCAGTTCATCATAGATAGGTTATGGATAGGGGCAGAGTGTGAAGGAAGAAGGTGGGCCAAGCTGGATGCTGATAGTTCATGTCTGTAATCCTTGCTACTCAGAAAGCTCAGATCTGATTATCTCAGTTTGAAGCCAGCTGGGGCAAGAAAGTACCACCCGAAAAGGCAGAAGTGAAGCTGTGGCTCAAGTGGTAGAGCACTAGTCTTGAGCACAAAAGCTCGGGGACAGTGCCTAGGCCCTGAGTTCAAGCCCCAGGAGTGGCACAGAAGTACTTGACCTGCATGCACTCCTCTCCCTAAGGGGAACTAAAAATACTGGTAATCCATGAAGCGATGCAAGTTCTTTTTTGTTGTTTTGTCTGAGACTGGGACTCAAACTCAGCTTCTAATGCGTTTGCTCATTGGCTGGCACTCAACCACCTGTGCTGTGCCTCCAACCTGAAGGGAATTCTTTTTTTTTTTTTTTTGGCCAGTCCTGGAGCTTGGACTCAGGGCCTGAGCACTGTCCCTGGCTTCTTTTTGCTCAAGGCTAGCACTCTGCTACTTGAGCCACAGTGCCACTACTGGCCATTTTCTGTATATGTGGTGCTGGGGAATTGAACCTAGGGCCTCATGTATACGAGGCAAGCACTCTTGCCACTAGGCCATATCGCAGCCCCAGGGAATTCTTGAAATAATGGAGGGATAGGGCTTGTTCAAAACTTGGAACAACTGGAAGTTCTGTTAACAAATTTTCAGAGTTGATACACTCTAAGGAACAAATTTCTAGTCAGAGTGCCATGCATTTATGCACAAGCTCTTACTCAATTTCTGGCCCTGCACCATTTTGAGAAGCTCCTCAGAGTCATGGATCTAGTCCCCAGAAACATGACCTCAGAATTTTGCCAATTTCAGGATATTCATAGACCCATTCCCTCCCCATTGCTCACCTGTATACTTCCGGTTACGAATCCTAGGGATCCAGCATTCTGGATCATGAGTCTGAGACCAGCCTAAGCTGTATATATAGCAAGACCCTGTTTCATAAACAGGCTAGGGGCATAGCTCAGTGGTAGAGAGCTTGCCTGCCATATGCATGGCCCTGAGTTACATCACCAGCATCCCCCAAAGAAAGGATTTTTTAAAAATGCAGGGAAGCATATGGATGGGTTTTACTTAATGACTTCATATCCACCCCCTGCATGTGAGAGACATACATAATAGGAACATTGATCATGACACAGTAGAATGTATGACATTTGGCCAGCTTAACTGCCAAGTAATCATAGTAGTAATCCCTGTCATTAGCGTCGTTACCATTGAATTCTTACTAAATACCAAGTGCTCTCTACATATATTATCTAATTTAATCTTTATAATAATCCTGTGAGAGAAATACTGCACCCAATTTAGAGGTGAAGAGAATAGGCTTAGAGAAACTATTATCCAAAGTTACGTAGCTACAAAATGGCAGAGCTCAAACTCCCAACTCTGGTCTCTTTGGCTTCAAAGAGCTCTGCCACACTCAGCTTCAGCTGTGCCATCCTCTCTTCGACTTTCCTTATCTGAACCACCTTACTGAATGATTACTGAGTACTTACCTATGCCAGTCCCTCCCAGGCAATGGCACTACTTATTTAAGAGAGTGCCAGGGGACTGGTGATGAATGTGCCCCCTTACAGCCTGTAACAGGGCTTCAGTCTGAGTTTCAATCCCACTTTTTCCCAGCTGTGTGTCAGCGATTAAGCTTCTTAATCTCTTTGACCCTTAGTAGTTTCATCTGCTCAATGAAATGATGACAATTTACTCATAGGATTGCTGTGAAGATGAAATGAGATAATGGCATGAAATGTCCACAATAGACAAACCCACAAAGACAAAGTAGATTATTGGTTTCCTAGGGCTTGGGAGAGTAGGGAATTGGAAAAGGGGTAGCTGATTAATGCCTATGAAGTGTTTATTGAGGCTAATGAGAAAGTTCCAGAAGTAAGTAAATGGTAGTGATAGTTATACAACTCTGTGACTATACTGAAACAATTGAAATGTATACTTGAATAACTAACTGCATTGTGACGCTATTATTAGAAGACTGAATGAGATGATATGTAAATGATTAAAACTCCTTGCACGTAGCAAATGCTTAGTGTCAGTGTTATTGTTAGAGTTGCAAACAAAGTAGATGTGGTCCTTGCCCTTCCGGAGCTTATATCTTTTTGATGACTCAATGGTAGGCAGGCAGAACTCCTTCAGTATAAGATGAGACCAGTTCAGTGGGCTTACTTACAAATACAGAGGGCAGAGAATAAAGTTACAGGATGGGAGTACAGGCACCAGCACTGACTACTTGTGACCATTAAGTAAATCTGTATTTGGGGGGAATCAAATAACTTACATGGTTTGTTTTTGGGGGGCCGAGACAGGGACTCAAACTCAGTATCTGACATTTTCTCTCATTGGCTGGCACTCTGCTACCTGACCCATTCCTCCAACCCCAGATCTTTTTTTTTTTTAAGTTTTTATTATAAAACTGATGTACAGAGAGGTTACAGTTTCATACATTAGGCATTGGATACATTTCTTGTACTGTTTGTTACCTTGTCCCTCATACCCCCCCTCCCCGCCCAGATCTTTTTTGTGAGGTTCCTGAGAAAGAAACTGATGATAAGCAAAATATGCCTAGGGTTAATTCAAAACCATCTCTTCTGGGGAATGGCCAAGAAAAATTGCCTATTACCTGTATCACCTGTCCAAGGCCCTCCAGAGTCTTACAGGGCTCTCTGGACCACGAGAGACTTGTGCTTCATTTGATGCTGGATGTATGCTACTGTCTTCTCGTTCTCTGGAAAATACTTTAAAATCCTGGTTACCAGAGCATTCAACGTTCACCATATCTCTGCCTCCCAACTTTTTGTATAACTTGTGGTGAACAATATATTTTTACTTTCACTGCTTCCCTTGCAGAAAATAAAGACAGAAATCTCTTCTAGATGTTCTGTTGTACTTGTTTTTGTCTATCTCAGGAAATAAAAGTTAATGATCTGTACTTGAAAGAAGAGCCGGCTAAAAATTATATTCAGGAATAAATAAGACATGTTCATATTTATGTGCATTTAACTTTATTCCCCTTGATTTAAAATAGTTTTACTCCATACCAGAAAGTCCGATTTTAAGCAACTGTTTTTGTCTTCCTCTTGTTTTTTCTTTTGCTGTTGTTATCATGGAGCTTGGACTTGGGGCGTAGGCACTGTCTCTGAGCTCTTTTAGTGTTTGAGTACTCTGAGCCACAGCTCCACTTCTGGATTTTTGGTGGTTAATTGGAGATAAGAGTTCCATGGACTTTTCTACCTGGACTGGCTTTGAATTGTGATCCTCAGATCTCAGCCTCCAGAATAGCTAGGATTATAGGCATGAGCCACTGGCACCTGACTTCAATTCTTTGTTTTCTTACCATTTGGTTAATAGGGACGGGCACCAAGCAAAGGGAAAAAACTGAAATTGAATTTGAGCTTAGTCCTCTGCTGAGTGAGAAAGAGGATACCATGGGATGAGGCAGTACAATCTGATCAGTCATGGAGACCACCCCAGTAAAATCCCCCTAACAGTATTCTGTCAGTAATGTATCTACCATCCTCTTAGCTGGACCTTGGCCACATTAACCTTCTAGAGTGGGGTGAGCAGTGCAACTTAAATTGTGGCAACCTGGGAGCAGAGAAAGAATGTCCCTAGTATAAGGCTCCCTCTTCTTTCCCCCTTTTCTGCACCTGGTCTTCCAGCCATTGGATGGTGCTACTCACACCAGGGTGAGTCTTCATCTTTTATTTAATGCTTTCTGGAAGCACCTTCATACACAAACCCAGAGACATGCTTTACTAATCTCCTAGGTGCTTCTTAATGCAATGAAGATGAACCATCATATAACTAAGTTCATACAACTTTAAGTACATTAACTCTTCCTTTCCTCCTAAGACCTGCTTTCACTGTTTAAACATTTTGCTTGGCCAGGTGCTGGTGGCTCACGCCTGTGATACTAGCTCCACAGGAAGCTGCAGTTCAAAGACAGCCTAGACAGGAAAGTCTCTGAGACTCATTTCCAATGAACTACTAGTAAACCAGAAGTGGAGATGAGGCTGAAAATGGTAGAGCACTAGCCTTGATCAAAAGACCTCAGGGACAGGGCTCAGGCCCTGAGTTCAAGCCCCACAGCCAGAAGGAAGAAAAAACAAAAACCTTTTGCTTCTTCCACACTCCCTTGATACTGTCTCAAAGTCTCAATGTCCTCATCATCTATCTGTTCACTGAGGATAGTACTAGCTTCTTAGGATTGACTAAATTGACTAATAGAGATAAAAGTAATTTGAAAAGTTGAAAGTGCTGCAGAATATAGAGTAGCCTTATTAGCCATGCCTTTCTTTTTTTTTTTTGCCAGTCCTGGGGCTTGAACTCAGGGCCTGAGCACTGTCTCTGTCTTCCTTTTGCTCAAGGCTAGCACTCTACCACTTGAGCCACGGCACCACTTCCAGCTTTTTCTGTTTATGTGGTGCTGAGGCATCAAACCCAGGGCTTCATGCATGCAAGGCAAGCACTCTACCACTAAGCCACATTCCCAGCCTGGACCTTCTACTTTTGTTTCATAATTGTATAGCGATGGGAACTTTTCTGTGTGGTTTTCTTTCTGCCTTAGCTGGATCTGTTTTCTGGTATTTATTTACAACTGAAAATAGGCGATTTTTCTTGCACTTGGCTTATACTCTGAATTATTTTTTCAGGTATTAGTGTTGATACCATTCAGAGTTAAGTTATTTGAACAATGAAGTCACCTAACTTAAAGAAGAGGTTTTTACTTTAGTGTTTGTCTCCCTGTTGATATTCAGGTATAGAGAATATGGGCCCATCCTGGCTTTTACCATTCATTCATTCATTTGCTTATTTATTATGCCAGTCCCAGGGCTTGAAATCAGGGCCTGAGCAATGTACCTGAGATCCTTTATTCAAGGGTAGCACTCTACCACTTGAGCCCCAGCTCCACCTCTGGCTTTTTGGTGGTTGGTTAGAGATCAGAGTTTCATGGACTTTCTTGCAGCAGCTGGCTTCAAATTGTGATCTTCAGATTTTAGACTTTTGAGTAGCTAGGATTATAGGCATGAGCCACCCCTGTCGAGGAGGTTTGCTCCTTTTCAAAAACTGTTATTATTAAGGTGTTATATAGGAGGACTACCATTTCAAAAGTCAGATAATGAGTTCATTTCTTGTTTTGGACAATATCATCCCTTTTGTTTTCCCACCATTTTCTCCTTCCATCCCTGCCCACAAGTTACATAGATCATTTCCCACATAGTTTGTTGTACCGTTTATTTAAAATTATTTTAGTAGCCTTAAGTAGATGTACAAAGGAGTTGCCATTCAACAAAGCAGTTTATGAATGCAGTGCATCATCTTGATCGATGTCACCCCTTTCAACATTCTCCTTTCAAAGGGATTTTAGGTGTGTGTTCAGTGACTTCTAAATGCAGATTCTCTAAGAACACTTTAAAATGATGGGTGTAGTTGCTTGTGGGGACCAGCAAAGGCTATGGACTCAGTTCAGTACAGCCTCTATAGCCCACCGGGGCCCCTGTTTGCCTGACTCCTACTCTGGGCAACTCATGCCCATGTGTTAGAAACAGGCATGTGGTTGGACCAGTGGCTAGCTTTCTTAAGAAGCAAAAGTGACCTTAAACTCTCTCTACCTCTTCACAGTGCCGGAAGCTGCCAAGTGATCCCCAGGAACCTACCAAGAAAAGTCCCAGGGGGGCTCCCGATTCAGGAAAAGAGCACAATGGAGTCAGGGGAAAGCACAAGCACCGGAAGCCAACAAACTCAGAGTCACAGTCTCCAGGAAAACGCACTGACGGCCATGAAGAAGGTAGGCCTCCCTCCACAGGCCCCAGCCATCTATGCTGAGCTCCAGAGGAATATTTGTGGCATTTTTGTTGGAGAAAAAGAAACTCTGAGATTGACTGAAAAGTGAACCTTCTTCACTGTTGAAAGAGAGATAGAACTGACAAAAAGTCAAAAAGCAAGGGAGGAAGGAGCAGGGGCATATTCTGCCTCACTATAATATTGCACACTGTGAAGACCCAAGAAGGTGGTTTGAGGACAGACAAGTGGCATTCCTACGACAGAGTAGCCATCTTATTTCCTGGAAGTGGATCTAGGCTTAACGAAGCAAGCATATGAGGATTTAGATTTAAAAAAAAAAAAAAGCAGCGCTCATTAGCTAGGTGCTGAAGACTCATGCCTGCAATCCTAGCTATTTCGAGCTATTCCGGAGGATTGCAGTTTGAAGCCAACCAGGGCAGGGAAGTCCGTGAGACCCTTATCTCCAATTAACCACCAGAAAAAGCCAGAAGCAGGGCTGTGGCTCAAATGGTAGAGAGGTATTCTTGAGCACGAAAGCTCAGGGACAGCACCCAGTCCCTACATTCAGGCCGCTAGCTCAGCATGCACATGCGCATGCGCTTGCACTTGACCACGCTTGCGCACTCGCTCCTCCACGTGGATCGCATATGTTACCGTTTTCTCTACATCTGGCTATATTAGAAACCTTCCATTTTGAAAAGGTAGGGAAAAAATGACTAGCTAGCTAGTTAGCTAGAAGGATTTAAAGACATCCCAAACCCTTATTATGATTTAGGGACACGGCATATATTTTGGGTAAGTGCTTGACTTGTGTGCTGTCTACCGATGGGCCTTTAGAGACCTCATCAGGGAAAGAATCGCAGACATTCCTGACTGCAGTAGTCTATGTTCATGGGCTCGCCCATCTGACAGGACCTGCTACGTCTAGTCTGCTTCTTCTTTTTTTATTGTCCATCTGTTTTTGCTTTTTTTTTAATTGTCAGATTGTTCTTCGTGGGGCTTGAGCTCAAAGCCTGGGCGCTGTTCCTGAGCTCTTTTGCTCAAGGCTAGTGCTCCACCACTTTGAGCCACCGCACCACTTCCCGTTTCCTTGGGGTTCACTAGAGATGAGGCTATCGGGGACTTTTCTGCTGGGACTCACTTCAAACTGCGGGCTGGAGATCTCAGCCTCCTGAGTAGCAAGGATTACAGGCACGAGAGTCTGGCACACAGCAAGAGTACCTTTCTTTTTCTTTTTGCAAGTCCTGGGGTTTGAACTCAGGGCCTGAGCACTGTCCCTGGCTTCTTTTTGCTCAAGGCCAGCACTCCACCAATTGAGCCACAGCGCCACTTCCAGCTTTGTCTGTTTATGTGTTGCTGAGGAATCGAACCCAGGGTTTCGTGCATGCTAGGCAAGCACTGTACCTCTAAGCCACATTCCCAGCCAAAGAGTACATTTCTTTTTGCACAATGTTACCCCTTCCCTAGTTCTCCTCCAGTTTTTTCCTCCCATCCCCACTGACAAGTTCTATAGTTAATTATCAACATAGTATCTAGTGAGTACCACTACTAATCAATTGTTTTTTTTGCCAGTCCTGGGCCTTGGACTCAGGGCCTGAGCACTGTCCCTGGCTTCCTTTTGCTCAAGGCTAGCACTCTGCCACTTGAGCCACAGCGCCACTTCTGGCCATTTTCTGTATATGTGGTGCTGGGGAATCGAACCTAGGGCTTCATGTATACGAGGCGAGCACTCTTGCCACTAGGCCATATTCCCAGCCCACTAATCAATTTTTAAAAAGCAATTTTTCTCCAGGTTCCAGTGGCTTCAATTAACCACTAAAAAAGGCCAGAGGTAGAGCTGTGGACCAAGAAGTAGAGTGCTATCCTTGAGCAGAAAAGCTCAAGAATATCTTCCAGGCCTATGTTCAAGCCCCAGGACCAAAACAAAAAAAAGTGAAAAGCAGATTTTCCTCTGTCCACAGCTCCCTGCATCTGGCTTCCTGCTTCACTAAGATTCGCTGACGTTACCTTTATCTGGGCAACACCGTGCAGGCAGCCAGGCCTTCTACTATCTGGCATCCTGTCAATTGATTCTATGTAGTACCTTTTTGTGGCAGCAAAAATGACCCAACTCCCAGTTTTTAAAATCCATCAGGAAAATGTTCATTCTCCAAAAAGAAGTAGGCATGTACTAATAGCATAACGAGTCAATTGGGCTAAACCAGGGTGCCCATGAGGTCACAAACTCTCGAGATTTTCCCGATTGTACCTCTCAGGTAGGCTTTCTGGTTTGTAGATTCCAATTGTAATATTTCTCCTTTCTGCCCCTATACCACTCCTTGGGAAAGGTTCCTTTGAAAAGAAAGCAAAGAGCAGTTTCCGTGACTTCATCCCTGTGGTTCTGAGCACGCGGACACGCAGTCAATCTGGTGAGTGACACTAAGGCAATGGCCTGTCTTGGCAGCTCCTATGAAAAGAGAGATTGAAATCTGGTTGAATAATTTTATCATTGGACCAGGAGGAAATTTGGGAATTTGTTTCACTGTGTCAAGATGCTGGGCTTCTTGCAGAGAGAGGCAAGAGAACCTCAGGTGGGGGCAGAGGGCATTGCCCACAATTTTAGGATTATTTGCTTAGATTTTCAAAGAAGAAATTTAACTTCTCTTTTTGGGAGGTGAAAAGAAAAAAAGCCTTTGCCAGTTAAGGAAATTGGTTACATACCAGGCTTTATTTTTTTTTTTTATTTTTTTATTTTTGGCCAGTCCTGGGGCTTGGACTCAGGGCCTGAGCACTGTCCCTGGCTTCTTTTTGCGCAAGGCTAGTACTCTGCCACTTGAGCCACAGCGCCACTTCTGGCCATTTTCTGCATATGTGGTGCTGGGGAATTGAACCCAGGGCCTCATGTATATGAGACAAGCACTCTTGCCACTAGGCCATATCCCCGGCCCCATGCCAGGCTTTATTAAGACTCATCTTTGGTTTGTTTTTTGCCAGTCCTGGGGCTTGAACTCAGGGCTTGAGCACTGTCCTTGGCTTCTTTTTGCTCAAGGCTAGCACTCTACCACTTGAGCCATAGCGCCACTTCTGGCTTTTTCTATATATGTGGTGCTGAGGAATCGAACCCAGGGCTTCATGTATGCGAGGCAAGCACTCTACCACTAGGCCATATTCCCAGCCCTTGAGATTCATCTTAAGCACAGACATTTAACTTCTGAGCCTCAGTCTTCTTATTCTATGAAATAGAAATCATCAAAATTAGGAACACTGCCAGACACAGGTGTCTCATATCTATAATCCTAGCTACTCATGAGGTTGAGCTCTGAGAACTATGGTTGGGAGCCAGCTGGGGTAGATAAACGTGAGAGACTCTTGTCTCTACCTAACCAAGAAAAAGCTGGAAGTGGGGGCATGGAGAAAGGGGTACAGCACTAGCTATGAGTGGAAAAACTTGAGCAAGAGCATGAGGCCTTTAGTTCAAGCCCCAGTACTGGCAAAAATATTTTTTTGGAAAGGCTATTGAGTTGTTAGAGCCAACAGAATCACTTTTGGCCCTTGAATGTGTGTTGGTCAATCTCTGAGATCTAAAACTGGTAGGCCTGCCTAGCCTCCATGTCTAATGTGGCTCCACGTTGGTATGGAAGGACAGAGATGGTTGTCCCATTTCACTGAGATTTCCATGCAAATTGGATGGGATGAACAAACAGAGCCTAATGTAAACTCAAATCATCTGACATTCTGTTAACTGGCACTGTAGCACATGACAAGCGCAGCCGTTTAGTGATGGCCTGGAGGCCTCAAAAAAAGTTCTGAAGTGTCCTCGAAATCATCAAAGACTGAGGAAGTTACCAGCCAGTCCCCTTTTTTGTTAAATATATTGTGCACTATATTTGATGGTTTGGTAATTGGTGATCCTTGTGCGGTTTCTACAGTGATTCTATATTAACCAGATTATTCAATTAACCAAAATACTTTGTTTCTTGCCTGCTCCTTATAATGGAACATTTACTGAATAGTTTGCTACTCAGAGCTTTGGTCAAGGGTGGTTCTGTTTGCCTCAAGCTATTTATTTCTTCTGATCTTGCTGGGGTCTCTGGGAATTGTTGAAGTAACAACTTGGTTTTGAGAGAAAGATGCTAGTGTTGTTTCCAAGGAGGGTGTTGGACTGGGGCTGTGACTGAAGTGGTAGAGTGGTGCTTGCTGCTTGGCCTAACAAGTAGGAGGCCCTGAGACCTGCAAAGAAAATCCTGGAGTGCAAAGCCAGACTCATTTAGGATTGCACTTTTGTTCTTAGCAAAAGAGAGTGGGGAGAGAAAAAGGCCTCTTGGCAAGGTGGCCCAAAAGAATAGGGAAGGTGCTTTATGTTCTTGGCCAGTCAGGAATGGAGGAAGAAGGGCCTGCCCAGTGGTGAGGAATAGCGGCAACAACAGGTGAGAGAGGGCCAGGGGGAAAATCCTTACCCCTGAACTCTTGGCAACTCAGTAGGACTCAGTGGGGTGAGTTTAAGGGAAGAGAGCCTACTGTATTGCATTTGGATATGACTACACTAGACTGTCACAGGATAAGGACTCCTTGATTTACTGTTCCTGGGACTTCTTTTGTGTTGACTCTTGCTAAACCTGAGTGGTTTTTAGTGTAATTGATGGTGCCACAAACTGAGCTCTGCTGGGAGAGATACCAGTCTGCCCTCCTTTTCCCTCTATTCAGTCCTTGTTTCCCCACACAACAGGGACTTGCATTTCTCTCATGCTTTTCACACACGATCGGCTCCTGGTAAGCATGAAGCAAGGATTTATGAAATGAATTCAAGTACTATAACCCCATGGATCAGTAAGAGCATGTTTTCTTGGTACTTGGTAGTTATAGGCCATTTTGGACTCTATAAAGATGTCACTTGAGCTCTAGACCAGTCCTATGACGTCAGCCAGGGGAAATAACCTCATTTTATAGAGGAAACAGAAATAAAGGAACTTTCCCAAAGCATACAACTAATAACTGAATGGAGACCTTCAAAGTCCTGGTCCAAGGTACTTCGGTCAATACCATATTTAGTCCTTTGAAGAGGCACTTGACCATCTTCTGTATATCTTGTCCACAGGAAGCATCTGTAGCTCCTTTGCCGGTATGGCAGACAGTGACATGGGAAGCCAGGAAGTCTTCCCCACCGAGGAGGAAGAAGAGGTGGCTCCCACCCCAGCTAAGCGTCGGAAAGTGAGAAAAACTCAACGAGACACCCAGTATCGCAGCCATCATGCCCAGGATAAGACCTTGCTGAGCCAAGGCCGCAGACATCTATGGAGAGCCCGAGAAATGCCTTGGAGGACAGAGGCTGCCCGGCAAATGTGGGACACCAATGAGGAGGAAGAGGAAGATGATGAGGAGGGCTTGGTAAAGAGGAAGAAACGGAGACGGCAGAAGAGCCGGAAATATCAGACTGGGGAGTACCTGACAGAGCAAGAAGAAGAACAGCGGCGGAAAGGGAGAGCAGGTAAGGCTGGCCAGAGGGCTCCTGTTCCCACAGTGTGATTGATTGGCTTCAGGGAGCCTTCAGGCATCCCTGTGTTTACATCTCTGACTGCTCTCGACCAGTCAAACCCCCCTGGACCTGTACTGATCTGCTGCTGGGATCCCCAGCTGCCAAAGTGCTCCCTTAAATTCAGCCCCTATGGCTTTGCATTGAGATCCAATCAAGTGGGACTGACCTACAGGTAAACTGAAGACATCAAAGCCTAAGCCTTTTGGTTTTCTTTTTTTTTCAAAAAAAATTGGGGGGGAGGTACACATTGGTGATTGGATTTAAGGTCTCATACCTTCTAGGCAAGTCCTCTTTCACTTGAGTCCTTTTGCCTTTAGGTTGTTTTCCCCCCATATATGTTCTCGTGCTATTGTCAGGGCTGGCTTCAAATGATAATCCTCCAGCCTCTGCTTCCCAAGTAGCTGGAATTATAAGCATGAACAATCACATTCCTCCTGCCCTTTGGCTTGCAGACACTGCTTCTCTTCTTGGCTTATTGACATTGGGAACTGTGGGCCAAATCACGATGACTTCTTTGGCCGGCGCCAAGCCAGCACCATACCAGGGAATTCTCTGATTGGCTTGAGGGAGTCATGTTTTGGGAGATGACAAGTCCTCTCTCCTAGAATCTTAGATTCATGAACAAAGAGGGCATTGACTGCCTTTCCAAGGATGCCTCCATTCCTAAACTGAAAAGAAGTACAATGAGTCCATTAAACTAATTTTAAACCCTTCAAATAGAAGTGGGAGCTGGATGCTGGGTAGCTCACACCTGTAATCCTAACTAACCAGAAGGCTGAGATCTGAGGATCGTGGTTCAAAGCCAGCTGGGGCAGGAAAGTCCGTGAGACTCTTATCTCCAATTAACCACCAGAAAACTGGAAATGGCACTCTGGCTCAAAATGGTAGAGCACTAGCCTTGAGCAAAAGAGCTAAGTGTCCAGGCCGTAAGTTCAAGCCTCATGATCACCACCACCGACAAATAACTGGGCATGTTTGCTTTCTCAGTTAAATCCACAAAGATTATTCAGCAGTAGAAAGCAAATGCTTTGTCACTTGGGCCATACCCTTGTTCCTTTTTTTCTTAGTTATTTTTTGAATAGTGTTGCTTTTTGCCCAGGGGCTCCCTTGGACCTCAGTCACTGTTATACCTCTGCCTCCCTAGTAACTGGGATTAGAGGTATGAGTCACCATGCCTGGTCCTGAAGTGAAGCTTCATAACACAAGGTGGCATCTTATTTGTTAGACCTGAGCTGGGGAAACAGGCAGCCCAAAGAGAAAGCCAGAATTCTTTAAGCACATCAAATGTGATCATGGAGGCATAAATGGTCACATGAAGCTAATCACAGATCACTTCACTAAATATGGTTCAGACCCTTTAGTGGATTTCAAATTGAGTCAAAAGCATATCTCTGGATTCTGTCAGAACACTGTCTGTTCCTTTCATTCTCTGACCTCTCCCTTTGAAGCAACAATTGATTGTTTTCTATAATGTATTCATACTGAGCTACTGGTAAATATCCGCAGTCCCTGTATTAGCTAAAATGGAATAACCTCATATTGAATGGGTAGTAGATTCTAGGTTTGCTATAATGCAAAGAAGGCTTATTCTCATTTCCGGCTCTATTTAAGTGGAGATATCTGTGACACCAATCACTATGCTCAAGAGAGTAATTGAGCTCATTTTCATCAACTGTGTGAGTGGGGCAATTTTCCCTTTCTTTTACTAGAGCCATAATGGATTGGTCATGAATGAGTTGTCAAACCATTGGCCCCAGCCACTTGTGTTAGGATGAAGAGGATCTTTTGTGTCATCTGATTTTTTTTCTAATGAAGGCCAGTTTCCTAGCTTGGACACTTCGTATGGAGCAATTGGCTCTTGGAATCAGAAAGACCTTTGCAGTTGCTACATCCCATTTGCCACCCAATGCAGAGGTAGAGAGGGTTCTCCACAGGATTTGTAACAGGGACTAGCTAGCTTTTGCTTGAGCACCTCCAGTAATGGGGAAAACACTTGTGATCAGGTACCCTGCTTAATTTGGATACAGCTCCAATTGTTGAAAAGTAAGTTATTCTCCCACTGTGGGGTTTTTGCATTGCAGTGGCTGGCTTTGCACAAGACCTGATCACCTTCCTCCAAATTCGATGATAGCTTCTTCATGTGAGAATAGTCTAATAGGCATATTTCTCCTCAGAAAGTTCCAGACCTACTACCTGTCTTTCAGGACAATGTCAGAGAAGCAGACAGTGGCCAAATTAGGCAGGTTACTCTCTACTCCTGTCTGAGCCTAGTCCTTTCCTTTCATACTGAAATTAACTGGTCTCCCTTATTTACCTATAAAAGGGCACACAGTAACCACAGCTCACTGAACAGAGCATTCTTTTTTGAGAGGGCACATGTCCTGGGGCTTGAACTTAGGGCCTGGGTGCTATATCACTGAGCTTTTTCTACTCAAGGGTAGTTCTCTACCACTTGAGTCACAACGTCACTTCTGACTTTTTTGCTGGTATAGTTGGAGATAAGAGTCTCATAGGGCTGGGTATGTGCCTTAGTGGTAGAGTGCTTGACTAGCACGCATGAAGCCCCGGGTTTGATTCCACATAAACAGTACCACATAAACAGAAAAGGGCAGATGTGGTTGTGTCTCATGTGGTAGAGTGCTAGCCTTGAACACAGAGAGGCTCAGGGAAAATGCCCAGGCCCTGAGTTCAAGTCCCAGGACCAGCAACAACAACAACAAAAGAGTCTAACAGAGTTTCCTGCCCAGGCTGGCTTGAACCATGATCCTCAAATCTCAACCTCCTGAGGAGCTAGAATCACAGGGGTGAGCCACTAACATTGGCTTGGAACATTCTCATTTCAGAGTAGCCTGCTGCACTCACACACATGTTGCATCTAATCCCTGCTCCATTGTGTGCTACCATAAAGCCCTTATTTCTCTGCAACTGAATAAATTCCAGAGCCTGCCCTGCCCTGGGTAGATCAAGTAGGGGTTATTCCTTTTCCTGTGTACTAAACACTGCCATATGGCTCCTCATGCTTCCTGAGGTCTTCCTAACAATTCTGTTCCTTCCTCTTTTGCATCAGCTCAAACATGTTGTATCAAAAGCTCTGGATTAGAGTGTTCCAGACTAGTGATCTGAAAGTATCATTCCAAACGATCTAGCATAGCAATTTTCAGACAGGTTCTGCAGACCCACCAGTGGGCTAGATCTACTTGGAAGAAAGTAGTGGTGTAACAGCTGGCCTCTGAAGAGCTGTGCATAAGTGACAGCCAATGCTTCATACTAGAATCATGACTCCCACATCTGGATCCGTCCATAATGGTTCTCATAAAATCCATGTCAATTTTGTCAGTTTTAGGGGGAGCTAACGCTTGGATCTCAATGCCTTCATTTCACAAATGGAGAAACTGGGAAGACAGTTAATTCACTATACAGACACACTGATCTTTTGTCATGTGCTAGGTCTGCTGTTCAGAACTGTGGCTAGAATTAGAGCTGTTGCTGATGTGTTCCATTGCCTACCAGCTAAGTAGGTCCATGGTGTCATCTGGTCTTAGGGAGATTCTGTTGCTTTGATCTTTATGTCCTTACACAGTGACAAACAGGGCAGTCAGGTGGGGCAAGCCTTCTACCATATTCTTCCCGCTCCAGTGTACTAGATAATTAACTTCGGCAGAGCCACTAAATTTATTTGCATTTGAGGGAAAAAAGATGAAAGGATTAGAGAAAATGATTAAAAGCAATTTGGATTTTTTTTCCCTGGGTTATGGGGAAATCATTTATAAATTACCCTCGTTTGGGGAACAGCCAGGTAGCCTGCCCCCTGCTGGCAGGGCTGGGAGCTGTCTCCTTGTAGAGGAGGGACTTGGATGTTGAAGTACCATGTCAACTCAAGAAGCATTTAGTGGATTAATCACCACTGCACTATATACTGATAGCTGATAGTCACACAACTTTGCCCAGGGATTTGAATCCCCAGTGTCCTATGGTTCATCATAGAGGCTGGTGCTGCTTTTCAGTGTTCTATTTCTTTGACAGTCATTCTTGTTTCTTGCTTAGATTTAAAGGCTCGTAAACAGAAGACTCCCTCCCCAAGTTCAGAGCACTGCCTCAGGAACAGGAACCTTCTGTTGCCCAGCAAAGCCCAGGGGATCTCGGATTCACCAAATGGTTTCCTACCAAATAACCTAGAGGAGCCAGCCTGCCTTGAAAATTCAGAGAAGCCATCAGGAAAACGAAAGTGCAAGACCAAGCACATGGCAAACGTCTCAGAAGAGATCAAGGTGTGTGGCTACCAAAGGGGAGCTATCCAGGGGGAGAGCATGAGCCTGAGAGGGTTTGTTTTCCACCAAATCCCTTCATCAGGAAGCTTCTTAGAGAGGAAAGAGGGAGGGATTGGATAGGAGGATCAAATTAACACAGATGTATTAAAGTATTTTAAACTAGTTCTAGAACAGTTAGTGACTAGATTGGAAGAGTGGGAACTAAAGTTATATCTAACTGTATAGGGGTTGGCCCATACTGGCATTTTCTCTACAGTCCTTGGGTCTCCTTTGAGTTACGGAAGAGTTAAAGTATGTGGCAGGATGTTAGTCTGAATAGCTTGTTAACAGCCAATCAAGCTGGGCACCTGTGGCTCACGCCTGGCCTCTAGCGACTCAGGAAGCTGAGATCAGAGGATCTCCATCCAAAGCCAGGCTGAGCAGGAAAATCCGGTCAGGAGACTCTCATCTCCAATAAACTACTCAAAAAAAGTCAAAAGTGGCACTGTGGCTCAAGCGATAGCACAGTAGCCTTAAGCAAAAGATGCTTAGGGACAGTGCCCCTAAGCCCTGAGTTCAAGTCCCAGGACTGGCACCAAACAAAACAAAACAAACATATCAAGAAGCCTTTATCTGGGCTTAACTTACATGGAGCTTTCTGAGTCAAACAAGGTTAAAAAATAACTTGTAGAAACCAGGTGTTTTTTTGTTTTGTTTTGTGCTTTTTGTTCTTTTGGTCAGCGTGGGGCTTGAACTGTGGGCCTGAACATTTTCTCTGAGCTCTTCAGCTCAATGCTGCTGCTCTACCACTTGAGCTACAGTGACCCACAGCACTGCTACTTCTGGTTTTCTGGTGATTAATTGGAGATAAAAGTGTCTCGGCTTTTCCTGTCCAGGCTGGCTTTGAACTGTGATCCTCAGATCTCAGCCTCCTCAGTAGCTGGGATTACAGGTATGAGCCACCAGCGCCTGGCTTGAAACCAGATTTTGATGTCCAGACAAAAAGGTTGCTTGAGGGTAGAGTTGATGGAATTCTACTTGGGCCCAAGTAATAGTTTCCTCTCCTACTCCTAGGTCCTTTGTATCCAGTAGATGTCTAGGAGTGATTCAGTGAATATTCACCACCAACCAGCCAGGCTAATTCCTATGACCCTTCTTCATACTACCATCTCATTTGGGTCTGATGTTTATGGCATTAGTAGAGAAAGTGACAGTACTCACTCTGGATGAGCTTTACATTTGAAAGAAGTAAAGGTTCAATCGTACCAATTTGTCATTGACAGGAGAGAGATAGACACAGACAGAGACAGAGAGACAGACAGAGACAGAGACCATATTGGGCTGGTTTGAATGGTTGTGATTCTTCCTACTCTCCAGCTCCCAACAAGGATTCTTGAATGTTTCTGACAAAGGATGGGTGCTTGTCTCCCTCTTCTTTCCCCTTGGTTCCGCCTGGCGCCTTGTTCAGCTCAGACAAGGTACTCAAGTCTATTTGCTCATCTTTGAAACTGGAGCTCATATTCTGTGCCCTTTCAGTCTCACAAGGGTGCTTGGGTGAACAAAAGAGGAAATGTCTGTGACAGTCTTTCATAACTGTAAAGTGTTCTCCAGTGGTTGATGTATATCCTCATGCTTTAGGCGCAGGCAAGGAACCGGAGTAGAGAAACCCAGCATAGTCTAGCATGGCCTGGTATTCATTCCCTCTGACCCACAGGGTGGGAGAAGGACTGGCCTAGTAGAAAAGCTGGGAACCCAGCTCTATGCTTAGTGCACTGTTCAAGTTGGCATTCTTCATTCATACAATGGGTCTTAGAGGTTGGCATATATATTATCCTTATTTTACTGTAAAGAAACCAAGGCTCAGGATGGTTAAGGGACTTATATGAAGTCCCTCAGTGGTTGTGATGGTCAGAGTTGGGACTTGAAGTAAATCTGTTTACCTCCAGTGCTCCAATCAGTCCATGTGCGTTGTGGGCTTTGAATAGGTGGTTTCTGTCTGTATCCAGGAGGGACAGAAAACATTACATTTCTGAGCAGCTCTGGCAAAAGGTGGAAGTCCTAGATTCTTGGCCCCTCCACTTCTTCTTCGGACTCTTAGATGGCCCCATTGCACACAAAGGTGACTAGCCGCCTGACATTCAACAGTGCCTCTGATGCTTCTGTCTGGCTGCCCTGCCTGGCAGCATGTCCTCTGAAATGTTTCTCCTGGGGAGGGTTTTGCCCTTCCTCAAGGCCTCCTTTTTCCCTCCTGCCTTTCTTTCTCTCCTAGTCACTATCACCTGCTCTGCCTGCCCCCATGGCACAGAGCTTTGTAGTGAGAAGCAGGTCTGGAAAGGGGGAGAGGTGGATACTTCTGCAATGCTAAATCAAGGCTTTGGTTAAAGGCTTCTTCCCACAGGGGCTCAGAGCCAGGGGAGGGTATCACCTACTTGTTCTTGTTTCTCTCTCACTCTAGTCACCTTCCTCCCTGTTCTCTGGTCACTCAAGCCCTAGGAAGGAGAGTTGCTCTTTGGTTTCTGGCTTGGCTTATCAAAAGCTTGGGTCCTTTACCCAGCATCCTTTAGTCCTGCTATTGTATATTCCATTCTCCATTCCATTCCATTATAGCTGACTGCCAATGGCTCACACCTGTAATCCTAGCTACTCAAGAGAGCGATCCAGAGTATGGCAGTTTGAAGCCAGCCAGGGCAGTAAAGTCTAAGAGCCTTCATCTCCAAAATAACCAGCAAAAAGCTGAGCTGGAGATATGGCTCAAGCAGTAGAACTCCAGCTGAGCAAGCAAGCCAAACTAGTGCAAGACCCTGAATTCAAACCCTGGTACCAACACCTAAAGCAGCATTGTACTCTCATAGCTGATGCCTTTCTCTTAGGGATAGTACCTCTTTCCTTTTGTAATGCAGACTTATTGTGGTTTCTTGTGAACTTGGGATTTCCCAGAGGAAACAAATGCCCTGTGTCCTCATCTTTTTTCTGGGATTGCTCCTTTCCTGACTCTCTTTCTAGGTAACTTTTCTGGCTACCCAGCGTTCTGCACATATCTGGCTTGAATCAAAGCATTACATATTTGTTGTGGTAGTGTGCCGCCAAGCCCAATGTCCAGTGTTGTAAGAAACAAAAGAGAAGCTGACAGTATGAACTGTGCTTCCCAGGAGTTTAAGAACTAGCAGGGGAGCTGGGTGTGGATGCTAAGGCAGCAGAAGCCCTTGAGCCAAGGAGTTGGTAGGCCAGCCATGACAACATAGGGAAGACCCAGCCTCAAAGAAAATTAAAATCAGCTAACTGTGGTATCTCATGCTTATTATCCCAGCTACTCAGGAGATGGAGAAGGGAGGATTGTGATTTGAAATGAACAAAAAGTTAGTAAGACTCTGTATCTCAACCAATAATCAGAGTATAGCCATGTGTTATTCCAGCTATGCAGGAGGCATAGGTAGGAGTCTGAGGTCAGCCTGGGCAAAAAATGCCAGTCCATACCCAAAACATAACTAAAACAAAAAGGAGTCATGGCTCATGTGGTAGAGTCCCTGCCCAATAAGCAGAGTTCAAATCCAAGTATTGCCAAAAATAAATAAACAAATGAAACAAAAAGCCCAGCAGAGGAGTCAAGAATTAGCTATGAAACAATGTAAGGAAACAAAGTGAGGTATCAGATGCTAGTTATATGATTCAGAATATCTGCACTGGTTGTGCAGAAATAGGGTAGTAGTCACCTGAGTGGTGTCGAATTATTTAGAAGACATGGAGTTTAAGTGAGATCTTAGTGCTCTGAAGGATTGTGGTAAATATATGTGTGTGTGTGCATGCACATGCGTGTGTGTATGTGCACGTGCGCATGTTCTACTGCAGTGTAACAAATCACCAAAACTTCGTGCCTAACATAACAGTAAGCATATGTTGCCTCACACCTTCTCTGAAGCTCAGGAATTCAAGAGCAGTGCATGAGTTTACTATCCAGGTGTCAGCTACATCCATTTGAAGGCTCAACTGGTACTGGAAGGTCTGCTTCCAGCATAGTTCATTCACATGGCTGGCAAGTCAGAGCTGGTGATTGACCAGGAAGTCTTCTCCCCTTGCCCTGTCACTCCCCCCAAATGGCTGCTTTAGTGTTCTTGCTATGGGCAGCCAGCTTTCCTCACAGTGAGTGAAGAAGAGAATAAAGCAGAAGCCAACCGTGTCTTTGAGAACCTGACCTTGGAAGTCATACACCATGTGGTGTTTCCTGTTGGATATGCTGTCCAGTATAGGATAGGCCAGACAAAAGCATGAATAACAGGAGTTGAGATCCTCAGGGCCATCTTGGAGAGTGGATACCACAACGTGTGTTCTAGCATCCAGTGACTTATGTCTTTCCCACATGCAAAATAGTTTGACCCCGCTCAAACATCCCGAGTCTCGTCCAAGTATGATATGAGCTCCAAGCTTAGAATTCGGTCATCCTAACTGCCCAGATGCAGAGGAGGCTCCTGTCTGATTTCTTGAGTATAGCTCCTCCAGTACAGTTCCTTCTCATTCAGTTACCTGAATAAAAGAGATAAGTTGCCTGCCCCACAGTTCCAGTATGCTACAATAAGAAAGGCATGAGAATCTTTTAGATAAAAGTTGGGGCAAAAACCAGGTGCCAGTGGCACACACTTGTAATCCTAGCTATTCAAGGGGCTGAGTTCTGAGGATTGTAGTTCAAAGCCTGCCTGGGTAAGAAAGTCTATGAGACACTTATCTCCACTAAGCTACCCTAAAAGCCAGGAGTGGAAATGTGGCTCAAGTGGTAGAACACTAGCCTTTAGAAAAAGAAGCTCAGGGACAGCATCCGGGCCCAGTTCAAGCCATAGGACCAGTCTCCAAAAATGGCAGAAAGAGAGGTACCTAGGAGTCACTCATGAGGACGGAACTTTCCTACCATGTGGTAGTTCTGCAGCCTTAGTACCTCAAAAGACTGCTGAGGACAAAGTGAGGCTATGCCCCCGGTCTTGCTAGTTAATAGCAGAGGCAAGCTTCACACCTAGCCCTGTCTGCTTTCCAAGCTGACTTGTTCCACTACCTGATGTGGACCTGAGCATGATCTGAAGATGTGGTGTGGGGAAAAGTAGAAAAAAATCCTAGGAGGTTGGATATGGGGATGGGTTGCAACAAGAGTGCAAGTATTAGGAACTGTGACTCTAGTCTCTTGTCTCAGTTTCTCTTTGTCCTCGATAGAGGTACCAAGCTCATGGAGGCTTATTCAAACCTCAATGAGTAGGATTCAGGCAAGTAGAGAAGACATGCAGTATTCTTGAGAGAAGCTTGCTATCTTCTCCACTCCCTATTTCTAGTCCCTTCATCATTTCCTGGTTTCTATCTGACACTTTTTGTACCTCTTCTCCTTCCCTCACAACAGGGCAGAAAAGTACAGGAAGTAGTGCTGCTCCTGGAAATATCTCCCACAGCTAGTGACTGGCCCAGCCTCTAGCCCCAAAGCTGACAGTGGTCTGGACCATCTGGGGTACAGTTAGCAAAGTGAGATGGCCTAGGCAGGCAAGTGACATGCCTATGATGGATGAGACATGTTGCCTAGCCTGATCAGGGATTGTATCTTATGCTTTCCAGGGAAAAGGTCGTTGGACCCAGCAGAAAACACGATCTGTCAAATCCCCCACCCCAGCAAAGCCCACAGAATCCTCTAAGTCTCGAAGTGCCGGCCCAGAGGAAGCCTCAGAATCACCTACAGCCCGACAGATCCCCCCAGAAGCACGGCGGCTCATAGTGAACAAAAATGCTGGTGAGACCCTACTGCAGCGGGCAGCACGTCTGGGATATAAGGTAAGTGAGGTCCCAGAGTGTTCCGCTGCATTGGCTGCCATTGGCCTGAATGGATCTCTGCACTGACCCTTCTGTGGCTTGTGTCAGGCTGGCCTGTCTCCATTGTCCACATCGCCTGGGAGGCTGCCTTGCTCCTTGTCTGATTTCAGTGTGTGGGAATGCAAGCTCATTTGAATGTCAGCTTGAGATGAATGTAATTGAAATGGTAACACAATATCATCTACTACATTCCTAGACTAGGAAGTGGATTTGGGGGATTTTTCACAGTCTTGAATTTCCCTGTGTGGTGGCTTTCTGACACAGAAAAGCAAGGGGTGATTATTGCTCCTGTTTCATCTCCAACAGCTTCCTGGGCTTCAGGTAGAGGGCCCAAGAGCCCGTTCAAGGGTCAAAACAGAGCTAACACCACCGTGAACTGTCTTCCCTACACATGGAAAAGAAAGCAGAAAAGGTAGCTGTGAGCTGACACCTCTTTTGCCATGTTAAAAGCTTTGCTCTTTGGGCTGGGAATATGGCCTAGTGGTTTACATGAAGCCCTGGGTTCAATTCCTCAGCACCACATATATAGAAAAAGCCAGAAGTGGCGCTGTGGCTCAAGTGGTAGAGTGCTAGCCTTGAACAAAAAGAAACCAGGCCCTGAGTTCAAGCCCCAGGACTGGCAAAAAAAAAGAGCTTTAATTTTAGTAAACTTGTAGAGATAGATTTTATTTTACCCTTATTTTATAGGTGAGAAAACCAATGATATAGCCAAGACTATGAATATGTATCTGCCTGCAAACCAAAGTCTTTTGATTGTCAAATGCCAGAGGATTTAATCATCTAGCATGATTAGGTTATATTGGCACACAATTCTGTTTCTCCCTTTTTGTTGATATGAACTCCCTTGACTATGTATCTTTGTCCTCCACCCTGCTGATTTCCTCCTAGCATGGAATTGCTGAGTTACCTACTAGGTTGCCCTTTCAAGACCTTCCATACCTATAAAGTGAAATGTTTCAAGCCTGCCTGCCACTCCTAGCCAAGCTATCTGGTCAGTACAGGAGAGCTGACAGCATCTCCCTATCAAACAGTTCATTTGCTTACTCGCTCTCTCTCTTTCTCCTCTCTCTTCATTTTTTCTCTCTCCCCTTCCTTCTTTCTCTTCCTTTTCTTCGCTTGCTCCCTCCTTCCTTCTCTCCCCCTCTTACATTTCTTCCCCCTCTCTCCCTCCTCCATACTTCCCTCTAGTCTGTCCCCCCCTGCTTTCTTTTGAGACTTTTATTAGCATACATTAATTGTATAGGAGATTCATTATGACCTTTCCAAATATGCATACAATGTACACCATCAACCTCACTTCCTCTATTACTCTCCCTACTTCCCTTCCCCCATTATTTAAAACAATCTCAACAGGTTTCATTATTCTAATTTCATATATTTATATTCACCCTTGTTCACCCTCTCTATTCACTGTTCTCCTTCCCATTGATACTTGCCCCCAACAAAGCCTGTTTCACTCTCCAGTGCATTCTTCTTGAACACATAATTTGGTGCCTACGTGGAAGCCAAAGAAGACTGAAGGGACGATGATGACAAATTCCTGTCCTCTAGGATACTTTTGTTTTACCAGAGACAAAAATATGAACTAGGCAGCCATGAGAGGAGCGAAGAAGACCTTGCTAGAGTCTGTTGGGCCAGTAGGAATAGACTGGGGCTTTGGGCAAGAGGTGGACATCTGGGTTGGTGAGGATAAAGGCCTTGTGTTTTTCCCAGTCTGTCTCAGGTAAAGGCAGCAGGCCAGTTTCTATACATAGGTAGCAGTGCCTGCAACAGGCACATAGTTGCTCTAGGCTAGCCAGAAGGAAGAGCTGAGTGCCCCATACCAGAGATAACTGATTCCAGTGACTTAGCAAGTAACTTGTTTTCAGAAGATTTTTTTTGCCAGTCCTTGGGCTTGAACTCGGGGCCTGGGCACTGTCCCTGAGCTTCTTTTGCTCAAAGCTAGTGCTCTACCACTTGAACCACAGTGCCACTTCTGGCTTCTTTTGTTTATGTGGTGCTGAGGAATCGAACCCAGGACTTCATGAAAGCTAGGCAAGCACTCTACCACTAAGCAACCTTCCCAGTCCCATAACTTGTTTTCAAACTAGCTCCCAACTACAGCTTATTCACATCCTTGTCCCATACTAGCTAGGGTGCTTACATTGTATAAGTTCCCCTCTGGTCATACCTGTTTAGCCCAAGGAAGGTAAGCATGAAAGTGTGAATGAATGAGAACTGGATTGCACTTGGAACAATTTGACATAAGGGAAAGGCTGGAACTGACTTGGTTGGCATGAACACTGTTCCTGCTGAGTCCAACATCTAGGAATGGTACTTAAAACAATCCTTTGCTCTTTGTTCTTGGATTACCATCAATAGGCACACTTGCCACCCCGTGTCTCGGTTCCCTACTCTGGGACTGGCTCACAACGCTCAGAAAGATGAGGTTTGGGTATGTGAGGTCTGAGTGGGCAGGGGAGACTCTCTGAGGATCTCACCTCAATAAGCACCATCCACATACGTGCTTGGGATCATAAGAAATCTCTCCCCATTACATGAGCATGGCCCAGAGCTGGGGTCCTGGTAATGGAGGTTCAGGACTGTTGACAAAAAATGTGTGTGTATGTGTGTGTGTGTGTGTGTGTGTGTGTGTGTGTGATACTGGAAATTGACCTGGGGCCCACTCACTTACTAGGCAAGTGCTCTTCCACTTTTAAGCTATGCCCCCATCCAATGCATATGGCAACAGCCACCAGAGCTTCAGAGCTAAAAGACACTGCTTTACGAGATTTTGTAGACAGACCCACACTCGGTACCCCTTTGGTGTTTAAAAAGGGGGAAAACAAGTAAAGGCTTGGAAATACTGCATAGAAACCATGAAACTTTTTGAGGCGTACCTTCCAATCCTCCATATGAAAGGCAGAGTGTGAGACTCCTCAAGACATTTGCGGAGCTTTGGGTATAAACTGGAATGCCTCCAAGAATTTTCGACCTTTCTTTGCTCATGGAGGTGTCTGTGTCCCCACAGGATGTGGTTCTCTATTGTCTCCAGAAGGACAGTGAAGATGTGAATCATCGCGATAATGCAGGCTACACGGCCCTGCATGAGGCTTGTTCCCGGGGCTGGACTGACATCCTGAACATCCTGCTGGAGCATGGGGCTAATGTGAACTGTAGTGCACAGGATGGCACAAGGCAAGAAGGGTTCTCCTCCTCAAGACCCCTTCCCATACTCCCAGATTAATCCCTCTCTGGTTAGATCTTGTCACAGCCTAGACCTTAGCAGCATGGCAAGTGGCAAGTTGCACAGAGGCCTTGCCAGGGAACCTCTGGAAAGTCTTCTGTGGACTGAAGAGCCAACTTGTTTCCAGTAGTAGCCAATGAGTTGCTTGATGGCCAGTCTGTCTTGGCTCTAGCAGAAAGCTGAGGTGCTTCACAGCCCCTGACATCCCCTGCAGCTCTTACTAGGGAATCCACTCGGCCTTCCTTTTCAGATTTGAGTTTTCTTTTTTGGAAAGTTTTAGCAAAGATTTATTTTAGTAGAATGGGGTTAACATAGGGAGAAATACATGAAGAAAAAAAAAGAGACACATTCCTGTTCTCCATGCAGGAAACGGGAGTTTAAAGACTCAAAATAGCAGCTCTTAGCATAGCGTTTATACTGTGAGCTAGACAAATATACATGGTCATATTATCTAGGCAACTCCCAATCCTTAGACAGTGCTTCTGGGTTGGATTTGATTTTTCTAATTTGAACTCTTTGCACTTTAAAAAATATACCTGCTGTGTCTTAGAGGTATTGTACATATTCTCGGTTCTACTTCCAGAGTATAAAATAGACATGAATTCCAAGTAAAGGAACCCAGACCAAAAGCTACAGGCTTTGCTTGGTCCCTAACATGTGGAGGATGTGGAATCACTCTGCCCATCCGTGCCATTTGGCAGTGACCTGGATCCTCTACTTTTTCCTCCCTGCATCTGCTTTAACTTCAGCTCTATCATGGAGTGTTGGACTCCAGAACTACCAGTGAAACCACACTGTGCCATAGAGATTGTCCCATGATGCCGAAGATGATAAGACAGACTAATGAATAGGAAAGAGGAGAAAGGGGGGCAGAGAAAGAAGGAGGTGGGCAGATAGGATAGGCGGTTGTGGGTCACAAATGGCTGTCCTGTCCTAAGTCATAGCCCACAGGATTCTAAGATTGCCATAGGATCCTTTCATTCTTTTTCCTCATGCGGTAGTATGTAGTCCAGGTGAGCAGGCCCCACTGGAGTCCCATTGTAATCACCCTCTGTAACCTCCACAGACCAGTTCATGATGCTGTGGTCAATGACAACCTGGAGACCATCTGGCTCCTGCTGTCCTATGGAGCTGATCCCACACTGGCTACCTACTCAGGTCAGACAGCCATGAAGCTGGCTAGCAGTGACACCATGAAGCGCTTTCTCAAAGGTAAGCATGGGTTGGACTGGCAGTTGCTGTCCTAGGGGCTAGCTTTAGATGCTGATTTTGTTTCCTCTGTCCTACACAGACAGATGTCATGAAAGATGTCTTCTCTCTTCTCATGCTTCCTTCAGGGTTTCAAGAATCCTCCCCATTCAGTATTTTTAACAGCCTCTGACTATGAGTGTCCATATTACAGCCCCTTCAAGGCCTCATAGGTCATAGGGACCTAGTTCACTTCTCAGTCTTTGAGGTTGATCTTCTTTTGGGCAGCACCCTCCTCCTGGATCCATTTGGGGGCAAAATATGTTCACTTGTGCCATACTCGAATGAGATGAGATGTCAGTGAGGAAGAAGTGACATCATTTTGCTTTTTTTTTTTTTTTTTTAACAATTTCTCCCTGTCTGGGATCAAAGTGGAACTTCCTAAAGCTTTATTCCTCACAGCTCTTCCCGTAGTAATTGTGACCTTTCCTCTATGTCCCAGCATCCCCTTCTCTACTGTCCTGGCTCCTCCTCCTTCACTTCTCTTTGTTGGTAAAGTATCTGCTGTCAAGGCCTGTGACAAGGGCCACAATCCTTTATGTACTTATTTTCTCAAGAGTGGGCAACACAGTTTGTCTGCAGGTAGATAAGATTCCCAGTGGGAAATCTTTTTAGACTTGGCCTCACCTCTTAATGCACTTCTTCAGATTGCCTGAGTGATGGAGCACCTAGACATAGTAGCTGTGAACCTTCTCAGAGGCTTTATTGTCTGCCATAGAAACATATCTTAAGACTGTACCATCTGCTCACTTAGCCTTTGGTCTAAATTCAAACCCCATCTACCAGCAATATGATTACTAGCTCTCAACCAGGGGCTTATTTGTATATTAACCAAAAGTTAACTAAGCAGCTGATGATAGAAGAAGAAATGACTTGAACTAAAGATTCTGATGAAAGGAGGAATGGGTGGAGAGTACTACTGTTGAACCTGTGGGAAGAGCAAAGGGTGATAGGAAATTTTGGCTTTTGCTCAATGTGATGAAACCCTGCAGAATTGGCTCCAGGCTAGCAGACAGAAGGGCTGCCTTTCCTATTTTCCTTCCTTCAGTTCTAGGTCCCCAGCAAAAAATACTCAGGGACAACACCCTGGTCCTGAGTTTAGTCCCCAGGAATGGCACACATAAAAACTGGAAATAAGAACCTTTTGCCCTTCTTTCTGTTAAGGATCTACATTTTTAATCCTCAAAAAAAATTCTGGTGGTACTGAGGATTGAACTCTGGGCTATGAACTTACCCTAAGTCCTAGCCAGACTTCAAATACCTCCTTAGCTAACTTGAATGCTAGTCCATGTTGCAGGATTCAGAGATTTGTGAATGCAACACTCCTAGCCTGTCCAGGCAGAGCCCATATATCCAGGTCTTGTCATGATTTCTCAATTTATAGGCATGCAGCAGGCTTAATAATGGGAGCCAAAAGCTGATAGAGTGCTATAGACTTGAGCTATCTCTTTTCTGTGCAGAGCTTTATCTGGCTGTTTTGGAAAGTTCTAACAACCCAAGCTATAATCTTGGCCTGATCCACTAAAGGAGTCAGGCATACACAGGGGTCAGCAGGCCCCCTGGAAGAGAGACCTAGGCCCAAAGGTCATTTAGGTAGGGGTAGGGTGAAAACCTAATACTCAGAGACTTTTTAAAATATTGAGGCAAAATATTCACCTAACATGATGATTTTATTTATTTTTGGGAAGTCCTGGGGCTTGAACTCAGGACCCGAGCACTGTCCCGGAACTTCCTTTGTTTAAGGCAAGCACATTACCACTTGAGCCACATTGCCACTTCTGGATTTTTCTTTTTATGTGGTGCTGAGGAATCGAACCCAGGCTTCATGCATGCTAGGCAAGCACTCTACTTCTAAGTCACATTCCCAGCCCTAACATGATGGTTTAAAAGTGAATCATTTGGTGATATTGAGTGCATTCATAATGTTGCTTATCTATCATTGGGGGGGGGGTCTCTCACTGCACAGAAATATGTTCTCTCATTCTATCTATCCATCTATCATTTTGGTGCTGGTCCTGGGCCTTGAACTCAGAGCCTGGGTGCTGTCCCTGAGCTCTTTTGCTCAAGGCTCATGGGCCTACCACTTTGAGCCACCACACTACTTCCTGTTTCCGAGTGGTTTATTGGAGATAAGAGTCTCACAGAGACTTTTCTGCCTGTGCTGGCTTCAAACCACGATCCTCATGTCTTAGCCTCTGGAGTAGCTAGGATTGCAGGCATGAGCCACTGGCATCCAGCTTGGGCTTTGGATTTTTTTAAGCTTGCCCAACTGGCTGAAGTATTTTAAGTCTTTCGCTTTCCATCCCCAAGCATTTCATTGACCACACATTCTCCTCTAGTGGAGGGTTCAGTGGGCAGAAAATGAAGGTGAATCTCTGTAGGGTACAAAGGGCTCTGTGTAGGTGGACAAACTGAGCATCAGGGTTTAGCTTCCTTCACTTTGCATAAGGCCTCTGTCCTAGAAAGTTTGTCTGGGATGAGAATTATCTTCTAAGTACACAAAAGAGAGGCACAGATATCCCCAAGTCAATCCTTTCATATGGCAGAAGATGTTGGTGATTGATCAGGATTGTAAATGTGTATTTTCTTTTTCTTGTGATTGTGGGGGAGGGGCGGGTTACTGGAGTTGGAATCAAGTCCTGGGCTCTGTCCCTTATCATTTTTTGCTCAAGACTGGCACTCTACCACTTGAGCCCCAGCTCCACTTCAGCTTTTTGGTGGTTAATTGGAAATAAAGTCTCATAGACTTTCCTGTCCAGGCTGGCTTCAAACTATGATCTTTAGATTTGTTAGGATTCCAGGTGTGAGCCACCAGCATCTGGCAATGTACATTTTCTTAGGCTGAGTTAACTTCAAGTGAAGCCCACTTCTGAGATCAGCAAAGTTAAAGTGGCACTACTTCATTTGTTTGTCTGCTCCTCCATTTATTGAGCACGTTAGATTTTGGGTGCTGTGCTGACCGGACACATTCTTGGATTTGGAGCACCAAACTGTTTGAACCCCCGGGAGGCCTTTGAAAGGCTTCCCCATTGGGCCAAATTGTAGAGTGACTGTGACTGGTTTACCTTTAACCCTTTGAAGAAAAGACCACCATCCAGACTAGCAGAGGAAAACAGGCTCATTTTACTTCTCAGTGGAAGAAACAAGTGGTGATTGGAGGAGTTGTCCAACTATGGATTGGGGCATCAGAGAAAGTATAGGAATTGCTTTTCTTTTCACTGATGAAAGGGTTATTAGCAAGTTACTGAGTCACGGGTTTTTGTTTTTTCTGCCAGAGACCTCTGCTATATGACCCCACATTGAATATTGCCCTTTTTTGTTGTGGTTTTTCCCTCCTTTCATGAACCTTCGGCTAGTGACTTAGCTGGAGAAGACAGGAAGGGATGTGATAGGACCTAGGAACTGGAGAAACTCTGCTGACAGCCACTCATGTGGAGCTGAAAAGCTCTGTTCTTACACATGGAGTGCCAAAAGTGCTTTTAAAAACTATTGAGGTAAGATTCATGAAACATAAAATTAATCAGATAAAAGTGAACAGATTGGAAGTGGCACTGTGGCTCAAAGTGGTAGAGTGCTAACCTTTAGCAAAAATAGCTCAGGGACAGCTCTCGGGCCCTGAGTTCAAGTCCCACAACCAACCAGAAAGAAAAAAAAAAGCCAACAGTGTAGAGTAAGGAAGAGGTAGGTGAGAATGTTGGAAAGGGTGTCATTAAGATGCAATATATTCATAAACTTCTTTGTTAAATGGCAACTCCTTTGTACAACTAAAGATAAAAATAAATAAATAAATATTTAGAAAAGTGAACAATTGAAGCCAAACACTGGTGGCTAATGTCTATTATCCTAGCTACTTAGGAGGCTGAGCTTCAAGGACTGCAATTTGAAGACAGTCCAGGCAGGAAAGTCTGTGAGACTCTTATCTCCAATTAACCACCATAAAAGACTAGAACTGGAGGCATGGCTCAAGTGCTATAGCATAAGCTATAAAAGTAAAAGCCAAACCAGGTACCAGTGGCTCATACCTGTAATCCTAGCTAACTTGAGATGTACAGATCAGAAGAATAGCCCAGGCATGAACTGGAGACCCTATCTCAATAGCTGGATAGCATGACATGAGCCTATCATTCCAGCTATGTGGGGAGAGCAAATAGACAGATTGTGGCCAAGACAGGCATGAGCATATATGCAAGACACTATTTTAAAAATGCAACAGGGGGGCTGGGAATGTGGCTTAGTGGTAGAGTGCTCGCCTAGCATGCATGAGGCCCTGGGTTCGATTCCTCAGCATCCCATAAACAGAAAAGGCCAGAATTAGCACTGTGGCTCAAGAGGTAGAGTGCCAACCTTGAGCAAAAAAGAAGCCAGGGACAGTGCTGAGTCCAAGCTCCAGGACTGGCAAAAAAAAAAAAGCAACAGGGACTATGCATATGGCTTACAAGATGGAGAGCTTAAAAATGAGGTCCTGAGTTCAACTTCCAGTACTACCCCCAAAAGTGAATCATTTTAGTGACAGTGCATTCACTAAATTGCAACCACCATCTCTATATGCATCTCTACCTAGCTCCTGAACATTATCATCACCCCCAGATAAGATCCTCTACTCATTATGTGGTTGCTCCCCTTTCTCCTTTCATTCCTATTCCTCACATCAACCAATCTGTACACTGTGTCTCTGGAGTCACCTCTTCTAAACAGTTCATATAAACAGAATCCTACAATCTTGAGCCTTTATGTCTGACTTCTGATGTATAGTGTACCCATTTCAAGACACATCCATGTATTAGTATGTTTCTGTACTTTGCCTTTTATGATTGAATAATACTCCATTGTAAAGCCCACTTGTTTATTTGTTCATCTATTGATAGACATTGGGCTGTGTCCATCTTCTGGCTATTGTCAGTAGTGCAGCTAGAAGTATATATGTATAAGTATGTGTTTGGTTGTCCATTGTCATGCCTCTTTTTTTTTTTTTTTGCCAGTTTTGGAGCTTGAACTCAGGGCCTGGGCTCTGTTCCTGAGCTTCTTTTTGCTCAAGGCTAGCACTCTACCACTTGAGCCACAGCGCCACTTCTGGCTTTTTCTGTATACGTGGTACTGAAGAATGGAACCCAGGGCTTCATGCAGGCTAGGCAAGCACTCTACCACGAAGCCACATTCCCAGCCCCATGTCATGCCTCTTAAGTGCATACCTAAGAGTAGAATGGATGAGCCTGGGGGTACTTTTACACAGAAATGATAAGAGTAAAGGACTGGCTGGACACTGTTGACTCACAACTTTAATTCTAGCTACTCAGGAGTCTGAGATCTTGAGGATTGAAGTTCAAAGCCAGCTCAAGCAATAAGGTCCATGTCATTCTTATCTCCAATTAACCACCAAAAACTAGATCTATGCCTTAAGTGGTAGACTGCTAACCTTGAGCACAGCAGCTCAGGGGCAGCACCCAAGCCCTGAGTTCAGGCCCCATGACTGGTGTACCTGCACACACACACAAAATAGTAAGGGAGTAGATGTTGTGTTGGATGGAGGTAGGAAGCACCAAGGACAAGGCAGCTCACGGTTCATCTTGATTGTATAGAAATAACCGACGTGCATGTATTGAAGCTGCAGGAGTACCAGAACAGATACCTCCCATATGCCACTCAAGGGCCTGATCCCACTTAGGGTCTTTGCTCATGTCAGTTCACTCGGGGCTGTCTCAGACAGGCAGACGCACCTACACATGACAATGATTTGCAGGCAATGGAGAGAATTAGTAGAATGTGCCAGTTCTGAAGGCAGTTCCCAGAGAAGAGCCCAGGAATGCAGTGAGCTCTGGTGGAATCCTTGTATGACCTCTTGTGGGAGCAAGGGGACAGCCAGCATCTGAGTGCATGTGTTTTAGCATGCTGCTTGAGCAAGCACTTTATAATCTCACCTGCTCGTGATTCTCTCCTTTTTACTTTTTTCCTGTCCCCCCCCCCACACCTCTGCCATATATTTCTTAAGCTCTGGTTATGTGCCAGTCACTGAGTTTAGGTACAATAGTAAACAAGATAGACATGACCCTTGTCTTTAAAAAATGTTTTTGTTATTTTAAAGGTGGTGTACAGAGGGATTAGTTACATAAATCAGGTAAAAAGTACATTTCTTTTTGGACAATGTCATCCCTCCCCTTTCAATATAGTGTCTAGTGAGTTCCACTGCTGCCTCTGGAGAACTTTTCTCAAAACTTTTTTTTTCTGCCAGTCCTGGGGCTTGAACTCAGGGCCTGAGCACTGTCCCTGGCTTCTTTTTGCTCAAGGCTAGCACTCTACTACTTGAGCCACAGGGCCACTTCTGGCTTTTTCTATATACATGATGCTGAGGAATCAAACCCAGGATTTCATGTATACGAGGTGAGCACTTTACCACTAGGCCATATTCCCAGCCCCCCTTCTCAAGCCTTTATGTCCCATAGCACCAAGCTCAGGGCTAGGTTCAGAACAGACACAACTACCAAATAGCTGCCTGGGGAAGAATCTGCTTCCAACTCTCAAGTGACACAGAAGCCAGCAGGTGTTTCACGGAACACACAAAAGTTCTGTGTATGACTTAAAGGTTTCATATTCTGGTTGCTCAGCCATTGCTTTGAAAGCTTCTAGCTGTCTGTCTTTTAGACAGCTGAAAGGAGTAGTTTCAGTAGCTTGCAACAGCTGACAGTGCTTGCTGCTAGGACACCCCCTAAGGAGAGCACACTGGGTGCTGGTGGTAGTGGTGGTACTTTCCACTGAAAGAAACAAGCTCCACTTCTTTCAGAATGGCTGCCAACTTCCTCCTGGGATTTCGTTTACAGGTGGCTCCTTCACCTCACTTGTGCCCTTTGGACTCTCCTGTCCTGTTGCCCAGGTGTCACTTGAGGGTTGGTGGCAACCACATGGCTTAGCTTGCCAGTTGTCCTAAATGACATATTGGCAATGACTGGACCATGTGTGCCCCCAGATGGCACTGGGCAATTGTCCTGGAAGCTGGTGGGACTGCTTGTTGTCCAGCTGGGACTGAGGCCTAGTGAGCAAACAAAAAGGTTAAGTGATCTGGGTGCCAGCGATTTATGCCTGAAATCCTAGCTACTCAGCAGGCTGAGATCTAAGGATCACAGCTCAAAGCTAGCCCAGGCAGGAAAGTCTGTGAGACTCTTGTCTCCAATGAACTACCAAAACAAAAAGCCAGAAGTGTTAAAAGCACTAGTGAGCAAAAAGAAGCCCGGGAACAGTGCCCAGAGCCCAAGTTCAAGCCCCAGGACTGGCACAAAAAAAGAAAGAGTGACCTATAAGGGGCTGAGAATATGGCCTAGTGGGAAAGTGCTCACCTGGTATACATGAAGCCGTGGGTTCGATTCCTCAGCATCACATATATAGAAAAAAAAAGCCGGAAGTGGTGCTGTGGCTCAAGAGGTAGAATGCTAGACTTGAGCAAAAAGAAGCCAGGGACAGTGCTCAGGCCGAGTCCACACCCCAGGACTGGCAACAAAAACAAAACAAAAATGATCTATAGTCTTTGTTTAGATCAAAAACACCAAAGGTAGCTTTTTTAAAGTTGTTTTAGCCAGGAGCTGATGAGTCAGGCCTGTAATCCTAGCTACTCAGGAGGCTGAGATCTGAGGATCATAGTTTGAAGCCTGCCCAGGCAGGGAAGTTCCTACCTTATCTCCAATAAACTACTCAGAAAAAGTTGAAGTGGAGTTGTGGCTCAAGTAATATAGTGTTAGCCTTGAGTACAAAAGCTCAATGTTTCCTGGCCCTGAGTTCAAGCCCAACAAGCACAAAAAAGTTGTTTCCTTGTGGTAAAATACATGGAAGATAAAATGTGTCATGTTAGCCACTTTATACAGTTAGATAAACCTTCGCATTGTTGTTAGATTGTTAGCACCACCTGGCGTCACAAGTTTTCTATTATTCCAAAGGGAAGCTCCACCCCTATTAGCAGTGAATGCTCTTTTCTTTTCCCCAGCCCCTCAAAGCCATCTGTTTGCTATCTCTACAGATTTGCCTATTGGGACATTTCATAGAAATAAGACTCATAAATGTGGGCTCTGTAACTGTCTTCCTTCACATGGTGTTTTCAAGGCTCATCCATGTCCTGACATTTCAGTGTTCCATTTGTGACTTTCATTTAAGCATCTCTGTTCTAGCATGTTCCAATATTTCATCTCTTTTTATGGTTGAATAATATTCCATTGCATTGACATATCCTGTGGTTTTGTTTGTTTTTCGTCAGTAGTAGGGCTTGAACTCTGGGCCTGGGTGCTTTTCCTGAGCTCTACCACTTGAGCTACAGTGCCCCTTCTGGCTTTTTTTTTGGGGGGGGGGTGGTAGTTAATTGGAGATAAGAGCCTCACAGACTTTCTTGCCTTGGCTGGTATTGAACCATGAACCTTAGATCTCATCCTCTTCTGAGTAGCTAGAATTACAGGCATGAGCCACCAGTGGCTAACTAAGAATCTTTTTCTTTTATTAAATTCTAGTTCAAGAGTCTGTAAGGTTCTCCAGAAAGGAAAGGACATCCACCACATGGTTCAGGCAGAAAGGAGTTTATTGGGGGGAGAGCAAACTGCTGGCCTGCATGTACAAAATGGAGGTGTGAGGAGACAGAGGGGAAGGAAGAAGAGAAAAAGAAAGCAAAATAGAAAAGGAAAGAGAGCAAGGACTTGAATCAGATTACATAGGGAGAGGTGGGAGATCTGGCCAGGTGGATTGGATGTGACCTCAGAGAACCAAGACGTAACTGCCCTCAGGTGTACCAGTTACCTAGGTAACAGGTACTGGGGCGCAGACAAACAGGTGGGGGGGCACCTGCATGAGCCCTCCCGGGGGTGGACCTTACATTCTGGCCTTTTAATAATTATGAAAAAGGGTGCCAACTCTCTCTGGCTACTTCCTGCTGGCAGGGGGCATCGACATTTAGGGGTAAAAGGCAGAGATGTGGCCCCTCCGGGAGAAAGCAAGCAGCAGCTGACCCTTGGTGGTAGATGCCAGTCCTGGAAGAAGTCTCATGAGGCAGGGCTGTAACTGATTAGACATTGACCACGTATACTTGTCAGCGTTATTTCTCTGATAAAACTGTCCACTTTTTCCTTTGGTTTGTGGAGGAGATCAAACCCAAAATGGCTAGCCTCTGAGAGAGAACCTAGAGGGGGTCCCTTGAACCCAGCCTGCGTCGCACTCTTGGGGGCACAAGCCAAAAGCTTGGGCCATTGAGACTGATTTTCTAGCCTATGAGGTGTTCTGACTTTATAGAGTATTCTGGTTGAGGACATAGGAGTCCATAAGGACGTAGATGGGGGTCCACAAGGACATAGATCGGGGGGGGGGGGAGGTCTGCAAGGACTTAAGAGTCAAAATTCTTGATGCAGGCATCCCTGAAATGAGACCAAACTGGCCAAAAAGTCCTAAAGGGTCCCTCTGGCATGCTCAGACAAATAGAGGACCTGTAGACGGGAGTCACTCACCAGACATACAGAGGAGATGGTGTGGTGGATGCGTAGCCAGCCATGGTAAAGGCGAGGAGTCCAAAGTGCGTTTCCTCTGGTTTTCAGCAGTTGGGTCTGAGGAGGGGAGGTCAAGGAGGTGGATTAATCCTCAGAAGAGAAGAGGGAGGAGGGGATCCAGCGACTCGTGACTCTGTCCCCATTCAAGTCACAGCACCAGATGTAAGGTTTGCTGGAAAGGAAAGAAACCCCGCCACATGGTTCAGGCAGAAAGGAGTTTATTGGGGGGAGAGCAGACTGCCAGCCCACACAAGATGGAGGTGTGGGGAGACAGAGGGGAAGGAAGAAGAGCAAAAGAAAGCAAGATAGAAAAGGAAAGAGAGCAAGGACTCGAATCAGATTACATAGGGAAAGGTGGGAGATCTGGCCAGGTGGATTGGATGTGACCTCAGAGAAGTAGGAGGTAACTGCCTCTAGCTGTGCCAGTTTCCCAGGTAACTCAGGTACTGGGCGCAGACTTAAACAGGTGGGGGGCATCTGCATGGAGCCCTCCCTGGGGTGGACCTTGCAGATTCCGGGTAGTCAGTTGGCTATATTAGGCTCCTTGCTTCTGGTTTGCAATTGCTTGACTGGGAGGCGGAAGCAGATCTCTTTCTGATCATTCTGACTCAGCGGACTGCCTTTTCTTCTTTCCTCCCATTCCCTCAGCCGCATATGTATTGGCGTTCCTTGACATTCCTTCTCCAGCCGATTACCTGCCTTGGATTACCACCTTCTCTTCTTTTGTCAGATCACCTGTCGGATCTTCAGGGCCGAGCTGAGGGTGACCCTGGTGTGTCGTGGGATTTTTACAGCAGTTCTGTCCTGGGTAAGCTCTAAGTGGGAAGACTCCTACTCAGGGATTTGGGCGTGGGGCAGGTATTGGTTTGGGTCTCACTGATTTCTTCTCAAAGATACTGTAACCCTGTGGAGGTAGCCATTCTCCTTTGTCAGTAGCTTACAGGCCCTTTCATCCAGAGCCCTAACCTTCCCTGAGATTCAGACAGCACTCACCTGAATCAGGAGGCGATAATACACTGATTAAGACAAAGTCATCCCTCCCCATCCCTCCACAACTCCTCATCTTGGGTACGTCATAAACTCTCTCTCCTAAAATCTTTTTCTTCTCCCTTGCTTTCTCATAACCCCTCCAGCTATGAGCATTTAAGAACTCACCTCATCATGTAACAACTTTCATTCCCTCCCTCCCCTTCTCCCAAGATGTACACCTAATTTCTGAGATAGCTCCTGTCTCCTGAGCCCTTAGTCCTCTGGCCCAAACTTTTTTTTTCTCTCTTGGGAGGTCAGCATACCTTGCTCACTGGTAGTTGACCATTAGGTCAAAGGCCAAAGATTAAAGGACTTAAGAATCTCTAATCTAAGTTAGAAATTTAACAGGCCACACCCAAGTACGGGCCAGGAGAAATGAATTTACAGTCTGAGTCTCCAGAATTCAGGCTCGGGTAGTGAGGCACCTTTAGAAAGCTGTAGCCAGATAAGGGTGGGTGTTTTCCCTTGCCTTTGGCTACTGATAGTGTTTTCTGGTCTCTATTTCCAGCTGGTGAACAGTTTATGCTTTGCATCACTGTACTTTTTCTAATTGGATGGTAAGGGAATAAATATAGTGAATCTCTGGCCACAAAATACTTTCTTGTGCCCTTCCAAAGGTGTGATCAAAAACTGGGATCAGCCAGTCTTGATCCTACCTAGAGACCTATGGCCTGCTCATTTTTCTCTTAAGCAATTCCCTAAAAGATCCATTATCTGGTTTTAGAACATTTGTGTTCCCTAGATTTGTGCATGTATTTATGTCCTGATCCCGTGTGTACCTATCTTCTAGAGAAAAAAGATGGGTTTGCCTGTGACCTCCTGCAAAATCCTCCTGGGAGCTCTGAGCAAGGAGAAGATGTGGAAGAGGATGATTTCATGTTTGAACTTTCAGACAAGCCTCTTCTCCCTTGTTACAACCTTCAAGTGTCAGTGTCCCGAGGGTAAGTGTGTGCAAGATCTACAGGGAACACTGTCAGGATCCTGGCAACTCCTGGACAGCCTCCCAGGCAAGGTGGAGCTCGCCAGCAGAGGGACCAAGTAAATGAGTGCTAGCACACAGGAACAATAGCACATGACAAAGCTACTTTGATCTTGTCGCAGATGGAGCGTAACTTACACTCAAACTAGACATATGTAGACTTGTAGGTCTGTACTGTATCTATCCATTGTATGCGTTTCCTAAGCCCCAAATCTAGGTTTACCCTCTGAAGGTTTTGTGTACTGTTAACTGTGTAGAAGAGATAATCTGGGAGATGCTTCAACGGATGAACTATTAGAATCTCTGGAACATTTTTGTGGTTTCTGGAGAGAGCCAGACAGAATATTTGCAAGTGAGATTCTTGGAAAAAAAGAAACAGGACATATGGTTGCCATAGCTGTAGAGCCACTAGGGTCCTTAAGCAATTCACAGACCCATTTCTCATAGGCTTAATGTTAGCCAGGTGATCGGCCCACTAGCTCAGATAACTGTGCAGATGATAATGGGGAGCACCCATTTTTTGGAGAACAGAGTATGGTTGACAGTCTTCAACTGAGCCCAACATAGTCTTTTATGACTCAGAAGGGAGTTTGACAGCCTGTAATGTTGCAGTTTTTGTTACATTTCCCTGTGTATCAGCATGGGAAAGTACTGGGTGGGAGAATGAAAGGGCAGGGCCACTTGCCTTTTCTTCTTAGTCTCCATCATTAGGAAATATCTAAGTACCATTACAGGCAAGGTTAAGAGTAATTTTTCCTTGGTATCTATTTTTGAAATATAGATCCTGTTTTTAAAAACGGCAAACTAAGCTGGGCCCCGGTGGTGACTCACACCTGTAATCCTAGCTACTCAGGAGCCTGAGATCTGATGACCATGGTTCAAAGCCAGCCCAGGCAGGAAAGTCTGTGAGCCTTATCCCTAATCACCAAAAAGCCAGAAGTGGAACTGTAGCTCAAGTAGTAAAATGCTAGCCTTGGGGGACATAAAGCCCAGAGATGGGAACCAAACCCTGAATTCAAGCCTTAGGACTAGCACACACCTATTTTTTTAACCCCCCCCCCCAGCAAATTAGCATGATTGTACAGTATGGGGAGTGATGGACTGGGATGTGCCAGGTGAGCCCCTCCATATGACACTAATCTCTAGACCCCTGTTTTTTGCATCCCTCCCCTCAGCCTGATAAGAATTTTTAAAAGCCTATATGATGACATCAGTTGGGCTCAAGTTTCAAGGGGTTTTGGTCCTTATTCTTCTGGGCAGAAGCTGATCCCTGAGGGTGGGGCCAGGTCTTTTGGATATAGTATTGCACGCTTAATTAATTCCTCCAAAGTATTCAGTACCTCCTACTCTGAAACAAGATCTTGGGCCACAGGCAGTAAAAGGACCGGGCAGTCTGCCTCAGCTGCAGACAAGACCCTGGGCGACCAAGCACATTATCAGCTAAGAACTGGGTCCTGTCAGGACTGGCTTCCTCATGTGACATCGCATCCTCCAACACTTGTTCTGAAACTACCCTTTTCCACAGCTGCAGCACAGTGTGAATGTTTGGGGTCTTTAAGAAGTAGTGGGTGGGCTGGGAATGTGGCTTAGTGGTACAGTGCTTGCCTAGCATGCGTGAAGCCCCAGGTTCAATTCCTCATTTCCACTTAAAGCAGAAAAATCTGGAAATGGTGCTGTGGCTCAAGTGGTAGAGTGTTGTTGGTTTTGAGCAAAAGAAACTCAAGGACAGTGCATAGGCCCTTAGTTCAAGCCCCAGGACTGGCAAAAAAAAAAAAGTAGTGGGTGTTGCATACCTGTAATCCAAGCTCTATGGAGGCTGAGAGTTGGAGGCCAGCCTGAGCTACATAGTGAGACTCTGCTCAAAAAAAAAAAAAAGAGCAAATATCTGGGTGCTTGTGGCTCATGCCTATAATTCTAGCTACCCAGAGGCTAAGATCTGAGGATCACGATTCAAAGCCAGCCCAGGCAGGAAAGTTCATGAGACTCATCTCCAGTAAAATACTAAAAAAAAAACCAAAAAGCTGGAAATGGTGCTGTGACTATAAAGTGGTAGAGTGTTGGGTTTGACCAGAAGTTGTTCAGGGACAGTGCCCAGGCCCAGAGTTCAAGCCCAGGACCAGAAAAGAAAAGAAAATCCTGGGAGTGGTGACTGAGATCCTATGGGTTTCAGCACTTTCTGAATCATCAAAACAAGACTGGATTCTAGTTACCAACAGATATATTCTGAAGAGTTTGCCCCATTTTTAAGAAGTGGTAGTACAAGAATATGGTGCCTGTTGCCCCTTTATGTTATCTAAAACATTCCATTCCTAATGTGTGACTTGACAGTTTGCCATTTTGTAGAAGAAATGTTTTACAACATGGAGATTGTGGGCCTGGATCTGGCTAGACATTCTGTCATTATGTTTAGCAAATGCTGGTTTTGTTTTGTTGGTATTCTTTTCTTCTTTTCTTTTTTTGCATGTGGCTGGAAGTTGAACCCAGGGCCTCAAACTAGGCAAGCTCTCTACCTGCAAGCTACATCCTCAGCCTGGGTAGATGTGGTTATTTAATTTTGTTTTGTTTCTGTTTTATTGCTGGTATTGGGGCTTGAACTCAGAACTTTGCCTCTTGCTTGACGTTGTCATTCAAGGTGGGTGCTCTTGAGGCACACTTCCAGTTTTTTGTTTTGTTTTATTATAAAGTAAGGGGTTACAGTTACATGTCAGGTAATGAATACTGTACATGTCTTTTTGGACAATGTCACCCCTTCCCTCACTCTCTACCAATTTTTCCCTCCTATCCCCACTCACAAGTTGTATAGTTCATTTTCGACATAGTATCCAGTGGGTACCACTGCTGCATTTATTCACCCTTTGTCCCTCCATTTTGGTGCCTCCCATTACCCAGTTCTATTTTTAAATGATTATTTTGTTCTTGGTCATGGGACATGAACTCTTTTGCTCAAGGCTAGTGCTCTGCCACTTTGAGCCACCGCTCCACTTCCGGTTTTCTGGTGGTTTGTTGGAGACGAGAGTCTTGGGGACTTTCCTGCCCGGGCTGGCTTTGCACGGCAGTTCTCAGATCTCAGCTTCCTGAGTAGCTAGGATTACAGGTGTGATGCCTAGGATTCCTGGCTTAAATGATTTTTAATTGGTACATTAGTTGCACATGAGGAATGGGTTACAGATTGGAGTAAAGAGGTCAAATAGGGTCATTTGGGGAAGATCTTGCTTAATATTGTGCTAAGGAATTATAGCTGGGTGTGGTGGTGCACGCATATTCTTTTAGTACTTGAAAGACTGAGGCGGGAAGATCAGAGTTCCAGTCTGGCCTGAGCTACATAGTGATACCTTTTCAAGAAAAAAAATGGGGGGTTACTTCCTAGAGGTACTGGAGATGGATTGAAAACTGTTCAGTGAGGGACTAGAGGGTCAGATTTTCTTGTTGGAAAACTACTTGTAACAGAGAATCCAACAAAGATGAGTTGGGGTGCAGAAGAGTGAGTGTTGGCAAAGGGAAGCCAGTTAGGGGCCGGCAGTGTATTCTAGGTCAGAAGTGGCCACAGCTGGAACCGGGACAGTAGAATGGCAGGAGGGAGAGAGAGCCCTGTAAACCACTAACACGAGGATGCAGTGTTTCTTCCTGTTTAGTCAGTGGAAGTGTTTGGCCAGCACCCCGCCCAGCTGTCCCCAGGCTGCCGCCCAGTCGGGTGTGCTCAGCAAGGGCAGCCTGGCTGTAATGTGAGCCCTGGGCCTGCAGAAACAACGGTGCTAATACATTCCAGAGCCAAGGAGAAATGCCTTTTGGATTACCCGCAGTTAGGCCTTTCTCCATGGCTCCCCCTCTGCTGGGGAAGATCTAGGAGAACAAGGAGGCAGGGGAAGCAGCAGTGTGAACAGGAAAGGGAAAACAGATGGGTAGGGGTAGAGAGCTAGGGAGATGATACAGCCCAAGGCCACAAGGGCCCCGGTTAAGCCCTGGTAAAGTCTGCTAAGGGTTTCAGTTCTGGAATGGCAATTTCTCACCTGCTTTTTTTTTTAAATAGAAGAATTGGCAAATATCCACTGAAGTTCAGCTAGACGCTGGGCCAGGCATTGCAGGGGACTTGCCTCAAGACCTTGTGGATTTAGGGGCAGTGAGTTTCAGTGAGAGAAGGGAGAGCTAGCTTCTAGTGCTTCCGTTTCCCCTCCCCAGCCCCACCTCCCATCCTTGTTTCCTTAGTTTCTTTTTGTTGTTGTTGTTTTGCTGATGCTGGGACTTGAACTGAGGGCCAGGCCTGGGTACTGTCCCTGAGCAGTTTGTATTCAAGGCTAGTGCTCTACCACTTGAGCCACAGCTCCACTTCTGGCTTTTTAGCAATTCATGGGACATAAGAGTCTCATAGCCTTTCCTGCCCAGGCTGGCTTTGAACCACAATCCTCAGATCTCCGCCTCTTGAGCAGCCAGGCTTATAGGTGTGCTTCCTTAATTTGTGTACTTACCTTTGCAGGCCCTGCAACTGGTTTCTTTTCACGGATGTCCTGAAGAGGCTGAAGCTTTCCTCGAGGATCTTTCAGGCCCGGTTCCCGCACTTGGAAATCACCACCCTGCCCAAGGCTGAGTTCCACAGGCAGGTGGCCTCCAGTCAGCTGCTGACCCCTGCCGAGAGGCCTGGAGGCCTAGAGGATCGGTCTCCCCCAGGCTCCTCTGAGACTGTGGAGCTGGTGCGCTATGAGCCTGAGTTGCTGCGGCTCCTAGGGTCTGAGGTGGAATTCCAGTCTTGGAACAGTTGACGGGGGAAACTGCTTCACCCCCTGGTCTTCTTTCTCCTCCTGGGTTTACCCGTCCCCCACCTCCCATGTCTTCCTCCACCAAGCACCAGACTGCAGAATGAGGCAATAATACGGACCAACAAGAAGCCGCCTTATCAATGCCAGCATTAGTGACTGGATTTTTTTTTGTTTGGTTTGTTTTGGTTTGGTTGGTTTGTTTTGTTTTGTTTTGGCTTACAGTTAGTTCTCATCTCCCTGTCATCGTCATTGTGGTTGTGGTTGGTGATGGGAGTGGAAAGTTGAACTCCACATCTGAAGACAAGAGATCCAGGGGTGGTGACAGGTGGTGCCGGGACCCCTTGGACTGGTCCCTCTGCGCATGACCAAGACCAATGGCGGGCCTGGTGGCCACAGCCTGTCCTGAGGAGAAATGAGAAAAGCCCAAATCTCTAAGCACCCTCCCTCCATTCCCCTGAGCTCTTCTGTCTTCCATAGTATTTATTTTATTAGTATTTAATTTGTATTGTTTCATTGGTTTCTGAGAAGTCTGTATCACTGTGACAATTTGAGACAACTTGTTGTATTGAGGGACTTTCTTTACCTCCTTTCCTTTTCTTCCTGGATAAGCTTTGGGCTGCTTCTTCCCTCTGACAGTTATTTCCACTTTGGTTTTCCCACCACTGGGGAAGGGGAAGGAACATTAATTAAACAAGCTGGCTGCTGCTGACACAGAGCTGGGGGGCTGGGGGTAAATCCTGAGGCTTTGGTGCTCCCCCCTCCCCCTGCCAGGTTTCCTTCTTCCTCCCCTTTGCAACAGCCCTGCCATCTTGAGATTCCTGTTTACTAGGGAGACAATTGTGGGGTGAGGGGTATCTGAATTACTCTTAAGATAAGGGGAGTTTTTGAGAATAGGACTGAAGGGTGAAGGTGCCTCCCTTGCTTTCTTCCCTGCTCCCCTCAGAGCACACAATGTGGGTTTAGTCTTGCATCTTTGGCTTTGCAGCACCCTAACCCTGATACCCCAGTCTCCAGACACTGAGCCGCTCCCCTCCCAGCCCTCATCCCCATCTTTCCCCTTTCCCAGACTCACAGCACCCCTATTTCTCTCCCTCCTTTCTCTCTGCCCCCCCCATTCTCCTCTGGGATGTGTTCAGGGCTCTGAGATTGACTGTCCAATGTGTGATCACGTACCACCTGTTTGCTAGGTGATGGCAGGATACCAGTCTCCAGCCTGGGTGCCACTGCTGGAGCCCTAGGGCAGTGTGTGCCCCCCAAGCCTCCCTGTGGGTCTCTAGTTCTCCAGTGCTGCATCTGCTCTGGACAGAGGAAGGGAGGGAGGAGAAGGAGGACGTCCCTGCTCCCTCTGTGCTGTTGTCTTTCCCACTCTTGTTCTTATTTTTCTACCGATTGCTATTTTTCCGAACAATCCTTGTAGAGAGTGTGTACCATCCAAAGGCAAGAGGGCCTCACTGTGGCTGGCTCTGGTTGGAGATGGTACATTTTTATTGTACAGGTGCTAAACAACAACAACAAAAGAAGAAAATTGAAAAAAAAAGACAAAAAAGGAAAAAAAAAGCCAGTTTGAGGATGGGACAATCTGTTCTCTAGAAGTTCCTGACCTATTCAGGAGCAATGATGGTTATTTTCTTTGTATTGTGTTCTTTGTTCCAGGGGGAATTTTCGTGCCCCCTTCTGTAGGACAACCCCCCAGCCCCATCATCCTGCCCAGTTGATTTTGAACACTTGTTCTCCCTTTTTAACGAAAACAACTTATATATATGCATATGTATGAATTATATATGTGTATATATAAAGTTGAGGGGGGTTGGATTTCAATTTTTTTAGTTTTTTGGGGTTCATGATATTGTGTGGTTTATGTTTGCCTTTACTTTTTTGCATTTGGGTGTGTATTCTGGCTGCCCTTTATGTTTCATTAAGCAACTGGCTGTGGAGTCAAAAAAAAAAAAAACACTTGCATACTGAAAAACCTGTGTCAGGGCCTTTGTCTCTGGTCTCTCCTCATGGCTTAACATCTTCGTGGCTTTTTGAGGGTTAAGAACATGGGCATCTGGATGTGGTAAACAAGGGACTCTCATTTTTGCTTGTTATGGTCCCTAAGGGTGCAGTGGGCGAAGGCATAGTGGTGTGACTCATAAACATTTGGGTCACTGGGTCATGATCTGGAAAGTCAAGGAAAGTCAGAAGTCCCAAGGGCTGGGTGGCTAGGGAAAATTGAATGTGTGACTTAGGTCGCTTGGGTGTGAAGGTATGTACTAGAATTCCCTGTTTGTTATAGAAGTAGCAAGAGTAGGGGAGGAGCCCTATGTGGTGACAGTGAGGAAAGATCCTAAAGAACTCATCTGCCTGCCCTGGACCACCCACTCGGTTGTGCTGTGGGATCTCAGCCCTGCCCTCACCCTGGCTATTGTGCCAGTGCTTTCCCTGCCCACGTGCACAGTGCTGGTCTTTCACAGTTCAGCCTTTCAGGACCCAGCCTCTCTGCAGTCAAGACATTCAGCCTAGATTCTAGACTTTCCTCTCGTGGTGATTCTGATTACAGGCTCCAGAATGTATCCCTTACTCTCTGAGGGAAAAGGGATTTCCAAAGGCTGGGACTAAAGCATAACCCCACCCCCACCCCCCATTTGCCAATCACAGGGTTTGGACTCAGGGTCTGAGCACTGTCCCTGGCTTCGTTTTGCTCAGGGCTAGCACTCTGCCACTTGAGCCACAGCACCCACTTGTGGCTTTTTTCTGTGTATGTGGTGCTGAGGGATCGAGCCCAGGGCTTCATGCATGCTAGGAGAGCACTCTACCACTAAGCCACTTTCCCACCTCTCTCATTCCCACCTCTCCCATCCCCGCCCCCACCTTTTTTTTTTTTTTTTTTAAAGACTGGATCTTTCTGTGAAGTTCAGGCTGATCTAGTGCTGATTTTTGAGTTTGAGAACTCTTGGTCCTTCTGCTTGAGCTTTCCAAGTGCTGAAATTATAGTAGTGTACCTCCATACCCTTTAGGTTTATATGCAGGAGATCTGTTTTTCTGGCTGACAGGAATCCAGCCATCTTAGGAATGAACTGTGACCTGGTCTCTGTTGGGATCCAACTTTAGCTTTGCTTTAGCTTCAGAAGCTTGCTCCAAATTGCATCAATCTCTCCAGATATAAGGATATAGTGCATTTGAACCCCAAGGTTATTTGTCATCATTGGCCTTCTCCTGTGCACTCTGATGCCAAGGTCATCATAAGCCACTCCATAGTAGTTCTGACATCAGTGGGTCCTATTTGGATGTCAGATCACAAAAAGGCATGTGGTAATCCTAGAGATTCACCTAGATCTAGAATGCCATGAGAGCTCAAAGAGATGGAGAAGGGCTTTGGGGTGGCTTGGGGTGGGGGACTGGGAGAGATGATGCTTAATAATGAAGTATAAAAGTAGGTATTAGAGTGGACAGGGAATGTATGATTTGGGGACTAGCTGAGAAGACCAAGAAAGGAGGAGAGCTGAAAGCAGAACTAAACAGAAGTTTCTTATTTTTATGCTTCTGGGTTCCTTTACTCTCATCTTACGTAGTGTCCCATCGCCTTTCTGCTGGAGTGGAAGGATTCAGGAGGTAAGGACTGATCCTAGGTCTACATTCCTTTCCTGCCTGTGAGCTCTTATTAGTGACCTATCAATGGTGTCCTAAAATTTCCAGTGTGGTGTAAGAAAGAACCAGCAGTGCCACTGTGTTAACCCACCATGGTTGAGCACCTAATCTGCTAGAGCTTTCATTGGTCATTGCCAATTTAGCAACCTGCTGCTAGGTGACCATCACACTGTCAATGAAATAAGGCCATTGAACTGTACTTTGTTCCTCTGTATCAGTCATCAATCCACAGTATAGTCCAGGGCTGAAAGAAGTCCTACCCGTGTCAGTATTCCTGGAGTGAGCCTGTGTCTGGATGCCTGTACGATGTGTGGTAGCGGAGGGGTGGATTGAGCAGTAAATTGGTAACGGGGAGTGGACATTTGTTGGGGCTTGGGTGTGTGCTTTTGGAAGGTGGGAAGGGTGGAGTCTGCCAAAGGCTTCCTCCATCTGCTGAGGAGAGACCTGAAGTCCTTGAGCCTACTGGATGGAGCATCCGGGTGCGTTTCCCCAGAGCCGGGCTTCCACAGCGATCGGGGCTGACTGCAGTGTCCCAGGGATGCCTCCCCTCCATGGCCTGCGCAGCCTTACTGCGAGCTGGCTGCTGGCAAGCGCACCTTAAGGTGCCTTGATAACATGCCGGTTTCGAACTGAAAAACGGCTGCTCATGAAAGAGTGTGAAGAGTGGACCAGACTAGTTCCTAGTCCACAAGGCTAGTTTCTTGTGGCTCACGGGTGGGCTGTGGACGGAGCTGAAGGCCTAGCCTGCGGCGCGCTCACCTGCTGGTCCCTTGCAGGCTGGGGGAGGGAGGGGAGGGAGACGGAGGGGGAGTAGGAGGGTCCAAGGGGCGGGGTCAAAGCGTGACTGGCCAATGGGATGAAGGCATTTCATGGACTGCTAAATTCACCACCACCCCTGAAAGCGGACGGGGCCAGGGCCGAGAGGAATGTTCGAAGCTTTGGAGCGGTCGGGGGCTGGCAAGCGTGGGGCAAACATCCCGGATCCGTGACACAGAGGCTCGCCCTGGCGAGCTCCTTTGGGGGCGGTAGGCCCCGCCCTAGCGGCTCGCCCCGGTTCCGCCTAGTTGCCGGCCCGCCATTGCCGGCTCGACAGCGTCACCTGCTGGACATCGGCCTCCACGTCCCGCATGGCAAAGGCCGAAACTGAAAGCAATGAATTCTCATCCCAGGCCCCGCCACTTGGAAGCCAAAAGCAACTTCCTTCTTTCCGAATATGTGAGGGAATCAGGTTTGTGATCACAAGAAAAACTTCTTGTCCTCTGCAGCCCACCAAAGTTGACATTTCCACTTCAGTAGCACTCAGAGATGAGGAGATACCAGTGAGGCAGGCACTAGAAGGAGGTAATGGCAAAGGGCAGGAATTCAAGAGTAGCCAGTGGCCTCTGGTGACAGCAGAGCATAAAGCAGCAGCCCTGAGCTCTTTGTGGGCCCTGTGGCCCAGGAGTAGCTGCATAGTCTTATATGAAGACTCAAAAAGCTGTTAGCTCTCCAGTACAGATTGGCCTTTAATCTCTCTTCATGCTTGCCCCTGTATAGGGCAAGTCCTTATAAGTCCCCATAATTGGAACCAGGACTCATTCTTCCTTTCAATAAACATTTATGGAGTACCTACTGTGTGCCAGGCACTGTGCTAAGCGTGACTACATCAGTGACTAACACACACTTCCTGTCCTTGAGGAGCTCACAGTCTATTGAAGGAGAAACATACAGGAAAACAGTTAAGCAGCTACAATGTGTGCCTGCTAACATAGCAAATAAATACAAAGTGCTGCGGGAGCCCAGAGAAGAGAGTGACACATCAGCTGCTAGGAGAGAATTTATGCTTCATGCTGACTGTTTTAAACCATTGCAAAGGCAGGGGTGTTGTTGCTATGTGTGTCTGGTAAAAACTAAACCTACCTCTTAATGTTCCCCTCCTTCCCGCTCCCATAATATCAGCACAGGTAACTTTATCAGGTTAGCTAGTTTAATACTGTGAGTAGGAACTGGGCAGGGAAATTTCTTTAGGAGCAGAGGATGTTCAAAGTGGTAACAAACCTTGGGTGCTAAGATGGGAGTTGATGTAGGGGGTACCATGAGGGCACTGAGTAAAGAGAGGACAGGCCCTAGACAGTGGAGCACCTAGTGTGCTGTGTCTGTGCAAAGGGCAAGTCAGAGATCACCTATGTCAATGTTGGGTTCCCATCTCCCACCAGCTTTATCAGAGCCACTCCTGAATGCTCCGATTGGCAGTGTGACCTGCTCTGTTGGGGGCGGTCCCCACTGTCCCTCGGAAGGTAACACACTGATTAAATCAGCACAGGCCACTGAATATATAAGTAACCTTATAACTATAATAAATATCTCACAGGCCTTTCATGTCCATAGAGTAGCAACTGCAATGAGTTTAAAATAAAGAACTCAAGGGCTGGGAATATGGCCTAGTGGTAGAGTGCTTGCCTCATATACATGAAGCCCTGAATTCAATTCCCCAGCACCACATATATGGAGAACGACCAGAAGGGGTGCTGTGGCTCAGGTGGTAGAGTGCTAGCCTTGAGCGGGAAGAAGCCAGGGACAGTGCTCAGGCCCTGAGTCCAAGGCCCAGGACTGGCCAAAATAAATAAATAAAATAAAGAACTCAAGTTGGGCACTGGTGGCTCAAGCCTGTAATCCTAGCTACTCAGGAGGCTGAGCTCTGAGGATTGCAGTTTAAAGCCAGCCTCATCAGGAAAAGTCCATGAGACTCTTATCTCCAATTAACCACTAGAAAACCGGAAATTGGGGTGTAACTCAAAGTGCTAGAGTACTAGCTATAAGTGAAGGGATAGAGCCCAGGCCCTGAGTTCAAGCTCCACAACCAACAAAAATTTAAGAACTCAAGGAGAGGCTTGTGTGGGAGGCAGCTTCCCTGAACTGAGTTTTGAAATGCAAGCACAACGTTTCATTGGTATTAGGAGGCTACAAAGAGCATTTTGGTTGAGGAGATGCCAGGAAGGAAAAAGTACAGGTGGAAAATTTTCAACACGGGCAAAGTCAAAGACCAGCAAATCCATCTGTTTGGAGCAGTACACCGTGCATTATAGAGCACAGTACGAGTGAGCTGGAGATGACAGCTAGGACCCAATGCAGAAGGATCAAGGACTTGGAGTTTTGTGTGATGATGAGGAATGATTCCTTCTGGAATTGCTACCTGGAGCCATCCTTCCTGCAGGACCGCTGGACTACTTCATGATTGAGCGACTAAAGAGTTAATGCTTGGCCTCTACACAGGATTGGGGGTTGTGGTCACCACCCTTTCCTGTAGGCCAAGAGGAGTTGCTGAAGGCTTTTTGGCAGCTGCTCTGACAGAGGGGAAGTGAAGGGGCAGATCGCACTGGTGTGTCCGCAGAGTGGAGAGCTCTGGGTACAATGAGCTAGCTAGGCAGTGGGCTTTTTGCATATGGAACATAGGCCTAATTTTAAAGGCATTGGGACCTCGCTGGTCTTCAGAAGACGGGGGAGCGGGTCAGAGTCAAGTGAAGGTAATCATTAGTAGCTCTGAAATTTTAAGCTTGGAAAATGGTGCCATTATTAACAGAAAGAAGCAAGTCATGATGGTCTGTTTATCTTTTTGTGAGTGTGGGACTTTTTTTTTAAATCCATGAAGACAGACAGATTTTTAAGAAGAAATGGCCAGTGAATTACTAGAAAATGAGCCAGGGGCTTAGGAGTAAAGCAAGCTCTGGATTTAAAATTCCTCTCCAAGAACTGGACCATGAGACCAATGAGATGCTTGAGGTATGACTATATTGAAAGGTGAGCCAAGGAGCCCACACAGGAATAGAAATGATGATGGGAGAGGTACTCAGCTAGTGTGGGCTCCCAGGGATCAAGGACTATGGAAAAAACTTTGATTTTCCCATGATAGTATTTATGGCCTATGGGATGATGAATTTCTGTTGCATTGGCGGGGGGGGGGGGGGGGCGAGCAGAAAAGTAATTTCAGGTAGGGGCAGGGCCTTCTCTTACCCATGCTGTGTTTTTCTGCACATTTCTTTAAAAATGATGACCCAAAAATCATCTTGATACTTGTTTGTTTGATCATCTTGATCAAGATACTTGTTTGAAACCATGAAGAAATTGTCATAACAAACTGATTTTATTAGAAAAGGGTATTTCAATGCCAACTGCTGGAAACACGTAGTAAAGGCACCTGCACAGCCATACATAGTTCCCATCCCAGAGGAAAACAGAGAAAAGAGTGGGAGAGAATGATGATCCGAAGTAGAGAGAAGAGAGCAGCCGGAGAGGTAGTTAGGTCAATGGGTGCTTTGGCACTGAGGACATCGCAAAAGTCCTGAAGCACTGATTCACATTAACCGAATTCACCAGAAAACAGTTGTTTCTGAGCCGGACACTTCTTAGCTTTGCCCTTAAACTTGGCATGAGAAATCTGAAGAAGGAATAGCCCCAGGAATGCCTGACAGCTGGAAAATCCCCGGGAGAAAGTAGTGAGGAGGGAATTCAAACATGGGGCACACAGAGAGAAGTGTGCCAGCAAAAGTTGTTGCCTGGTACGCAACTGCTCTTCCACAAACAGCCAAAGCACTTGGTCACAAATCTTCAATGAACTCAGCCCTGGCTGGGGACTTGATGACTCGAGGGAGGTGCTATGTCCTACTAATCCTTCATCCAAACACTCCAGGCGCCAGCCTCCCATAATGGTGACGATAGAAGGCAATGAGGCAAAACTGCATGGCAAGAACTTCTATGGAGCCTGAGGAGAGGGCTTCCAGGGCTATTCCTCCCTCCCTCTGTGAGTTAGCCCACCTGGCACTCAGGAGTGCATCTTCCACAACTCATGAACCTGCTAAGCATTCCTAGATAGACATGCTCTAGACCTGTGACATCACTCAAGATTTGAGGCTCCAGCCTGTACCTCATAGTCTCAGAGCAATCAAAATATGACTTGTACAAACAGAATCAGAAAATGCTTTCCCTTAACAAATCCTCTTGGGGGGAGGGACACATACAAAACACACACCCTTGAAAAATAAGACCCTACAGCTGCTACACCCCAACTTCCCCAAGTAAATGAAACTAAAGCCCCACAGGTACACACAAATACACAGAGATATTCACATATACGATACTAAATTCCCTATGGAGGGAATATACATGGTGAGCTACAGCCAGGCCAGGTTCTTCCCATGAAGCCCCTCGCCATCCCTGGCCACAAACTTCTCCTTGGCTCAGGGTTTTTCCTCCATCACCAAATCAGCCCACTATCATGCCAAGAGCATATCCCCTAGTGCTCCTGAAAGCCTTGGTCTGATGTCAAGGATGCTCAAACTGGGCAGAGCTGGATCATGGTGATGTCAGGCAGGGCTGGGGGACTAGGGAATCACGTGTATTCAGTCCCACAAAATGTAAGGGCAGATAGGCTACTCAAGTCAGTCCAAATGAAAACGGTACCCAGCTCCCCCTAGTGGGTCACACTTCGGATCCCTTTGTTTATATGTCATGGGGCTCCGTCTTAATGAGGGAAGTCGGGTTGAATGGGGAAAAGGGGGTTGGGGTTGGAGATCTGGTCAACAGACTCCCAGATGTGGTCCCACTAGGCTCAGCCGTGAACAAGGAGCCTGAGCCTGAGGAGAGCTCAAGTTCAGCCACTGGGGTCAGCCCAACAGTAGGGCAGCTGGGGGCAGAAAAAGTCTGGTTCCCCATAAGGCTCGCATTGTGGGAACCCCTTGAAAGCACCTGGGTTGGAAGTGGCTGATGAGCCTGATCTCTCAGGAGCTCCCTTAGGGTCTCTTCAGGAACCAAGAGCCCCTCCATGGGGGGCCCAGTCACCATGCCCTGCACATAGGAGGAGGACCTCAGTGGCCCCTCCTTGACCCCAGGGACTGCTGTGGCACCCGAAGTTCTGATGAAGGCAGCAATGACAGTCCCAGGGGGCTGAGAACTAGGCCCTGCTGGGCCAGCAGCTGTGACTGAGGCTGACGCTGGGTTGGTTGGATGGTTGGGCCCAGCCAGAAGTTGAGGGAAGCCACTGAGAATCAGTGGGGTCCCGGGTGCTGCCACCTGGTTCTCTTGGAAACTGGTGTTCAGAGGGAAGGAGGCCTGCAGCGTGAAGGTCTCCTTGAAGGTTGACCCAGCCGGGACACTCTGAAGAACGAGCTGAGTGGGAGCAGTAGTACTGGTTGGAGGCCCACTGGTCAGCACCGTCGTCAGCGGGATGGTCTGCAAGGTCACAGTGGAGCCGGACGCCACAGGGGCCACTCCTAGATGAATGTTGCTGGGCACTGCTGAAGTACTGAGAAGAAACAGCAAACAGATGGTTAAGGCAGGAGGTGCAGCAACTGGTCAGGAGGGAAGGCAGAAGAAGAAGGGACCTGCGAGTGTCCTGTGTCTTGCTTGTTGCTCTAGTTAACACAGAGGGCCTCCTCCAGATCACAGATTATTCTAAATCACTGAGATCACTCAAGCCTCCAGAGAGCCCCTGAGTGGAATACAAATAACCTGATAGTACAGCCGGAAGAAATGGATGCCCAAATGTGGGGCACACCTGGAAGTCAACTAGCTGGCCCCACCTGTTTCTCAGTCTTGGGGCTGCGTGTGGCTAAGATGGTGGCACCTAACAACAACACGCAGTTGCTACAAGTGTCTTTGGTTATAACCCGGAGGTGGTTCTATGGGCTGTGATGCCCCAGCTCTTCCCTTGATGGACAGCTCATGCCGCCCCTTCCTGCCGATCTTAGACCTGATTGGCTCCTGTGCCTTATATTAGTGGCACGTACTTCCCCAATAAACGAGATCTTGCGCTGACTTGACTCCGAGGCCGTCTGATTGTCCTCCGGTGAGGGAGGGCTGGGTGCGGGCGGCCTGCTGATCCTTCTCCTTTCTTGGCTCATCAGGTCGGGCCGTGCCTTCCCTGTCTCTCCCGTGGGTTGGGGGAGCACGGTGGGGTGGGGAGGGGTGGCTAAAGACCCCAACACCCAAAGAGGTTATGAAAGTCGCCACAAAAGTTTAGATCTAAAATGCACGGGGAGAAATTACACAGAACTCCAGAAACTAATAAACATACAGTGAGACCAAAAGAGGACAGTCGGGGCTGGGGATATGAGTGCTTGCCTTGTATACATGAAGCCCTGCGTTCGATTCCCCAGCACAACATATATAGAAAATGGCCAGAAGTGGCGCTGTGGCTCAGGTGGCAGAGTGCTAGCCTTGAGCAAAAAGAAGCCAGGGACAGTGCTCAGGCCCTGAGTCCAAGGCCCAGGAGTGGCAAAAAAAAAAAAAAAAAGAGGACAGTCTTAGGAGAGAATCACAAAGGTACAATACCCAAGTGCCTCTTCAGATGTATATAAAATAACACATATACTGAAATGAACTCCAAAGATACGGAAACAAAGGACTTTTTCCTTAATTGTTTTTTTTCATGTGCGGATGACTGTATTCTTTACATAAGGTCTATTCACACGCACATCTCGGGGAGGGGAAGTGGAAGGCATGGAATCAAAGGGAAAACAGTGAAAAAGTGCAGCAGTAGAGCCCACTGGCTGCACAGGCCATGGAGGAAAGTAAACTATGCAATCTGTGGGTGGAGAGGGGAGGAAGGGAATGGGAGAGAAGGAGGGAACAGATGACACTATGCAATAGCAAATGTACTTATTACCTGATGTCAGTGAAGGTAACCTGGCTGTATATTACTTTTAAAACAACAATAAAGTAATTTAGGGAGAAAAAAAAAACCCAAGCTGGATGCCAGTAACTCATGCCTATATGCCTAGCTACTCAGGAGGCTGAGCTCTGAGGACTGAGGCTCAAAGCCAGCCTGGGCAGGAGGAAAGTCCATAAGACTCCTATGCCCAGTTAGCCATCAGAAAACTGGAAGTGGCTATGGCTCAAGAGAGCTGAAGAGCTCAGGGACAGTGTCCAGGCCCAGAGTTCAAGGCCCACAATAAGCAAGCAAATAAATTAAAAAAAAAAACAAAAACAAAAAGAACTATGGAGAGACTCCAAGTTCCTTTGGCCCCTTACCTCACAGCTTTGGTGAGCTTGGCCTGGCTCTCTGGTGGAGAGATAACGATGGTGGAGGTAGTGGGGATCTCATCGTCTATAGACAGTCCCAATTCCAGACTTGCAGATGGTTGGAGACCAACTTGCTGAACCTTTGACTTCTCCAAGCAGAGCCCAGCCTTGCCCTGGGAGGCACGTCTGGATGAAACTTTGGAGCTGGCTCGTCGGTTGGTGCTGGTGGAAGAAGTGGAGGCCTGAGGCTGGGCTTCTAGGGCGTCTAGGGCATCTTTCTCATCCTCGTCTTCAATCACCACCAAGTCCTTGGGCATCTCCTTAAACTGATACACTAGCCTCTGCCCTTCCACTTTGGCCAGGATGCCTCTTTGGTAGTAGTATCTGGAGGAGGCAAAAAGCGAGTAGGGTTAGTCAGCAACTGAATGAGGAGGTCTTCCTTCTCCATCTGCCCAGCTTGGTGCTCTTTAGAGCAAAGCAAGCATGACTGAGACTGGCCAAGAAGCCAGGCAGGAGCCCAGAGGCATGGAAAGCAAGTGGCATTCTCTTTTACATGAAGGCTTTGAGATTTCCCTCTTCAGACTCAACAAATATATAAAAAGAGGTTTGCAGTGCCAATCTCCATCGTGCTTTTGGGACTGAGGATAGGTAGGGTAGATTGATGAGTGAATGGATGGAGTGCAGGGATTCAGCCTTCCTCCACTCTAAAAGGTCAAGGCCATCTCCTTGGTTCTCTGGCTTGCACAATATGAAGAAATCCCTGCTTGGGGATAGAGGGTAGTGGACCTAATGTGTTTTCAGGATATAATTCAAAAGGACGAAGATTTTAGTTAGGCATGGCAGTACATGCTTGTAATCATAGTTACTTGGAAGGTAGAGGTAGGAAGACTGTGGACCAAAGCCATCCCAGGTATAAGCATGCGACAGTATCTGAAAAAAATAAGCTAAAAAGAAAAACAGTGAGACATGGTGGCTCACACCTGCAACCCCAGCTACTTGGAGGGTACAGATCAGCATCCCAGCTTAAGGCCGGCCCAGGCAAAGTTAGTAAGGTCCCATCTCAATCAATAAGCCAGGCATAGTGGTACATCTGTCATCTCAGCTACATGAGAGATGTAGGTAGGAGGATTTAAACAAGACTTAAACAAAAACAAGACTTGCTGGGCACTGGTGGCTCACACCTACAATACTAGCTACTTGGGAAGCTAAGAACAGGAAGATTGTGGTTTGAAGCCAGCCCTAATAGAAAAGTATACAAGATCCCTTCTCAACCAACAGCCTGGTGAAAGGATGAAATTAGAGGGATCTTGGTTCTGAGCAAGTATGGAGAAGAAAGGTCTATGAGATTGTCTCAGCAGAAACAGCTGGGCATGGTGGTATTTGTGTCATCCTAGCTACTATGGAAAGCCTAAAATGGCAAATTGTGGTCCATATGTGTTGTATTTTTTTTTTTTTTGGCCAGTCCTGGGCCTTGGACTCAGGGCCTGAGCACTGTCCCTGGCTTCTTCCCGCTCAAGGCTAGCACTCTGCCACTTGAGCCACAGCGCCGCTTCTGGCCGTTTTCTGTATATGTGGTGCTGGGGAATCGAACCTAGGGCCTCGTGTATATGAGGCAGGCACTCTTGCCACTAGGCTATATCCCCAGCCCTGTGGTCCATATGTGTACCTGTGCAGGAAGAAGGACCCTAGCTCAAAGACAGCCAGAGCAAAAAGGGGCTGTAGGCACCTATGACTCACTAGTAGAGCACCTGCCTAGCAAGCACTCAGTCCTGAGTTCAAACCCCAACACTGAAAAAAAAAAAAGCCAAATCAACAGGAGACACTATATTAAAAACTAAAGCAAAAAGGCGGGTGGCAGAGTACCCACCTGGCAAGCACAAGACCCTGAGTTCAAATCTCCCCTCCCCCCCCAAAAAAAAACCCCCACCTCAAAACTTAAAGCCAAAGGATGAGAGGACATGGGTCACATGGCAAGGTACTTGCCTAGAGAGTGTAAGGCTCTGAATTCAACCTCCAATACAACCCCCCCCCTAAAAAAAAGAGGAAATCTTGCTTCCAAGGGGGAGCCTGGGAAGTGGGAAAGTCCCAAGATCAGGCCTCCATGAAAATGGAAGAGCCTGCTTGTTCACCAGAAGCGCTTGGTGACTCTCTCAGAGCAGTTAGTCTATGTCCCAGCAGCTCTACCTTAGGGCCCGTCCCATTGTTTCATAGTTCATGTCTGGCTTGTTTTTCTGTTTTCCCCACAGCTTAGACACAGCTTTGGAGTCCACCAGCTTGAAGATGCCTTTCTCCCGCTGGGTCCACTTGATGTACTTGGGACAGGTGTTTCTGTCTTGCAGCAGTGCCAGAAGGAACTCCCATAGGTAGATGGTGCTGCCTGCAGAGGGGAGTGGATGGTGAGGGGCGGGCTAGGACCCCTGGGGGCGTGCTAGGGGCATCCTTCCCACATCACTTGACTTCTGGACATACCTTTGCCATCCTTTGACTTCTTCCTTATGGGAACGCTGGGGTCAGTGACAGGTGAGGTACTTCGGTTGCCCTTTGTCTTCCGGACTGTGAGGAGAAGGTGGAGAAGCAGAATGAAGTGGTGGCCAGGGTGAGCTGGCCAAGCTGGGTGTGACAGGACCAGGCAGGAGTGACCAGGTCACGAGGGCAAAGGCCTGATCATTCCTCCACAGCTATAATCCCACCGGAACCCTTATTTTCAGGTCCCAAAGGTAGTTCCACAAAAAGGCCACCATGTAGGGGCGGGGGCAGGGGGGAGGCAAGGCTTGCAAAACCCCTTTATTAGAACAGTATAGGATGACAGGAATGCTGATACACACCTGTAATCTCACATTTGGAAGGCTTAATCAGAAAGATCATGATTCAAGGCCAGGCTGGATTATATAACAAAATCTTCTCAAAAAACAAACTGGGGAGGGGAGAAGAAGGGGAAGGGAAAGGGAAAATGGAGGGGCCAGGGAGAAGAAAGGAGGGAGGAGAGGAGAGTGGAAGGGAGGGGAGGGGAAGAGAGGGAAGGGAAGGGAAGGGAAGGGGAAGGCAGAAGGAGAAAGGTAAGGTATCTGGTGTCTGGTATAACTTTTGAAATGGGATACAGCCCCGCAATACTTGGTGTGTGTGTGGGCGGGGGGGGGAGGGCGGTTGGGGTTCTGGTAGCCAGGCTGACAAGGCATATCAACCCGACATCACCTGAGTCAATCAATAACGCTAGGGCTTGGGAAAGCCCAAAGTCCTCTCATATATAGTCTCAGTTTCATAAGCTCCACAGAAGGGAGATAAGCACATGATATGCCTTTATTTTTTGAGACAGGGTTGCATTAGATAGCCTAGAGGGGCCTCAAACTTGCTGTAACCCAGGCTGACCTCAAACTTATGATCCTGCTGCCTCAGTCTCCACAGTGCTGGGGATTCTAAGTGTGGACCACGACACCCAGCTAGAATTACTCATTTTTATGGGCAGAGGCTCCAAAGGTCCAGGCACTGGCTAGGGGGGGTCCAAGCATTTATCCTGGGATTAAAACCACTGAGATTAGTGGCATTTCTGGAGGCATGTACACATTCGGGGCAAACAGGAACAGTGTGAGAAATGCTAGGTTTCCAGCAGCCCAGCCAGTGAGGCTAGGGTTAACAGAAGGAAGGCCTGTTAGACCAAAGAGATGCCCTCTTAATGCATCCGTGAGCTTCAAGCCATTCAGTCCTCAGGGTCTCCCTGCCTTCAACCTACCCTCTTGAAGACAGAGACAGACAGACAGACAGACACACACACACACACACACACACACACACATTCTCTCTCTCTCTCTTTCTCTCTCTCTCTCTCTCTCTCTTTCTCTCTCTCCTCTCCTCTCCTCTCCTCCTTACTTCTCTTCTTTGATTTCTTCTTAACACTTTCCTCTCTGGGGACCTTCTCCTCCAGAGACAGCTTCTCCTGGTCACCAGTGTCATTCACTCTATTCGGAGCAGCAGGCTCAGAGGCAGAAAACAGGTAGTTGGGCAGAGTGATGGCTGGTACAGGCTCTGGTTCCGGAAGCCTTTCAGTGGTGTTGACTGTAAAAATAAAAGCCTGAATAAGAGCCCAGGACAAGGCTTGTGTAAGATCCATCACCAGCTCTACTGTTTGGGAGCAAAATGGTATGTACCTGAGGAGGATAGTAGTACTATTTCCCATAGTTCCAGACACAGGATATACATGAAAATGCCTCAGCAGTCTCATTCCTCAAGGGCATGAGACATCTGCAGATCTGTGGGCATGAGTTGGCCTTGATCATAGCCCACTACTGGTGGTGGAGAAGTTTCAGAAAGCATCAAGAGCAAAGGACCACCTGGATATAGCCATTCATTCATTTGACAACTCAAAGAGGCCTTTGAAATCATTTCATCTGGGCTGGGCATGGTGGTAATGCCTGTAATCCCAGCTAGTCAAGAAGTAGATATAAGAGGATCAAGGTTCAAGGCCAGCTCAGGCAAAAAAAAAATAGTGAGATCCTATCTCACAAACAATCAGGGTCACACCTGTGGCCACAGGTACTCTGGAGGTAAATATAGGATGGTGGATTAGAGCTCAGCCTGAGCAAAACAGTTACCGAGATTGTATCTTAAAAACAAGCTGGGTGTGGTGGTTCACAGCTCTAATCCCAGCTACTTAGGAGGGAATGATGGAAAGATTGAAGTCCACGACCAGTCCAGGCAAAAGCACGAGACCCTATCTGAAAAACAAACTGAAAACAAAAGGACTAGTGCAGCTCAAGTAGTGGAATACTTGCCTAGCAAGTACAAGATCCTGAGTTCAATCGCTAGTACAACAGAAAAGTATTTCCTCCAGTTCCTCTGTTTTTCTGATTACGACACTGAGACAGACCTACAGATGGCAAACCTTGTGCCCAAGGTCACACAGCAAGTTGGTGCCTGGTACAAGTTGGCACTCAATAAATATTCATGGAATCTTGGCTGAATATCCGTGAGAAGCAAGATGAGAAATCCCTTACCTTTCAGCTTCCAGGCTTTGCTTGCCCTCACAGTACCTGAGCAGAGCCCCTCCTGTGATGTTAGGGCATGGGTGTTGGGGGAGCAATGCGAAGAACCTTTCCTGGGGGCCTGCTGCAGCCTTGGGAGCTGGGCAGGATAAGCCAGTTAAACCCTCTTACGAACAGGCCTTCCAGAACAGGGAAGGGATGAAGTTGTTCCAAGGCACAGAACGTTTCCAAACAAGCCGCCCTCAGCATTTCTGACCCTCCTTTGTTCTTTTTGGGGTTTTTTGGCCAGTCTTGGAGCTTGGACTCAGGGTCCAAGCACTGTCCCTGGCTTCTTTTTGCTCAAGGCTAGCACTCTGTCACTTGAGCCACAGTGCCACTACTGGCCATTTTCTATATATGTGGTGCTGGGGAATCAAACCCAAGGCTTCATGTATACAAGGCAAGCACTCTTACCACAAGGCCATATTCCTAGCCCCTGACCCTCCTTTGGAAGCAAGTAACAGAGCAGAAGGGCTGAAGAGGCCCCTGGTCACTATTATTCAGACTTACAAAGGATGGAAATTCTGACCCATGCTACAGCATAGATTGAAGCTGAGGTGCACAATGCTGAGTGAAATCTACTAGTCCCCATAGACTGACACTGTTCATCTACGTTGTATTGTATGTATTTTACTACAATGTTAAAAAACTGGAGAAAAGGGCTGGGGATATGGCCTAGTGGCAAGAGTGCCTGCCTCGGATACACGAGGCCCTAGGTTCGATTCCCCAGCACCACATATACAGAAAACGGCCAGAAGCGGCGCTGTGGCTCAAGTGGCGGAGTGCTAGCCTTGAGCGGGAAGAAGCCAGGGACAGTGCTCAGGCCCTGAGTCCAAGGCCCAGGACTGGCCAAAAAAAAAAAAAAAAAACTGGAGAAAAATCCACGAAAGTCCCCCTTGCCATCTTTTCTCTGTCTCTGGTGCCCAGCTCTTTCCTTTTCCCTGCCAATCCAAGGTTCACTCGATGCACACGTGTACTGGTGTCCCAAATCTACATGTCCATGGCCCTAAGCATGCAAAGCATGGATGTGCCCTTGTCAGATGGAATTGTTTTGGTGGTTGGAGTTAGGGTTCCAGGGTTCACACTTACATATTTGCTTCTCGTCCAGGATGTTGTTGGGAGATTCCACATTGAGTAGGACCTCAGTGGTGGAGAGAGTAGGTGAGGTGACCTCATTGTCATCTGGTTCCAGGTTCCGAGGCGGGGGGCGGGGGGGGGGGTGAGAAGACAAGAAGAGTTCCCTCAGGGGACAGACAGTGTAGCTATAAGGTCAAGGGAAGCCTGAGCCAACAGACTTTATAGGACAGCTTTGAAGGGTCCAGCATAGCTCCTGTCCCTATCCCCCACTCAGCTGGTCACCAGACTTTGTGCCAGCTCATCCAGAGCATTCATGGATGCATTAAGACACCCCTTCTCCTGTGTAGCAGCACTGGCTTTCATCAAAGGTCCTGCCCATTCTGCATGGGGTTACTAGCAACCATGTGGGATGCTCGTTTCTTGAAGACAAAACCACTTTCTCAGGGGCTGGAAATGTGGCCTAGTGGTAGAGTGCTTGCCTCATATACATGAAGCCCTGGGTTCAATTCCTCAGCACCACATATAGAGAGAGAGAGAGAGAGAGAGAGAGAGAAAGAAAAGGCCATAAGTGGTGCTGTGGCTCAAGTGGTAGAGTGCTAGCCTTGAGCAAAAAGAAGCCAGGGACAGTGCTCAGGCCCCGAGTTCAAGCCCCAGGACTGGCAAAAAAGAAAATAAGAAATGAACTCATCTGAGGAGCCAACACAAAGACAGGAGGCAGAGCTACCACAAAAACAAACAAACAAACAAAAAACACCCTTTCTCCACGGTACCTCCCCCGCCCAGAAAGGAACAGACCTGCCAGCAGAAAACCGCCCTCCAGGATCTGATCCTGTGTCATACACAAGGTCCCGTCTGTTATGATGCCATTGTGGACGTCGTCCAGCTCCAGTCCTGAGTACAGATGCAGTAATTCGGGGTAGGGTACCTGTTCCACGATCACAGCTGGGAACACGGAGGGGTCTTCCAGCTATGGAGAAGAGAGGGATCAAGTGAAAGGCTCACCTTCATCTCTCAGAAATCCCTCCCCATCTGATTTTGGGGCTAACTTTGCTAAGTAATGCTTTCAGAGGGATCCTGATGAAGAGATGGCTTAGCTCTAAACCACCTGCACTCAAACAAGGACAAGCAATGTGTGTGTGTGTGTGTGTGTGTGTGTGTGTGTGTGTGTGTGTGTGTGTGTGTGTGTGTGTGTGTGTGTGTGAAAGAGAGAGAGATAAACAGAGGCATACAGACAGACAGACAGACAGAGATGCTGGGGATTGAACCTGGAACCTGTACATGGTAAACATCACTCTACCGCTGAGCTACACCTTCAGCCTAGGCAAGTATTTTCAGTGGGTTGGGTTAATCTATGAATTCAGATTAGGGTTCAGTCTATAAGAAGGGATAGATTAATTCCAAAGCCAGTGAAAAAGATTAGTCAATAGCAAGGGGGAGGAAAGGGGAGGGGCCCAATCTATAGCTACATTTTAAATGCACTATAGCCACGTGTGACTAGTGGATCTATACGAAAGAGAACAATTAGAGAACATTTCCAGAATTCCAGAAAATTCTATTGGACTGTGCTGATTGAAAGTCAGACTGCCTTGGTTCAAAACCAAGCGCTAATATTTACTAGCAGCAAAACTTACCTAGCCTTTCTATGTAGCAGTTTCTTCATTTATAAAACTGGGAGTACTCGTATTATCTAAACAGATCTATCTATCTATCTATCTATATATCTATCTATCTATCTATCTATGGCTCCCAGAATGAAGCCCAGTATAAAATAAGTTCTCATTAAGCATTGTGCATCAGGGGCTCCTTGGAGACTAATAATATCTTGCTTCTTTTTTTACTTTTTTTTTGGCCAGTCCTGGGGCTTGGACTCAGGGCCTGAGCACTGTCCCTGGCTTCTTTTGCTCAAGGCTAGCACTCTACCACTTGAGCCACAGTGCCACTTCTGGCTTTTTCTGTTTACGTGGTGCTGAGGAATCGAACCCAGGGCTTCATGCATGCTAGGCAAGCACTCGACCACTAAGCCACATATCCAGCCCCAATATGTTGCTATATGGATAGAAACTACGTGTGTGCTCCTTGGTGGCTGTATCTCTCTGTCATCTATCAATCTCTATGAATGAATTTATAAAGTCTTTTCTATTCTTTTTTTTTTGCCAGTTCTGGGGCTCAAACTCAGGACCTGGGCACTGTCCTTGAGCCTCTGTGCTCAAGTCTAGCACTCTACCACTTACTTGAGCCACAGCACCACTTCCAGCTTTTTCTGAGTGGTTTATTGGAGATAAAAGTCTCACTGACTTTTATGCCTGGGCTGGCTGCAAACTGCAATCCTCAGATCTCAGCCTCCAGAGTAGCTAGGATTACAGGCAAGAGCCACCAACACCCAGATCTTTTGTATTCTTTATGAATTTCATGTCAAAAAATGTTTCCTACTGGTCAGCAGTGACTCATGCCTGTAATCCTAGCTACTCAGAAAGCTAAGATCTGAGGACACTGAGGTTCAAAGCCAGCCCAGGCAGGAAAGTCTGTTAGACTCTTATCTCCAATTAACAACAAGAAAACCAGGGGTGCTGTAGCTCAAAGTGGTAGAGTGCTAGCCTTGAGTAAAGAGCTCTGGGACAGTGCCCAGACCCTGAGTTCAAGTCCCCTGACTGCCAAAAAAAAATTGTTTCCTAAGAAGAGTGAAAAGGAGGTGAGGAAGTAGAAGCAGAGGATGGAGACTATCTTTCTTTCCTTTTTTTTTCTTTTTGCCTGTCCTGTGGCTTGAACTCTGAATCTGGGCACTATTCTTGAACTCCTCTTGCTCAAGGCTAGCTTTCTACCACTTGAGCCACAGTGGCACTTCCAGTTTTTTCTGTGATTAACTGGAGATAAGAGTCTCACAGCTTGTGGGCTGGGAATATGGCTTAGTGGTAGAGTGCTTGCCTAGCAAGCATGAAGCCCTGGGTTTGATTCCTAAGTACCACATACCCAGGAAAAATCCAGAAGTGGCATTGTGGCTCAAAGCGTAGCACTCTTGCTAGCCTTGAGCAAAAGAAGCTCAGGGACAGTGCCCAGGCCAATGAATTCAAGCAGAACTGGCCAAAAAAAAGGTCTCACAGACTTTCCTGCCTGGGCTGGTTTGAACCGCAGTCCTCAGATCTCAGCCTCCTGAGTAGCTTAGATTACAGGTATGAGCCACAAGCACCCAGCTGAGACTATCTTTCTTCAAAGCAACATTTGTTCCTAAGTAACAGGGCAGGAAGGGAAGATCTGCGCTTTTAGGAGACCTTAAGTGTGAGATCTGGGAGAGCCTGAATGATGCAAGAGAGGAAGAAGAGAGGAGGTGGTTGGTGGTGTGAGTTCTTGAAGGAAGTGGGAGAGAACCGATGAAATGAAGGTTTAAACATTTCCTTCTTTCTTCCAGGCCAGAGAAGAAAGTAAAAAGAAGAGATCTTATGGTAAATGGAGAAGAGGGGCGTTAGCTCAGTCTGAGTTTCTCTGTGGATTAGAAGAGAGGCTTGTGTTGAGGAAGGAAGTAGGGGTGAGTGGGAGGTAAGAAACAACCTCTATGTAGAACAGAAACAGTTGCTGAGTAAACTAAGAACAAATGAAAAAAAAATGGCCAGCACAGTGAGAATTTAGGTAAGGTTGATTTTTCTTCCCTTTTTATCTGATGCCTTCCATGAGGGTAGACACAGAAGAAAGTTTGACTGAATCACTGAAGCGCTGAGCAAGTAGCTCAGTAACTCAGCAGTAGAGTGTTTGCCTAGCATGTGCAAGGCCCTGGGTTCCATCTCTAGCATCATAAAAGGAGGACGGGAGGGAGGGGAAGAGGGGGTAGGGAGAGAGAAGTAGAGAAAGAACTCAACCACCTAGCGTCAGCACAAGCGGGACAGAAAGGTACAATGCACTCAATGCCCACTAGAGGGCAGCCTTTGGTAGAGCCAAGGATGGGACAATCACTATAGGGATTTTGGATAGAGAGTAATCGAGTTAGGCTGGGATGTCAAGAATCCAGTCCAATCTTCTCTCGATAAAGATGGAGGAGATGCTAGGCAGATAGGGAAAGAACCTGACCCAGGGTTCCCAATTCCTCCTCTTCCATTCCTTCTACCATACCTGCTTGTCTTGGTCCATTTTGTGAAAGGAGAATGGGAGGTAGCCCTGAGTGTGCAGCAAACCATCCAATCAGGACATCTAAATGCATAGAAGATGCGCCCTTTTAGCCCCAGCGCAGCAACAGGTATGAATGGGACAATGGAGAGCTGAGTGCCAGAATACTGTCCTATTTTCCAACTCCCTCCACCCTGAATCCTCAAGTTCAAGACAATTCTGGATGAGCCCATCAACTGGGCTAGACCTTGAGTATGAAGACGCCAGGGCTTAAACTCCACCCTGCAGTTCCAGCTGGTAGTGCCCCTCTTGTTGGTGTGTACCCTAACCATTTTCTTGCTGAAGGAAAGTAGCCCAAACCCCATATGATGGTGAGTATACTGTGTAGACAGTCTGTTGCTCACTGAACAAAAACTTGGCTGCTTTTTTACTGCTTAGCAAGCTTGGTGATTACATATGCTATGTAAAGGCATATGGGAAACTGGCCTTCCTAAATGACCATGTCACAACTACAGGCTGTCTGAATAAAAACAAAGTGACTGGCAAGCAAGGCCCTGTGCCCTAAACCCAATAGGTGCTTGTTAGCTATTTTCCTGACTAGCCAGCATTTCAGCTTGCTGACTCACTTGCTGGCTATTTGTCTTTGTCCACTTGATTATCTGCATTGGGGCCTTACCTGGTGGATGTCCTCCATCCCGTTGCTTGCGAACTCAAAGACCAGGTCACTGGGAGGCAAGGTAATAGCCATGACGTCCTCCAGGAGAGCTGACGGTGAGATTTCCCCAGGCACTGCAGTGATTCCTGATAAAGAGATACTGTTTATTTACCTTGGGACAACAGCCTCCCCCAGTCACAGAAGTAGGGAACTTGGAGACCTGGAGTAGATGGTAGCCTAGCTTAAGTCTCAAAGCTGCCTGCTGGGCTGGACCAATCCGAAGTACAACCTGGGAAGAAAAGAGATGAGGGCCATCAGTAAGTCACTTTTCTCAGGCACTGGTGTCAGGGCTGCTGATGAAACCGGAGGGACTCAGATGTGCTAGGGCAGAACACCAGTAAAGGGACAGGCGGGAGAAGCCTGTCCTGGTGAGGGGAGAGGAGTGGGAAGAATTCTTGGGGTGGGAAGTTTGGTGTGAGAGGCCTTGAGGAGACCCAAGGTAGAGGCGGTGATCTTAGGCTTCATTTAGCTCGGCAATGGGGGCCACTTAGCTCTGAGGGTCAGAGTCCACGGAGGAAAAAAAAAAAAGTCTCGCCATGTGGGGGGGGGGGGGACTTGAAGGTCAAGGCTCATGGTGGGTGGCCTGATCCTGCTTTCCACAAGAGGACTTTCCTATTGGGCTGTGCCTGAAGACCGAAGGACAGGTAGGCTACATGCCTTCCTTCCGTGCTCATTCAGCGCGCCCTGCCCCCCTCGCCACCAAAGAGGGTGGCCTGTGTGCTGCGTGTGGGTTTGTGTTCTTGGTTCAGCTTTGCTTTCAGTTTCAAGGCTGAACTGTCACCCTGGGAACTTGTGAGGAGAGCCCCGGCTGGGGGAAGGGCCAATGGAACCTCCCCTTCCTCCAGGGCCAGCTCAGGCCTCTTTTCCAGGAAATCTCCTAGGCCTGCTGCAGCCCACACACATCTCCCCTCTCCAGCACGCCTCCCTCCCTTGCTCACAGAGCATCCAGGCCTGCAGTTGTGTCCCCTGCCTCCATTCCTCCACTGTCCACACCCTTGTGGCTCTTCTAGCTGGTCACACCCATGGCCGCGGCCTGTTCCCAAAACTTTCACTCCCTCCTGCCGGCCTGTTCTGCTCCTCTGCCCTGCACAGTCAGCTTCTGTACTTGCAGGTACCACATCTGTGCTCCCTTATGTTCATTTGGGGTGTAGGGTTTGTTTTTGGTGCACGGGTAATTGCACACTGCCTGCTTCCACTGTGATCCCCAGAACTGGCTCCACGCACCATGCTCTGAGCAACTCCCACCTTCTTGATACGCCCTGGGCAGCGCCAAGGGGGCACAAACCTTCTCCTGGTCCAGAAAGAAATGAGGAACTTCACAGAATGGCAAAGGGGAGAAAAAGGGGGGAGGGGAACCCAGTGACCTCTCTGATGACCGCTCTCCCCCACAGGAGACACCCAGGCCTCTCCCACTTCCTTTCCGTTAGCCCACAGGGCTAGCCCCACCCTCTCCCCACCCCCACTCTCATCCTCACCCCCATACTTTTCCATCCACCCCAACAAAAAGCCTGGAGAACTTGCTCAGTTTAGCTCAACTTATAAGCACTGAGTTTCTCTTCGGATGACCTGTTAGGTCCACCTCAGCAGGACTGAAAGGAGGCCCGGGTCCTCCCATCTTGCTCCATTCACACCTACCCAGCAATGTGACCAGGTCCCCTGTGGCCTGAAGGCATTGCTCTGGGGTCATTTCTGCTTGGAAGGTCTGTCTCCCCTGAATAAGTGACCCAAGGCCCTCCATACTGAGGGGGGAGGGGCTGGTTGAGCGCCTGTCAGTATGCCTCAGGAAGCTTCTCAAATTGAACAAATGAAAGGTGCTCACTTTCACCTAATCCCACTTTGCCTAAACATGAAACTCCCCCTGCCCGCAGGTCATTCGGTTTGCTCCTCCCATCTAGGTTTGCCTGTCTCCATGGTTTCTCTTCACACCGTGGTTATTGCTGGTTCTCTATGCCTAGGGAACTTCTGTGCACCTTTCTTCCTCACTGCCTGTTAGCCTGTAGTTTCCTTGTGAGCAGGGACAACCATGATATTTGATGAATTCTTAGCACATCGCAGTGTATCTGGCAAGTTGCAGACATGCATGCAAGAAAGAAGGAACCAAGAAAAAAAAATGAATGGATGGTACTGGCAGTCAGGACCTATGGGGTGCATTTTCTTTGCTGTGTGTAGACCACAATCACCCCATTACAGCCTGCTGTGGAGCTGAGATGACAGGCACAAGCCTCCACCCTGGGCCCTACATAGGCCTCGTCTTGCATGGGTGCACTATCTGTGTTCACTCTGGGTGCACAAACACACTTGCAGATATTACGTGTGTACAGGGTGTGTGCTTGTGTGCCAAGTGTGGAGACAAACATGTGCATGAGAGCCCTCTGTGTGTCAAAGGGCTGTCCTGGTCTGGCCAGCAGAGCCACAAGCTCAGTCATAGGTTCTTCCTCCTCTTGCGAGGGTGGGCTGACTGAGAGGCCTTTGTGAAAATGAGGAGCCTGAGGTAATACTGGCTGAGAGGTGGTGGGGAAGATGAGGGAGGACTGGGGCAAGCAGGGATTCTACTTACCAAAGAGCAGCTGCGGCTGTGTGCTTCCCAAGAAGAGGTAGCCAGCACTAAACTAGGTATGAGGCCATAGGTCCTTGGGTAAAGATCCCTCCCTGCACTCTGCTAGGGGGATGGCAAAGCAGCCACAAACTGCAGCGTTGGATGGATCCCTTGGCCATGAAGGCAAAGAGGAGAGGAGAGGTTTGGAATAAAAGAGATGACTCAAGTGGTGTGCTTACATGTGCCTGAATGTCTGACTTATCTAAATTGGGGTCTTGCTTGATGTGGGTTCTGCCTGCTTGGGGCTGGGAGGTCTTGAGAGACAGATCTTGGTGATTTCATTTTGCCTTGAGCCTGAAGCTGAGGGGAAAGGGTGAAGGGGAAGGAAAAAGCTGTCCTACACTCTTAGCCAAGGCTAAGAAACCCACCATGGAACCTTCCAGTCCAGAAAATGTTCCCCCTCCCCCTTTAGAAGTTTGAGGATTTGAAAGTGAGAGGTGGAGAGAAGCTCATTTGCATGTTCACTCACCCCCACACACACACACCAGTCCCTCAAACTAACTTCCCTCTCCCAGGAACCTGAAACCAAAGAAAGCCACCACCACAGAAGGCCCTTTTGCTGGAGGCAGGAGAGGCCCAATTAGGGGCTCCTCTCTTGAGGGTCTTTCTAGGGGGCCCTTTAAAGGCACACAATCTAAGTGGTCCAGAGCCCTTCAAACTCTGCCTCCTGATGAGTAAGGGCTCAGGGAAGCATACCTGGAAACCCTTAGGAACTGATGGGAATTTCACCTCCTTGCCCACCATTGCACGAGGCACAGATGGCTTGAGTCAGAGTTCATGCCTAGGGTCATTCAGCCATGGGCCTTGGTGCTATCTACACCTGCCCTGGGGAAGCTGAGGTGCATGAGCATGAGCACACCACAGGAGGGAGTGAGCAGGCTGGAGAAGAGGTGCCCTGCCTGCAATTCCACACCTTGGGCTCTCTGTGGTCTCACTGTATTTTAAAGCCAAAGCAAAATACAAGTGGTTTGGGCAGCTTCTGCGTCATTACAACGGGGCCCCCTTCAGAGGTTCAGACCCTTCCTGTTACTGGAACACATCAAGACAGCCTTCAGCGCCCACCCATCTGGGCCTCCCCTACAGGAAACAGCCCCTATGTAAAAGCCCCATCCACAGTCTCCATGTCCACAGTCTCTGGTGCCGTGAGGGAGTTGAAATCTACACCCTTCATCTGTGTCAGTGGTCCTCATAGAATGGTAACACCCGTGGCATTTTCACACATGCCAGGAAACATGGGGGCCAGGTGGTCAGCTAGACCACAGCAGCATAATTCTCTTCCAGCTCTTCATCCAACTCGCTCCTAAAATACCTCGTCCTCCCTGAAACCTTTCTGGAATTCTCTGGAAAGGAAGTGACAATTTCCTTCATGCCATTTCCCACTCCCTCAACACCCCTCCTCCACAACCACAAACAAAATGGAAACTACCCCCAGGAACAGGACAGCTGTACCCTCTACTTAAAAAACAGTCCCTCCTCTGGTTAATAGTCATCAAGCAGCGAACATGCCTGCTGTACTATGAGACCAGTGGCCTGTTCTTAAGAGATATAGGGCTAGTGTCAAGGATCCAGCCTACAGTCCTGACCAGAGCAGAATTAAGCCATCCACTAGACTCAAACCCACAACCATGGTCCAGTTAGGGCTGGTCTCCAATCAGGCAGGGAATGAATCCTCTATCTTGAGCAAGTGCCCAATGAAGGGGCCCCAGCCACAGCTATTTTGTCAGCTCCTTTTCTATCCCTTTCTTTCCTCCACCCCCTCCATTGGAGATGAAATCAGGAAGAGGGAGGGGAAAAATAGAGGTTTTGCAAGCTCTGTTGGTTGAGGTTTCTCTGTGCATATTTGCAAGAACTACAGCTTCCTTTCTTGTCCCTCTGTCACTGCCTTATAACAGCAGAGGGCTTTGTCACAATTCTGAAGGTAGGAGAGCCCAGAGCAAACCACAACCCAACTGCTCCTCTTCTCAGTCATCCTACCATAGCTCCCCCAAATGCCCAGGCCAGCAATGGGCACTTAGGACTGAAAGAGATGACTAGCTCCAGGTAAAGAGATGATCGCTCCTCTTTCTCCCTCGGGCTATGTACTCATTGGGGTGGGGGGAGCAGGAGGAAAACACTCTCCTGGCTACATCCGCATGAGCTATCATGACCCTGTGATCAGTTTAGACTGTGGTTTCTGTCATCTTTCAAGTAGGTGAGGGCTGAGAATAACCTGAGCTCACAGGGTACTGACTACCAGGCGGTTGGTTGAAAGGAGTGGATGGTGGGAAAGAACTCTGAATAACACACTCATCCAGGGCTTCAGGTGACTTCCCAGAGGGTAAGAGAATGTACGAGTGGACCCACTGCCCCCAACCCTGATACCCTGAGAGTGGAAGGGCTCTCTTCTTAGCTCACTTAGATTGAGGGCCCTACAGGGTGACAAATTCTGTTGCCTCCCCCAACGTGTCACCTCACCTAACCCTTTGGGTTGTGGTTATACAGCAAAAAAAGAGCACTATAGAAGGCCCAATGGGAGAGGTAGAGGAGAGGGAGGGCCAGGACAAAGACAACTTGTTTCCTCAGCCACCCAGAGAAAACCTAATGAGCACCCTCTGGAGGTGCCTGGGGCCACCACATCCTCATCTCTAGTGCTTCAGGGAGGAGGAGGAGAAGGCAGGGGCAACATAACAGGAACCAGGCCAGAGTCAAGTACAGGACAACTACTGAAGCCCAGAGAAGGCCCTGCACACCCCAAGAGTGAGGGCTTTTCAGAGGGAAGACCTGATTCTGACTTGGAACTTAGGCAAGCGACTTCTTCCTTTTTAAAATCAAGGTGATTTTTACCTAGTTCAAGGGTTTGTGGTCTGGGGCTACTTACTGAGTTAATGTGGGCAAAAGCTCCCTGTTGAGTCTTGAACAGGTTTTTCAACTCCTTGCCCTGATTTGTGCTTGGTTATTTTGCTCATTAAGTAGTCAGAATCTTGTATTACCTGGATGGAGAGGAAGAAAGGGGACTGGCGATGGAAGAATAAAATGAAGTCTGAGGGGACAAAACCAACAATGATAAAATTATGCAACAGCCAGGCACAGTGGCACATATTGATTGGTGGTCCCTACTACTCAGGAGGCTGAGGCAGGAGGATTGCTTGAGTGTAAGAATTCGAGCAACATAATGAGGCCCTGTCTCACAGAACAATAAAATAAAAAAATATATATAGTAGAAGCAGCTAGTTTGAAAATGGAGGAGAGGGAAGGATTAGTGAAGGAGTTGGATATATGGATAAGATCTGGATTTTCATGACGGTGGGATTTGAACTTAATAGGAAGAGCATCTGGAAGTTATCGCAGACTTGTGAGCAAGGCAGAGGATAAAAAGGCGGTTCCTTGGGGGAAAAGCCATTTGGTCTAGGTACAGAGTAAGTCCAGGAGTAGAGAAGACAAGAAATGGAAGCAGAGCAGCTGGAGCAGCTGGAGCTCAGGAGGTGGATCCCAGGGCCACTCCAAAGGAGAAAACTGATAGATGGTTGGGTAATACAGTAACTGTAGAGAGTCCAAGATGTGGATAACTCGTTCCCCCTGGAAGATTGCTAAACGATAAGGAGTGATGGGGGCAAGAAATACTGCAGGACACAAAGTTCAGCACTTGGAAGGGTGGATTGTTGTGAAAACTCCAAGATTAATAAGGACCAAAAGGGAAAATAAAGAGACATTTTGCAAAACCCCCATGCTTTTCCTTTTAAACAAGGTCTTGTTATGTAGCCCAGGCTGCCCTCAAACTCACTGTCCTGCTGCTCTGCTTTCTAAGTGATAGGAATAGAGGTGTGTACCACCATGCCTGGCTCCAAGCCTCCATCTTGCCTGAGACTAGGGCTGCAGAGCAGCAGTGCCTAGACAGGTGCTACTTGCATATGGAGTGAATATAACAAAATGCAGTGGCAACAGTGTATGTGCTGAATGGCACATACACACTTCGGGTCCTCAGCAAAACCTGCTGGCTGCCACTGTAGAGGGAGGCAGGAAGGGAAAGAACAGAAACACTGACCAGAAACTAATTAAATTCATTAGTGAGGTTTTTTAGAAGCTGGGGTAATCTGTGACTAGGCACCAACAGGATATTAAGTCAGATAACTTTTTATTGAAGGTACAGTGCTCTTTGTCAAGGTTGCTGCCAGAGTGTGTCCTAGAAACTGATGTGGAGGCTCCAAACTGGGCCTTCTGGGGAGGAGGGGCTGAGGTGAAGTTCTGTGTGCTTAGCATTGGCTGCCCTTCCCAAATGGTCCCTTCCCCTCCAGGCCAGTCAAAACAAAACTGCAATACTCCAGGCACAACACCGATGCCTCAGAGCCCTGAGTCCTTACACAGTACAGAGTGGCAGAAAGGCAAGATAGGAAGCAGCCAAACCTGGAGAAAGGGCAACTTGGGCTCCAGAAATCATTAAGAGCAACTGGTCCAGGGTTTTCCCTTCTCTCCACCACACTAATGAACCCTTGCCAGGAGCCACAACCACAAGAGACCAAAGCTAAAAGGCACCTGAAAGATCATTACATCTACCCCACTTCAGGCACCAAGTCTTATTATCCAACTTTAGACACCAAGTCCTGGAGGGATGGGAAGTGACTTATTCAAAGTCACTTAGCTAGTCACCATGACTCCCAGGTGACCCTTCTTCCTCCTTTCCTCATTGTCTCCCAGCATCCTCAACAAAGCCAACCCTTTCCTTTAGCAAGAATGACAGTGGCCAAAGATACGGGGCTGGCAAGTAACAATGAGGCCACCCATATGCAGAATGCATTTAAGTCTCCCAGTGGCTTCCCCACCTCCAACCTTTGTTCACACAGTCCTCCTAGGCCAACAATGTTTCTCCTCAGCTCCTGAGAGTCCAATTCCCATATGTCCTTCAGATTTGAAGCAAATGCCACCTTTATTGGAAAGCTTGGCCTGCCTCCTCCCTACCTGGCCATTGGTCCTATCCCCTGAACACCTTAGCTCAGCTAGTTAGCTCCAAGAAGGGTCACATGTCCAGTCTGAGGGAGATCTGTGTTGTGTTTTTAAAAAAAATTTTATTGTCAAACTGATGTACAGAGAGGTTACAGTTTCATATGTTAGGCATTGGATACATTTCTTGTACTGTTACCTCCTCCCTCATTCTCCCCTCCCCCTGGAGATCTGTGTTTTGTATGTAGCCCATGGGCTAAGAAAGACTTTTCATTTTCACAATGATTGAGGAAAACTCAAAACAAGAACAACATTTTATGACACCTGAAGATGATGTGAAATTCAAATTTCAGTGCTCCTTAATACGGTTTCATTGGAACACAGCTATGCTCTTTTGTTCACATGATGTCTATGACTACTTGGGCCTTATAAATAATTTTGAAAGAGTTCATAGGCATCCCAAAGCCAGAAATATTTGCTCTCTGGTTCTTTAGAGAAAACTTTGCTGATCCCTGGACTAAAGGCCTCACTCCCCTTCAGGGTGAATAAATTCATCAAGTTCATTTCCAAGAAGAATGTCACAGAGCCCTGGGGGTGGAGGTGCCTGTGGGAGGTATGGGACATTAAATACCAACTCAGCAGATTTTCATCAGAGAGTCCCAGTTCAGGGTTAAAGCCTTCACTTTTGGCCCTGGTTCATTCCCGCTGTGCCCTTTGAAAAAGGCACTTCTGCTTTGTCTGTCTTGGTTTCCTCATCTACATAGTGAGAGGAATGGGCTGGATGATAGGAGATCCTTTTTAGCTCTATGATTTCTAGAACTAGCGATGCATTATGTTTCCAGCTCACCTCGAATGGAACAGATACAGTCCTGCTCATTCGCTCTCTGAATTAGAGCTTACAGAAGGTTCCCAGCCCTGCTGTGGTTTTTCTGCTGCCCCAGGGAGGGCTCCACGCTCACCTGCCCTGCCCTCCCTTCCTTTCTGCTGACCTGTCTGCCCTGCTCTCCTAATGCCTCCCCTACACGGTGAAGATGAGATCCTCAGACCCAGCATGGCTCGCCCCTCCCTTCAGTTCCCTTCCAGTGGCTGGGCTGCAAGCCTCCCCTTTGCTGAAGGAAGGCAACAGGGAAGGGACTCTCACCCCTCTGCAGCCTCCCAGGGCCTACAACAGACTGGCTGGGGACAGGAGATGAGGCAGCTGTCACCGCACCCCTGCGCTACCAGAGGAAGCAGCCCCTCACAGCCACTTCCTGTCCCAGGGGTTTCAGCAGTTTCCCCTTCAGAGCCTGCAGGCCCTCCCAGCCCTGCCCCCCCAGGTCAGAGAGTACAGAGAGGAGGGTCCCTCACAGGAAAGCTGAAGGGACAGCTGTCTACACAAGGGGATACGGCAGCTGCCGCTCTACCAGCAGCTTCATGGGGAGAGTAAGCTGCACAGACAGGCCATTACCTGGTGAGAAGAAGAGGCCGTTGCCACAAACCCTCCCCAGTCAGTAGATGGGTGAAAATGAATACACGCTTGACTTAGCTATGGCCTTCAGGGATAGGCAGAGTGAGCCTGGCCTTGAAGAACTGGATAACAACCTGGACTGTAAATGCCGAGGCCAAGGACCAGTAGGGGACTAGCTTGGGAGTGGGAGGGGGCTTTGGATGAAAGAACAACTTGAAGCAAACGGGCCTTGGGAGCCAGGCCCTAGTAGCTCATGTAACAGTAGCTACTCAGAAAGCAGAGATCTGATGGTTTTATTTAGAGTCAACCCTGGCAGGAAAGTCCCTGAGACTCTTACCTCCAGCTAAGTAGCAACAAAAATGCTGGGCCTGGAGATGTGGCTTCAATGACGGGACACCAGCCTTAAGTGAAATAGCCAAATGAAAGTGTAAGGCCTTGAAGTTCAAGCCCCAGTTCAGGCACAAAAAGGAGAAGGAGGCCTTGAGAACAATAAGCTAAGGGTGAGGTGTTAATTCAATATTACTTCAGAATTTTCCCCTGAAGGCAATCATCCCTAACACCAGTGGACAGAGGTAACAATGAAGAGAAAAGTATTATAACACCTGTGGGTAGAAGGTTCTAGCCATTTCTGGGGGAGGGAGCAAAGAACTCCTCCTATTCTGAAGTGGCTGCTGATTTGGTGTGATGACTTACACATAAATACTTCTGGGTGTCTGTGCAGGTGGGGCTCCTAGCTGTAGGGCTGAGTGCATATAAGATATCCTGTGATCCTGTGACCACTGGGTAAGGCCTTTCCAAGGCTCTGGGTCAGAACAGCAGTAGGAGCCCAAGGTCTTGGATTTCTGCCCATCATCCAGGCCAAAACTGCATAAGGGTCTAGAAGTCTTGGTGCCTAAGATGAGGACTTAGAAGTGGATAAAAACAATCACTTTAGGCCTGCCCCTATGAAGTTCAAGTAGCAGTGAAAGAAGCCCAGGGAACTCCTAGGAAAGACAATTCTAGACAGGCCATCAAAAAATATAGTAGAGAAAAATGAAGAAAAGTGAGGGAAGTGAGAGGCTGTGAGGGGTAGGTAAGAATGTTGAAAGGGGTGACATTGATCACAACACATTGTATTAATAAGGTGCTTTGTTGAAGGAAACTCTTGTACAACTACTTAAAAGTTAATAAGAATATTCAAAAAAAACAAATGAGGGAGGAGGTAACAAGTTTGACAAGAAATGTACTCACTGTCTTACCTATGAAACTGTAACCCCCTCTGTACCTTGACAATAAAAATTAAAAAGAAAAATAAGGAAGTCAGTGCAATTGTCTATGTAATAGATAATATGAGCCAGTTGCCAGTGGCTCACACCTGTAATCCTAGCTACTCAGGAGGCTGAGATCTGAGGATCAAGGTTCAAAGCCAGCCTGGGAAGGAAAGTCTGAGACTCTTATCTCCAATTAACCATCAGGAAACCGGAAGTGGCGCTGTGGGTCAAAGTGCTAGCCTTGAGTGAAAAAGCTCATCAGTTCAAGCCCAGTGATGACAAAAGGGGGTTTAGGGACATGTACTCATATTCTTTTAATGGCTTTGTGAATATAAAGTAAAAAAAAAAACTATGTAAAACAAAAAATAGACATAATAGAGGAGGTAACCCTGTTCAAAGTGCACTGTACATATCTATGCAATGATCACCAAAAACTCTCATAATATTGATGGATGCTAATAAAAACAATGACCTGCATGCTTGTAGTCACAACACAGCAGGTAGAGGCAGAAGGCTGGAGAGTTCCAGGCCAACCTGGGATGTGTAGCAAGTACAAGAGCAGCCTGAACTATTCATAAGACCTTGTCTCAAAAAAAAAATACCATGTCAGCTCTGAGAGGTCATTTTTTTTTGCACCTCTGACCAAGAGCCCTGCCCAGCCAGGCATCCTGTCAAGAGAGCAGGGTCCTTCTTTTCCCTCTTGCTAAGTTCCTCAGGACTAAGAACCACCCACCTCCCCCAAAGTGGGGCCCCATTGCTCCTCAGGGAAGGGCCTGCTTCTCCACCCCTGCAAGTTGGAATATACACTGCTTCACAGCTGGTATGGGAGACGCCAAGGAAGCCTCAGAGACAACATCTGGATGTGCACCTGGGCTCCTGCCAGCCCCTCCCTACATCTGCAGTGCAAACCAGGCTTTGGTTACAGCCAACTCAAAGCTGGTGGCACGTGTTTAGAAAGCACAGTGAGCCTGGGAGGAGGGGGTAGAAGCACTTGAGGTCAGTGCCAGCTCAGGGCGAGCACTTGTGGGGCTGGCACCAGAGAATACTGGGCTCAGGACTGTGGGTGTGGCCCTATAGCCTCAACCATGGCCTGCTGGAGGAGGGGCAGAGGGGTGTGGGTGCTTGTTTAAATGTGAGCAAGAGTTTCTCCTGTGCCCTCTGATAGCACTTCAAGTTGCCTTCCCATGCTTCTGGGGATGGGGGCCAAACAGTAAAAATTACAGGGTGACGAGGTGGAGCACAGGGAAGGTGGCAGGGATTTACAGCTCTGGGGCACGGGCTGTGGGATTGGTGCAGTGCCAGGCACACTCTGGACATGATCTTCTTTCATTCTTACAAAGTGGCTAGTGAGTGGCCGAGCTGGAGGTTTTAAGCTAGGTTTATTTCCAACTACTACTCTCTTTGGATCTGGTGTTCAGTGACATTTATTTTGGTAATAGTCCTGTTTTAACAGTCCCATCTTAAAAACAGCAGGAAGGAAACTCAAAAGAGATCAAGCAACGTGTCCAAGTTGAGAAGGGTAGCAGACCTAGGCATAGTGGTACATGCATATAATCCCAACATTTAGTAGTCTGAGCCATGAAGACTGAGTTCAAGGCCAGCCTGGGCTCCATTGAGAAATCCTGTCTCAACAAGCAAACAAGGGGTAGAGGGAGATCTCAAACCTAGGTTTATTTGACCTTGATCTCAAATACCCTGCTTTCCCTTCTTTGAATCCTAGTGACTCTGAGTGAAGACTCAAAGTCCTTTATGAGTTCAACAGAAGCTTCTCAGGCCCAGGTTACCAACTCAACCAGAGCTAGCTCTAATAAGCAAATCTTAGCTTCCTAGACCAGGTCTGTATTTTTAAAAATGGTGTCAATTTGAGCTTCTGTAGGCAGCTGTGGAGGATGGCCATTATGGAGTAGGAGACTTGGGGAGGAGATGCGAAGGCTGATACTCCTGCACCTCAGGGTCCAGTTGGACAGTTTGGGGCTCTAGATCTGGGGTAGCTATGACATGGTCCTTGCCCCATAAATACACAGTTGTTCACAGCTTACATATAATGGAAGTGTGGCTTCTTATCATGGGGTGTTGGTTCACATTTATTCAAATATTTATGGAAAACTAGCCCTGAACATTTCATATATGCCAGACCATAGCCACAGGCTTGTTCACAGGGCCCACTCTATTCCTCTGTTGTGAGGTCTCTGTAACTAAGTTTCCAGTAAGCTGAGTTAGTCCATCTGTCCAAACAATTTTGCTAGAGCTCCTCTCCCCTCCCCCCCCAAATATATACAGCAAGTACTACTTCAAAAGTGAAGCTCAAGTGGCTGGGAAGAAGTGGGGAATGACTGCTAAAGGGTATGAGGTTTCTTTGGGGGGGGTGGTAAAATATACTGAAATAGATTGTGGTAATGGTTTACAATTCCGTGACTATACTAAAAAACACTGAGGTACAATTTTAGTAGATGAATTTTATACGTGAACTATGTCTACTATCACTGTTATTTTTATTACAAAAACAAAACCTAAGGCCCAGCAAGGGGCCTACCCAAGGTCATATGTGAAGGACTGGCTTCTCCCTCTAGGCCCATTCTTTCTATGTATTCAAAGAAGGAATATGAAGGATTGACCCTCACCCTATCTTCCCCACCCTATTGTCCCAGGCAGACATGGCAAAGCCTCAGGTATATGTGAACAAGCTTTGATATGCAGGCAGGACAACTCACCTAAGCCCAGCTGTAAACAATCTATTGTGGGCCCAAGGAAAAGCCACCAACTTCCTAGACCTAGTGGCGCTTTCAAGAACCTCTGCCTCTTGCTCACAACCCTAATAAGCCTGGTAAGCCTGGTCCCAAATTCACCCCCCCCCCACAACTTCCAAACCCCAAGGGAAGGTCTGTGCCCCTCGCTGTTCCTCAATAAACAGTCCTGGCCTGTTGAGGATAGAGTCTGGCCTATTCCTTTTCCATTCTCCTCCATTTTCCTAACAATATGCAATCTGATGGCTTGTGATTTATGACTCTAAGGCTCTTTTCTTCAGCAAGGCCCCCTGTCACCCTCAACATGGTTAAGTGCAGGGTCAGCCAGTGTGCAGGGCAGGTCCAGGCCTATGCATGAGGGCTGGGGGCTGGACCTCCCACATCAGGGAAGGCAGTGGAAACCCTCCAGACTGGGGGCTAGAATTTCATGTCCATCATTCTGGTGGCTCCATCCCTGACTCTCTGGACCCCAGTTTTCCCATCTGTAAACTGCAGTGGACCAGTCTCTCAATCCTGTGCTAAAGGCTCCACTGGCTCTGACCCTCTGAGGTTCTAACTAGAAGGTGCTGCTAGACAGAGGAAAACAGCCCTTCAGCCATGTGGCACTTTTCTGAGGCCTGCTGGCTACCTTTGACACAATTGACACAATTCTGGATTCCAACTGATACTCCTCACTGACAGTGATGACGACAAATTTCCTGTAACAATCAAATTCTCTCAGGCAATTGTTCATGTGAGTTTCTCCATGGGGGTAGTTTGGGTCTGATTTCCCCTGGCAGTGCTAGGTGGTAGAACAACCTATAACAGAGCCCCATTGATCACGTCCTTTTGAGATGTCGGGAACCTGGTACTTGGCCGAGTGCCCAGGCAGCCAGCCCCACCTTGTGCTGAGCTTGTCTCTACTGAGTTGGGAGCAATCATCTAGTGGCCACTGCTCTAGCCCCTGCTGGACAGGATGTTTCCACATCAAGCCCCACTTCCTGCAGCTAAGCCTGGGCTCCGGTTTCCCCCCTCTCCTGCCATCTGGTGGCTTGCCCTCTGCCCCCTCCCCTTGCTGGGTGTTTACAAGCTGCCTTATCAGCCTGGGGAATCTGGGCCTCACCCAGCTAGCGCCCCGCCCAGCCCAGACAGCCTGCCCAGGGCCCTACCTGCTCTTTTCGTCACTACAGGCACCCACAGCCCAGCCCAGAGCCCCTGGCAAGCAGGGGGTGTGGATGAAGGCTTGTGCCTGCCCTAGGCCTTCAGTGCCTGCTACAGGCACCCGTTGGCCCAGCCCAGAGCCCCGGGCAAGCAGGGGATGTGGATGAAGGCTTGTGCCTGCCCTAGGCCTTCAGTGCCTGGGGCCCTGAGTGCCAGTGTAAAACCTGCATATTCACAGTGCTTCACCAAGCTTGCGAGGTTGGGGAAGGCAGGATTTCTTTTTTAATTATCTTTATCAGTAGGCTGTCGGGACAGGAATGAGTTGTGCCAGGGCTGCTGAGGAGACTAACCTTAGCCTAGAGTGCATTAAAGGCTCGTCGGTCCTCAGCTACAAAGAGAAGAAACAGCCAGAGAGTCCAACTGCAGAGTGCCATAAATGCCCCGGGCTAAAGGTGGGGCTGAATGAGGGGCTAGAGGCTGAGTTAGGTAGCAAGTAAGGCTCAGTGTTGGCCAAAGCACACCCGGAGTTCAAAGCCTCAGTGGCCTCAGACGCTCTCTCCCACTCTAGGACCAGTTCACTTTCTCAAATACTGAGATGAGGGTAGAGAAATCACTGAACAAATCAAAAGACTCCAGAATGTTAGGAAAATGGAGAACAGAAAAGGAATAGACCGGACTCAATCATCAACATCATCAATAGGAGAGGCACAGGCCTTCCAGCGGGTTTGGAGGTGGTGCGAGGGGAGGGGGGGAATATGGGACCAGGCTTATAAGGGATCTGAGCAAGGAGGCAGAGGCTAATGGAAAAAAAAATTAGGTCTGGGAAGTTTTGGGCTTTTCCTGGGGCCCACAATGGATTGTTTACAGTTAGGCCTAGGTGAAATGTCCTGCCTGCATATCAGAACAGGTTCACATATTGAGGTTCCACCTGGTGTCTGTATGAGCCTGAGGCAATAGGGTTGCGGGTCAATCCTTCATATTCCATCTTTGGATACACAGAGAACGGGCCTAGAGGGAGGGGCAAGTTTTTCATCTAGGATCTTTGGATACATCAAAAGGATGTGTTGACAGGGGAGCAACATGGAGTTATGAGAACAAAGCAGATTCCCATCACAGAACACAGGGCCTCACTTTTTTTTCCTCAAATGTGCATAAACCAATGGGATAAAGGTGTAGCTCAGTAGTAGAGTATCTGCCTAGTAAGAACAAAGGCCCTGAGTTCAAACTAGCACTATTAAAAAATGTGTTTAAACTGAGGAGGAAGATAGGGGTGGAGATATCTGGCAAATGATGGTGTTGCAGGTAGTGGATTTGTCATCCAGGACTTCGGGCTAAAAAAATTTTCCAAGTTCAAGTTTGGATCTACATTCTAGGCAAGTCTCCTAAGGACAGGGCCTACTCACTATAGCTGACCCAGCCTCCAAGTGGGAGTCAGAGCCACACTTGAAATCCTGTTCATCTTCAAGATGCTTCCATTTGAAATATCTTTGGGGCTGTAGGTTGCAACATTCACACGGAAGAGAAAAATGCTATCCTTCAAAGAAATGTTATGAGACCAAGATCTTCTAGATTCTTAGAATACAATTCAGGAGTTTAATGTATTTGGGTGAGAACGGTTAGAAAAACTCTAAACTAAGGCATCTTTGCCATTCATGGGCTCTGTGACCACAGGCAGGACACGTCACATGGCTCTCAAAGCCTTGCCAGCCCCCACTGGAGAATTCCTGTTATCCCGAGCTCCTTACAGGCTTGCTGAGCCTGCACAATCTGTCAGTCAGACTCCACATTTCTTCCCTGTTGCAAAACTTTCAGAGTACCATCTCATCTCCCCAAAGACAGCCTTCCCTGCCACTCAGAAGAATCATAAGTCACTTAGTATTAATGTGTTAATAGCTGATATAGGGTTAACATGACCCTCTCTCCTTAACACATTTTCTTCTTTTTAAAAGGAATTTTTGTTTAGGGCTGGGAGTATGGCCTAGTGGCTAGAGTGCTTGCGTCGTATACATGAAGCCCTAGGTTCGATTCCTCAGCACCACATATATAGAAAGGGCCAGAAGTGGCCCTGTGGCTCAAGTTGGCAGAGTGCTAGCCTTGAGCAAAAAGAAGCCAGGGACAGTGCTCAGGCCCTAAGTTCAGCCCCAGGACTGAGCAAAAAAAATTTTTTTTCTTTAACAAGATCGTGTATCATAGTTCAGGCTAACCTAGAACTTGAAATACTCGTGCCTTAGCCTCCCAAGAACTAGGATTACAGGCATGGGCCACTGTGTTCAACTATGCCTGTCTATCACGCACAGAGTCTTGTTATAGTGCTTAGATTGGCCTCAGACTCCCAAATTTCTGTGTTCAAAACAATCATCCTCTTTAAGCATCCCACGTAGCTGGGATTACAGGCATGTGCCACTGTACTAAGCTCACTTTTTTTTTCTTCTAGGAAATTGTGTATCCAAAGATCCTATATGAAAAACTTACCTCTCCCCTCAAGCCCATTCTTTCTATGTATCCAAAGATGGAATATGAAGGATTGACCCCCATCCTATTGCCCCAGGTGCATACAGACACCAGGCAAAACCTCAGGTATGTGTGAAACTGCTTTGATATGCAGGCAGGGCAACTCACCTAAGCCAGCTGTAAACAATACATTGTGGGCACAACAAAAGCCCCAAAACTTCCCAGACCTAATTGCTTTTACATGATTTTACCCTAAGGAGGCTTCAGGATGAGTAGTGGGGGAAGACCAGGAGGTACTTGAGCTAGAAGATGCTGTCTTTTGTCCCATCATTAACTCTCCATGCCTGTGGTCAGTTAGGAAGATAGGGAATGTGTCTATGAAAATGTTTCAAAAAGCAAAAGACCAGGCTTGGAACGTGGCTTAGTGGTAGAGTGCTTGCCTAGCATGTATGAAGCCCTAGGTCCAATTCTTCAGTAGCACATAAACAGCAAAAGCCAGAAGTAGAGCTGTAGCTCAAGTGGTAGAGTGGCAGCCTTGAGTAAAAACAACCTCAGGGACAGTGCCCAGGCCCTGAGTTCAAGCCCCAGGACTGGCAAAAAAAAAAAAAAAGCAAATATCTAGGGCTGTTGAAGCAGAAATCCCTCTTTACTCCTAGTAGGGAAGATCAAGTTACAATCTTGGCCGGAGCCCCACCAACTCCTCCCTCAACTTCTTGAGCTGGCACAAGCTCCTCCTCCAGGACACAGGTTGAGATCTGTGGCAGTGGCCACAGCACAATACTACTTGTAAGGCCCTAGAGTCCAAACTCATCTGACCCCACCCTACCTACTCAGCCTTGTTTCCCATGATTTGCCAACTCAAGCTGGGCTTCAAGCCCAGTGGTCTCCTCATGGTCCCTTGAGGGAACATTCCAGGCTCATTCGCCGAGTTTCTCAGGACTGCCATGCCCTAGTTGCTCCTTTTTGGCTAATCAAATAGTGCCAGTAGAGCAAGATCTCAACCACGTCCCTCATCCTCAAGAAGCTAGTTATACACCCATGACTACAGTCTACATCTATGGAGCCTCTTCTTTAAGCAAGTCATAATCTTTATGTGCCACCACAAGCTCTCTTAGCCCACATGATCTTACGTTCCTCTTTACTTCATTTCCATCTCTTTGCAACAGGAAGTAAAATACATCGGATCGGGCTGGGAATATGGCCTAGTAGCAAAAGTGCTTGTCTCCTATACATGAAGCCCTGGGTTTGATTCCTCAGCACCACATATACAGAAAAAGCTGGAAATGGCACTGTAACTCAAGTGATAGAGTGCTAGCCTTGAGCAAAAAGAAGCCAGGGACAGTGCTCAGGCCCTGAATCCAAGCCCTAGGACTGGCAAAAAAAAAAAAAAAGAAGAAGCCAGAGACAGTGCTCAGGCCTTGAGTTTAAGCCCCAGGACTGGCAAAAAAAAAAACATGGGATCAAGGCCTACTTCAACGTCTCCTGACTCTAACATCAGACAGCAGTTGGGAATTGGGTTTATGTAAATCCTCAACCCATAGGTCCTGATAGATGGAAGGGCAACTCTGTAGATGTAAATAATGGCACAATTGGGAGACAAAGGTCTCCAGGACTCCTACATTACTTTTCCTTTCTTTCATCAAGTTTCTGTTAGGAGAAACATATGCCAGCTCAAGTCATCTATGCAAGCATCATTGATTAGGCAGTGAATGATCAGGTTATCATCAAAGCATTCCTTTTCATTGTACTAAACCACAGCGTTTCCATCCTTGGGTGCTAGTCTAGTCTGATCACTGGATCCTTAGGAAACGCTTCATGATTCTTGGTCAGGTTTAAAAGCCACAATGATCCCAGAAAATGGGATGTGAAGGACAACTTTTTTGTCATGAGACATGGTGTTGGAACTGGAGGTGTGGCTCGGGACTGCAGGTATATATATCTATATATATATATACCTCTGTGCCCAGACAAACGTTTGCTAGAAGAGATTTCTAGTCTTCTTGACAGACAAGGTTGAAAGGGTTGTGACTGGTATATACTCCAAAAATGGGCTATATAAGTGAAGAGCAAATAATAAAAAGTCCTATTTTACAAATGCATAGTACAGTTAAGGTACTGTTTAAACTACTAATATCAACAAAATAACCGAAACATAAAGCACACATAATTATAAAATAACCTAATAAAACAAAGCCAAACATACCTGTTTTAACAATTAGTGCAATAATATATTCAAGTATTAAAAGAAAATGATGCCAACAACCCAATTCTAACATTGATATGGTATAGCTAAGGACTTAAAATAGCCAAAACCAAAGAAAAAAAGGAACAAAGCCGAAGGGCTAACACCACCTGGTTTCAAGAATGATTATAAGAGCCACGCGCCAGTGGCTCATGCCTGCAATCCTAGCTAATCAGGAGGCTGAGATTTGAGGATCAAAGTTCAAAACCAGTACAGACAGGAAAGTCTATGAGAGTCTTATCTCCAGTTTACTACCAGAAAGTTGGAAGTGGAACTGTGGCTGAAAGTGGTAGAGCACTAGTGAAAGAGATCAGGGACAGCACTCAGGCCCTGAGTTCAAGCCCCATGACTGATTAAAAAAAAAAGATTACAAAGCTCCGGTAACCAAAACAGTGGGTACTAGCAAAAAGGGAAACAAATAGATCTAATAGAATGTACAGTCCAGAAATAAACCCACACATTTAAGGACAACAGTAGCAGACTGACAATAGCTTTTTCAGAAAGTGGTACTGAAAAATTGGATATCTATATGTATAACAGGAAATGCAAAAGAAAAAAAAATAACCTGGACCCATTTCTACCACCACAAATATTAACTCAAAATGGATCACAAACAAAAATGTAATGCCTAGGTAGGCATGAAGAAGCATACCTATAACCCCAGCACTCAGGGCAGTAAGGCAGGATATCTCGAGCTGCCTGAGCTACATGGAAAGATTCTGTTTAAGAAAAAAGGGGGGGTCTGGGAATATGGTTTAGCGGTAGAGTGCTTGCCTTACATCCTCAGTACCACATACACAGAAAAAGCCAGAAGTGGCGCTGTGGCTCAAGTGGTAGAGCGGCAGCCTTGAGCAAAAAGAAGCCAGGGGCAGTGCTCAGGCCCTGAGATTAAGCACCAGGACTGGAAAAAAATTTAAAAAAAATAAACAAGAAAAAAAGTCAGGCACTGGTGGCTCATGCCTGCAATCATAGCTACTCAGGAGGCTGAGATCTGAGGATCGTGGTTCGAAGCTAGCCTGGGCAGGAAGGTCCAGGAGACTCTTATCTCCAATGAACCAGAAAAAAGCCAGAAGAGGAAATATGGCACAAGTGGTAGAATGCCAGTTTTGAGCAGAAGAAGAGACATCCCCCAAAAAGAACAGCTTAAAGTAAAAAGGTGTCCCATACCCAGTGCAAGATGAACAAGTTGGAATTTTCTTTCCCTAATGGTGGGGATGTAAAATGGTCCTTGGCCCAGCCTTTTTGGAAAACAGTTTGATAGTTTCTTAGAAAGTTGAACCTTTGCTACTATATGATCCAGTTATTCTAGTCTTAAGTATCTATTCAAGAGGAGAAATATATGGCTTTATAAGGATTTATACACAGATATTTATAGCAACTTTGTTTGTAATAGTTAAAGACCAGAAAAAAAATCCACCCAATGTACATGGGCTGATGACTGGATAAACAATACATTGGTTTTCCACACAACAGGATGCTACTTTGCAATGAAAAGAAATGAAATACTAGTATATACAACAACAAGGATGAATCTTAAAATAAATATGAAGAATGAAAGAAGCCAGACCAAAAGAGATGGCATGTTATATATGACTCTAATTATAGAAAAGTTTAGAAAATGCAAACTAATCTATAGTGACAGAAAGCAGAATGGCAGTACCTCTGGATGGGAGGGAGGACTGCAAGGGGAACGTGTTCACTCCCTCCATCCTGGTGATAGTTTCACGGGTATATACACATGTCAAATACTATCAAATTGTACTCAGAAATATGTGCACTTCATTGTATATTAATATGACTTCAATAAAGCCATTAAACAAAAAAGAGGAAGGACCCCAGAGGAGACAAAATTACAACCATCAGGAGTAACAATAGCAGTAACAGTAATACAATTTCATCATGTAACTTTACTCTGTCATTTTACCGTGCAGTAGCAGTTAAAACAAAAGCAGCCATAATCCAACGTTCTCCTGGAGTACATAGTCTTAGATGTCACCAGTGGGCTGAGATTCTGAGTCTTAGAACTTATCTTGAGTATGGATTGTGATAGGTTTGTGTGTTTTGTCTCTTGCTCATGCTCAACTCAATGTCACTGTCTCACTGAGCCTGGAATACCCCTCTAACCCAGTTAATGGTCACTCTTTTCTCTTTTGAAAAGCCATCTTCCTTCTCACCTCCAGGAAACTCTCCTTCGAGAAGTCTTTCTCTAGACAAGCCATCCATCAAACCACTCACTGCACAATCGGAAAATACTAGATGCTGTAGGCATCCTCCTATAAGGCCAACTATATATGTGGGGTTTAGAAAGTCTCTTAAGTGGGAGCTGGGCGTGTGTGTGTGTGTGTGTGTGTGTGTGTGTGTGTGTGTGTGTGTGTGTGTTTAGGATCAGTGTGGTGCCAAGGAAGTGGTCACCTAACAAGGAAGGTGCTTTCTGTCTGCATGGATTCTCAGAGTCAGTAGAGCTTAACTCGCCTCTGTCATCCTAGGAGGGTTTATAGAAAAAAAGACAGATTTATCTCCTCAGTGTACATCTAAGTACTTCCCTGTTATCAGGGCATCAGGAATTTGGAAAGGTTAAGGCTGAATTGCCCACCCTCTCATTCCTCAAGGCCTTATAACTGTCCTAACCTGATGGGTAGGGACCAAAGGACTGAGTGGAGTGCTGACTTCAGGGGTGGTCCGTGGGTAGTCCACTTTATCCTGGTCTCCTGTCCTAGCGGGTGGTCTCAGGCTGCTCAAGAAAACACAATCGGGTCAACAGTAGATGGAACATGCATGTCCCCTTCTGAGAGGTCTCAGGAATGAATGGTCCTCGGCCCCTGAGCACTCTTCAAGGCAAAGGCCATATTCCAGGTCAATGTAAAGCCTCAGCATTGGCTCCACAGGCACCCATCATATATGCAAGCCAAAGGGGGAAAGTGAGCAGTGGTCAGCCAGTTGGCTCTCAGAATTCTTCTCCCAGGAGGGCAATAACCACAAAACTGATGATTGCTAAATTTCCCTCAGGGGTTGAACGTTAGGCCTGCTCTCAAAGGAACAAACTTCCTGTGAGTTCTCCACAAATGATACTCAAAATGAAGACAGTGAAAAGAGAGAGGTGGCAATGTGATTGCAAACACTGAAGACTTGAGATCAACCCAAGCACTGCTGCTGCTCAAAAAGATTTCACATATTACACACACACACACACACACACACACACACACACACACACACACACACACACACTTTCCTTGGCCTCTCCTTACCCTCTGTGATGGTATAGTTTCCTTGGCCTCTCCTTACCCTCTGTGATGGTATAGTTAGCCAAAATTTAACTGGAAAACTTCCTTGGTGAAACAAGGAATAGGTGGGTATACCCTGCCCACACTGCTAGAGAAGTGGTTGATCCCAGGAGCCTGGCAAAGTCAGGGGCTTGTGGAAAGGAAACAATAAGAACAACAGTAACACAGCCACAGGAATAATAATAGTAATAATAATAATAGTGCCAATAAATACTTCGCAGGCAGTTGGCATGTACCACGTGCTAATCCAAGTGCTTTATAGGCAGTATCTCATTTAATTCCCATTCCAATCCTGTGAAGTAGGCATTGAAGACAAGAGTGGTTAAAGCTACCTAGCCCATAATCACCCAGCCATGGAGTAGTAGATCTAGGATGTGAAAGCAGAGAGCCTATGTTCTTCCTGTAGATAGAAGTAAAAAGTATATGGGGTCCATCTGGAAGACCACAGGAAGCTTCAGAAAGGACCAGTGGACTGAGAGGCAGGACCTGCCCACTGGGACAAGAAAATGGCCCATCCATAAGGTGGGGACCCAAGATGAAGTTTTATTCAACCTGGGCATGCTACTTAGCCTCTTGATTCTATTTCTTTATTTTGGGGTAGGTCGTGGGGCTTGAACCCTGGACCTGGGCACTAACCCTGAGCTCCTTTTGCTCAAGGCTACTGCTCTACCACTGGAGCCATAGCTCCCCTTCCGGTTTTCTGGTGATTAATTGGAGATAAGAGTCTCACAGACTTTCCTGCCCCAGCTGGCTTTGAACCACAAACCTCAGATCGCAGCCTCCTGAATACCCAGGATTACAAGCATGAGCCATGACACCCTGAAGCCTCTTGATTCTTGTTAGCTTTTGTGAGAAATGTTCTGTCATTTTCCCTTGTAGCCTCTCCTACACAGAACAACTGTCAATGTTATCAGTCTCCTCTTCACCCTGGGAGTGGGCTAGATCTCTACCTAGAAACTCACTGTGGAACACAATTTCCCAGCCAAGAAGCTGGGCACATGGGTATATGCCCTAGGTATTGAGATGTGCTAAGGAAGGGGCAAGGAAATGGGGGAGCTAGAGGAAAACTGATAATGGGGGCTCTCCAGACTTTAGTTCCTGGAAACCTTTAGTATGGAAACCTCAGTTCACTACCTGAACATCTGGGGTTCCATCAGAAATCTTAAAACCCTGGGGAAGGTAGGACCCAGCCAGCCATGGCTCCAATGAACACTTGTAGCATGTCAGTTTCCCATAGCTTTGTTTTCCTCTACCTCTCTCCTCCCCTCCCTCCCCTCAGTGGCCTGTGTGTCTGTTGGAGAGAGTTTGGTTCAGAATGAAATTTTCTCAGCTTGGGTGGCAGGGAAGCCTAGCCACCCTTTGTGTCTTATCAATACATGCTGGGGCTCCCTGTCTGGGCCGGCCACTTTGTATGTCCTGGCCACTTTGTACGTCCTAACGTGGAGATCGGGGTCTGCATGGAGCCACCCCCACTCGCTGACCTGGTCTTTTATGTGACATACATTTGCCAAACAATTATCCAGGCTCTGAAGGTCAGTCCGTAGCCAGAGAAGAGAGAGAAAGGCGTCTTTTCTCCCTTTTCTGCCAAGCAAAGTTCCCCCTCGTTGCCCCCGCCCCCTTTCAAGGTCTAGCTCTAGCTAGCCCGCCCACATCCTTCACAAAGCCTTCCCTCCCTCCTCTGGTTGCTGCTGACCTCAGAGTCCTGGTTGTGCTGGCCTCTGCTCCGAGGATCACAATTAGCACCTGACCAGCCCCTGGCCTAGCTGCTAGTCCTCGCCAATGATTGCTTCAGTGTCTTAGTTCTCTGCGCTCCACCACCTCCTTTCCTCAGCTTCCCCGCGGCTCATAGTTCAGGTTGAGCACACAGTAGGTATTAATAAATTTCTGTTGAATTGAAACTCAGCAGCTCCTATGTGGTCAAAACCCTCACAAGCACCCCAACCAGCAGTTTCTTGGCAACCAGCACTGGGGCCTGAGCTACAGGGCATTAGCTGCACAGCTGCTCTTACAGATATGTGAGGCTCAGCAGCCAGAGATTTGAAGGTAGGTTGGTACTGGTGAGAAAAGCGCCCCCGCCCCGGCCCCTAGGAAAGCACTCATGGGATTCTGGGTCCCTTATATGACTTTCCCTTTTCCCTTGTGGAACAAGTTTTCAGTCTGAGAACCACAAAGGGAATAAATTGGCAGCCAAGCCAGAAACCTCCTTACACTTAGAAAACAAGGAGTGATAACAAGGCCAGGTTGGTCCAGGCCTGAAGACAGAAGAGTACCCAAAGCCCTTCTCAAGTTAGCAGGGAAGCCTAAAGATATGCAGGGCACATGCCAAATGTGAGCTTGCCATTCTAGGGGATTTTGGGGGTATGGAGAGTGACGGTAAGTAATGCCATCCTGCCCAATACCCAATGAATCATATCCTGAATGCTTGCCACCTGAGCCTGTGCAGGGATTGGTCTTCTTTCTCATCTCATCCATCCAAACCCTAGGGCAAGCTAAGAGTAAGCTCCTGTGGACAGGCAGTAGCCAGATCAGGACCCAGATACAGTCTCTAGGGAAGGACAAGTCTCCAGAATCTGGGGTGCCCGGCTCCTCACACTCACTTTACATTACATTTTTACAGATGGTTTTTCCATTTCCTTGGCCCCTTTCTATATCCCCCTACTCACTCAGCACCATATAAGAAGGTATACGCCATCCATTTGGTCCTCACCCCAATATTATGAGGTAGATCTCCATTGCCAGATAAAGAAACAGAGGTGTACACTTGACTGGGGGCATATAGCTAGTAAAGGCTGGTTTTAGAGGCTGCAGATTAAAATGAGAACGTTGAGACAGGCACTGGTAGCTCATGCCTGTAATCCTAGCTACCTCAGGAGGCTGAGATCTGAGGATTAGGGTTCAAAGCCAGCGCAGACAGGAAAGGCCATGAGACTTTTATCTCCAAATAACCACCAGAAAACTTTAAGTGGCACTGTGGCTCAAGTGGTGGAGGGCTAGCCTTAAGCTAAAGAGCTCAGGGACAGTGCCCAAGCCCAGAGTTCAAGCCCCATGATTGACGAGAGAGAGAGAGAGAGAGAGAGAGAGAGAGAGAGAGAGAGAGAGAGAGAGAGAGAGAGAGAGAGAAAGAGAAAGTTGAGGGTGGTGCTGGTGTGAAGAACACCAAAGACAAACTCAGTAGAGTGCTCCTTGGGAAAGCAATACCATCAGCCAGTGTTTGGGCCTCTCCCCCACAAAAACCCCGAGTTTTGCAGACTTAGGGACATTTTGAATGACATACCAATAAGGTCACTAGATCCTCAATATCTTTACATTTTTTTCTGCAGTATATTGCAGAAGAGATGGGAGCTACTGGGCCATTACTTGGGAGGATGACTTTCAGGCCCCTGGCTTGTCCAGCGGTGGGCGCCAGTTCCTGAGTAACCACGGGGCAAACACAGTTCAGCAAGGGAGGAATGCCAGACATAATTGCAAACAAGCCACTCCTTCGGCTCACAGCAAGAGGCTGGGTGAGGGTGGCAACGTGGAGCCTACTTCATGCCCCCCCCCCAAGAGATCTTGGGCTTTGAACCCAGCTTCAGGGGCAACCACATGTAAGGGAGCCTCTTGTTCCCACTGGCTCCAGGTCCTTCCTGATCATCTTCATATGCCTCCATGTAGTTCTCACTAGCCTGTTCCTGCACTGGATGCATTCAATTAATGGTCAAGGAAGCTCTTTATAATCATGAAAAATCTCAGTTATAAATTGCAAAGCGGGACTGGCATTCTTGCTGCACATACGTGTCTTCTCAAAGGAGAGAACTTTATAGGTTCCCTTCACCTCCCTCTAACCTGGCATTCAGGCCAGGGGTCAGTTCTCAAGGGTTGAGTCCCCAATGGGCGTGCCCACCAGCTGTTGCGGCCAGCAGCCCTAGGGTGGTGACCTCACTTCCGCTCCTACCTCCCAACCTCACTGAGCACTCCTCCCACTTGAGGCCCCACCAGGCCAAAATCGAGAAGTCCAAGGTTAACAGTTCCTCCCCACTTTAAGAGCTAATTAAAATGATTAGCTACAACGAACTGTCAAACATTAACCAGAAGAAGCTGCAGGACTAGACAGGCCTCTATCTTAGACAGAGGGACGAGGGGTAGGAATCAAAAGTGCCAAGAAATCTTCTCAGTTGGGGTGTGGTGTTTGTTGTGTTGTTGTTTTTTTTTTTTTTTGGGGGGGGGAGCACCAGGGAGACCTAGGCTGAGCCAAGGTGTCAGAGAGTGAAGATGTGACTCTGGTTAGGAAGGCCACATCCCAGGCATGTAGTCCTGAGGAAAGAGCAGCGGGGGTGGGGGTGGGGGTGGGGGGATAGACCAAGACTTCATAAAGGGGTTGTCACTTAGGCAGTCCCCCAGACTTCCAAAGCAAGTCTCTCGTGGTGGACAACCCGGTGCTGGGCGGGTTCTGAATCCCCAAGGCTGAGGAGGGAACAGGGAGGCGGGAGAACTGGGGAGAGCGGGAACGCCGGAGCGGGAAGGCTGGGGCTGACTCGCACGGAAACTCCAGACACTGCCAAGAGGTGTCTATTTTGGCAATCCATGTCTCCAAGTCATAAGTTTACGTGAGTCTCTGTGACCCTCCGGCGCTTGGACCCAAATGCCCTTGGGGGCTGAGGATCCAGCCAGGAGCCCAGCCACAGTGCGCCCCATCTCCTGCCCTTGGGCGCTGAGCTATGGGGGGGGGGGGGGGAGGAGGAACTACTGTGGGAATTAGCCCTTCCACGGAACCACGAACGCGCGAGGTGCGGGACCATTGGCTTCCCCGCGAAGACTTGAGAAAATCGATCCTACTTCTAGGCAGGGATGAGAAGCCGGGGTTCGCAAGCGATCGTCCACGCGGCACAGTGAGGCAACGGCAGCACTCCACACACCCAAGGCTCTCTCACCCTACCCGCCCCCCCCACCCGGATCCGGGATCCCAGAGCCCTTGGATCTTCCACTCAGACAAACTTTTCGGGAAGGGGGGGGGGTCCACAACTTCTCAGAACGAGCGCCATCGACGTACCTGAAGCAGAGGGGTTTAGGGACCAGGCTCGGTGGCTGGGCTGGACTCCGTCGCAGGGGTCCCCCTCCCCGTTCGTGGGGCTGAGGCGCAGGTCCCCACCTCCGCCAGCCCGTCTTCTCCCCACCCCACCCCCCCTCGAAAGCCGGGCTGGGTGAGTGGCGCCGGGAGCTCGGCGCCCGGGAAAGGAGAAGTGGAAGTTGAGCGCGGCGCCCGGTCCGTCCCCGTGGCCGCCCGGCCGTGGTCCCCTCCCTTCAGCCCTCCCTTTCCCCTCCCGGCCCGCCTGCCCCCGCCGCACCGCGCCCGTGACTCACCTCGGCGCCGGGGCAGGCTGGTCCGGGCGGGTGAGGCGCACGTCTCTCCCACACGTCGCGCCGCCAATGGCAAGTTGGAGGGCAAGATGCAAATACCAGGTGAGACAGCGGCGCCCCCGAGAAAACGAATGGGGGACGGGGTGAGCACTGGGGGAGCTGGGTGCGCCCAGGGAGGGCCTGGCCAGACCAGGCCGAGGGCAGGGGGCGGCGGGGACGCGAGTCAGCAGAAATCCGCACTGAGACAACCAAGCGAAAGGGGAAATTGCACGAGAGACACACGTCCCCTCTGGCGGCGGCTGAGGCGGGCGCGCGAAGGAGGCAGGGCAAGGGGGAGGGAAGAGCCGGAGGGAGGGACCGACGGGAGGGACGAAGCACAGCGGGCGGGGTGAAGGAGGGAGGGGTGACGGCGAGGAGAGGCGTGGCAGTGGAAACTGCGGCCCTCCAGTCCGCCCCTCCGGCCCCCCTCAGTCGCCAGCTCGGCATGGGGAGCTTTGCCAAGGGCCCGAGCAGCCTCTCCTTCCCCTCCTGGCTAGTTCGCCCCAGTAGAGGGAGGCAAACTAGAATCCAGCGCCTCCATGAAGCTTACAGTCGGCGGGGGCCCAGGGGCCCTCAGCTCTGACCAGGCATTTCAGAAAGAAGTCCCACACAATGTCCCACAGAGAAATCCATTCCTCGAAAGTCCAGCTACCTCAGCCTGTGCACTCCACTAGTTTGAGGCTCCTTTTGGAGGGGGGGGGGGCCTTGCACTCCATTACTCCATGCCTCCCGTGTATGCATCTATTTGGCCTAGTGGTGGGTGAAGCCAGAAGATGCCCACAGAAAGTTCACTTTGAAAACAGTAGGTCAAACCCCAAGAATCCCTGGCTAAATACATTTTGCAGTTGGTGTGACTGGAGACTCTCTTGGACTTCCAGGGAACCCCAACCTAGGCCCCAGGTGGAAAGCCTGGAGAATAACACTCTGCAGGGCCGGCTCACGCTACAGGTGTAAAGGCATCGTGTTGGGGGACAGTAGGAGCTGGAGAGGAAATCCATGTTCACCCTTTCTCTTTATAATTGAAGCTAACCTGCTCTACATGTGCCCTCTTTATCCCATGTCCCATGCTACCTGCTTTGCCCTTCTCTGATCTGTATATACCAGCTCTCACCTTGTCTTACAGCTAGCACTGAGGAGCTGGAGGGACTCTACTGAGAAGTGTCATTTCTTACAGCCCTGATGGTCTGAAGGCGAGGCCTAACCCAGCCTCCTTGTCAGAAACAGCTTGAAAGGGCCCTTGCAGGGAACTGCTCAGCTACGAATATTTGCCTGCTTTCACAACCTTGACAAAGAGGACTAGGGGACAGGAAATGCCGCTATAGATTATACTTAACAGAGCTAGTTATCTGGTGTCTGGACTGGGACACTGGCCCCTAAGTCCCCCTGACTACCCATAGTCAAGTCTCTGAAACTAACACCAAGAGCAAATTTCGACTTCTTTTCCTTTTAAAAGTGGGTACACATCTTTCAGAGAATTCCAGCCCCTGGAGGCTGGTCTCTTGATGCTAAAGCTGTCCTCTCAAGTTTATGGTAGGTCCCCAAATTCATTAACAAGGGCTTCCCCCTCCCTCCAGTTTTTCTAAGAGTTTCGTGATCTCTAACGTTAAACAGGTCTGCATTCCTATACCAGCAGCACCATTCAATAAATCAGTGACTTTGGGCAAGTCGCTTAAACTCTGGGACTCTCACGTTCCTCATTTAAAATTTGAGAAAATAGGCTGCATCTTGAGATCCGACCTTGGGTGCAGTCCTGGAGCGCCCATGCTTTCTCGCTCAATAAAATTCTTTTCTGCCCCCCAGAAAATTGAGAAAATAAAAGAAATGCATTTATTACCTAACGTCTGTAATTGTAACCCCTCAGTACATCACCTTTATAATAACAATACAAATTTAAAAATTTTTTTTTGCCAGTCCTGGGCCTTAAACTCAGGGCCTGAGCACTGTCCTTGGCTTCTTTTTGCTCAAGGCTAGCACTCTACCACTTGAGCCACAGCGCCACTTCTGGCCATTTTGTGTATATGTGGTGCTGAGGAATCTAACCCAGGGCTTCATGTATAGGAGGCAAGCACTTTTGCCACTAGGCCATACTCCCAGCCCCCAAATTAAAATTTTTAAATAAGGAAAAGCCCCACACTGGTGGCTCATATCTGTAAGCCTACCTATTCAGAAAGCTGAAATCTTAGGATTGAGGTTCAAAGCTAACCTGGGCAGGAAACTCTGTGAGATTATCTCCAATTAACCACCAGAAAACCTGAAGCAAAGCTGTGCCTCAAAGTGGTAGAGGGCTCAGGGACAGTGCCCAGGCCCCGGATTCAAGCCCCACAACAACAACAACAACCATAAATATTGGAAGAGAATGAGAACCTCCTTCACAAGGCTGCGGTGAGGAATTCCTGGTCATCCCTGGATAAATGTTAACAATCTTCAGCATCATCTTCATCTTTTTGCTTTCACCATTTACTTCTTGGAAGAAAAGGTGACAGGGCCAGAGCAGATGAAGTTGAAGACTAATGGTGGGGCCTTCCTATATGTGTTTTAAACCAAGGGTGTAGTTTCAAGGCAGAGCATAAGGTAAGGTCTTCCTCTTGGGAAGGATGGGGAAAGAAGTAACCTCTGTAAACCACTTCTGGTGATCTGTTGACTGCCAGTGACCTGTCGCCCACAGCTTGTGGGAATCCCGAAAGTGCCCCCCTTCCCTAGCCACTCAGTATGACCCAAAGCCCATGATCTGAGAATTATAGCCAAGACGTATCGTCCAATGCTCTCACCTTGGGGAGTCATGAGCTAATAGGATGACCCTCCTGGCTGCCTTTCCCATGACCTTGATTCCTCTGGCCTATCAGGTCTTTTCCTCTTGGCTCCCCATATTTCAGTTACCCATTGGATAAGCCCCAAGCCAGGTAGGGCAAGCCAGGCTGAGATCACCACTCTCCTGATGAGACAACCACACTGTCTCTCCCAATGGCTCATTCCCTGACTTGGCAGGAATTTCCCTTCTCATGTTGCCAATGGATGCCCAGGCCACACCATACAGCAGTGCCCTTTCAGCCTCTCTCCTCTCTCCCTGTTTCCCCAACTCTCTAACTATAACTAGCTGCTCTCGGGGGGCCTCAAAACCTGGACCCTGCCAGAAGCTGAGAGACCTCTCAGCCTGTGTCCAACCTTGACAACTTTTTAAGTCCCTCTTTGTTTCCCTTTTCAAGAAGTATCTGACAGCCCACGTTCTGTAAACTATCCCAGGTCCTTTAGAGACAAGATGGCTGATAGCTTCCCTTCTCTCAACCCCAGGCCTCAACAAATTCTATTCAGAGACCTGTGGCCAGAAGAAAATACCATAATGCCACAGCTTCTGTGACCCTGACATTCCACCACAAACACATGCTAGAAAAGTTGCTGATCGATCAGACTTTTGGGATAAGACGCATATTCAAATTTGGGAAAAGAAGTTACAGTTTTGAAGGAATTCTTCCATCTGTAAAACTGAGAAGTCCCCTGTAACCCTTTCATAAAGCTAGTCAGCATTCTTCAATTGTGTTCAGTAACCCAGATTTATATCTATTGGGTTTTTATTAGAAGGCCTAGGTAGCCAGGTACTAGTGCTTCATGCCTGTAATTCTAGCTAGTCAGGATCCTGGCTGAGATCTGAAGACTGTGGTTTGAAGCCAGCCCAGGCAGGAAAGTCTGTGAGACTCTCATCTCCAACAAACCACTCAGAAAAGGCTGGAAGTGGTGCTGTGGTGCAAGTGATATAGCATTAGCCTTGAGGGCTCAGGCCCTGAATTCAAGTCCCAGGATTCGAAGAAGAAGAAGAAGAAGAAGAAGAAGAAGAAGAAGAAGAAGAAGAAGAAGAAGAAGAAGAAGAAGAAGAAGAAGAAGGCGGCCTAGGTATACAAATAGCAGGTAGATATCTGGAAGTCCTAGACTGTGGCTGGTGAAGCTTAAACAGTGATGAAGTAACTTGATGAGTAACTGCAAAATCAAATTCTCTGGTATAGCTTACACCAAAGTTCCCCTTTCCAGATTACAGGCTGACAGCATGCTGCCCTGGACCACCTTGGGAGTAGAGGTACAGGCAAGTAGATGAGAATATGTAGTAAAAAGCAAGCAGCGACCCTGCTTGGTTGGGGGAAAGGCCTGACTTGGCCTTAGAAAGCCACTTGGTTCCCCCCTCCACTCAGTTTTCAATTATTAAACTGGGGGAGATCCAGGTAGTAGTGGTTTATGTCTGTAATCCTAGCTACTCCGGAGGCTGAGACTACAGGGTGGCAGTTTAAACTCAGCCTCAGACAGAAAAGTTGGTAAGTCTATCTCCTATTAACCAGCAAAACATGAAGGTGGAGGTATGATTCAACTGGTGGAGCATAACCCCATGCAAGGAAGCATTAAAAAAAAAAAAGCAAGAGCCGGGCTAGTATTTGGGTAACACATTCCGTACTAATCCTTTGTTCCTCTAGGAGAGAGACTTGCCAAGTGAGAAAAGGGAGGGACCCAAGCCCGTGAAGAAGTAGCCTTAGGCTAATTCAGCAAAGGCTCATTCACAGAATGGTGGGACAAAGGGTAAACAACTGCAGCAGTGGTTCTCACAAGACTATGCTAAAAATGAACTATACAACTGTGGGTGGGACCTGTGGGAAAAAACTGGGAGGGAGGGAAGAAGGGTAACATTGTCCAAAAAGAAATGTGTTCTTTATCTGAATTAGGTCACTGTCACCTCTCAGTACATCACTTTTATAATGATAATTATAAAAATAAAAGTAAAGGGGGAGAGGGAAAGGAGGAGGAGGGAGGGGGGATGAGGGAGGAGGTAACAAGTTGTACTCACTGCCTTACATATGAACCTGTAACCCCTGTGCACTTCACTTTGATAATAAAGTAAAAGAAAAGAAAAGTAAAGTAAAAGAACAAAACTCCTGGAGTCTGCCTGAAAATATCCTTAAAGAAAGGACATAGGAGCAGATTGGCTCTGGGCATCCAAGGATTTAGCATTAACCCTTTAGACCTCATACCTTTTGACCCAATACCTATCTCATGGCATCTTTCTGGCTCCTGATGTGTCCTTAGAATGAAGATCGGGAGGTCAGTGTGGGTGGACAAGAACATGTGCACGTGGAAGTTCTGCAGAGGGGCACCTGGCCAATGTTCTGGGACCAGGGACACAAGTAGCCATTACGTTGGATGGAGAAGAGGGCTCCTGCAAGGGACGAGCTCTCTGGTCATCTAAGGGGCTCTACATGCTCTACAAGTTGAATGGCACCCCTGGAGTTGTGCACATAAGTGGCAGTAAGAAAAGAAGGAACAATATTGGGGAGGGAGCTTGAATAGGAGAGATCCACATGGACTGTGATTGGATGTGCATATCGAGGGGGAGATGGGAAAGAGGCTGGGAGGAGAGCTAATCAGACTTAATTCCACACGTGGAAACATTTGCTTGATAGAGGCCCCATGGAGGCCCAATGTGAAGGCATCCATTCCTCAATTTCCCCATCCTGACCCCACATCAGGGGCTGAGGGTTGTTGTTATTGTTCAATACAACATTTAATGTCTATAAAGGTGCAATACAAGTCATTTCATGAATATCTAGGCCCCTTTGCTGGCAGCACATAAACTTTCCAGCCCTCTTGTGAGGAAGCCATCCAATTCGGCTGCTGCTGTTGGTTTGTGTGTGCTGAAGTGGGAGTGTACCTGCGAGTCTGTGTGTGGTATGGATTTCTGCTATGGCTTTGAAGGCCTGTGTGTATATGTGAGTCTCATGGCAGTATGTGAGGGTATAACTGTGGTCGTGTGTGTGTGTGTGTGTGTGTGTGTGTGTTCCAGTCTTGGATATGAAGATCAACTCAGTCCCTTTGTGTGTTGGTGCGTGTCTGCAAGGCAGTATGGTATGCAAGCCTGTACATCAGAGGGTGACTACATGTATATTTTTTCCTCATTGCTGCCAAATTATCTTCCCATCTCTCCCCTCACAAGGCTAAAGGCTGACAGAAGGAAGCAAGCAGTCCAAAAGGGGGTTTAGCAGGGGAGGGGAGAGAAACTGGAGGCAAACCAAAGCAATTCCAGTCGTTGGAGATTGTCAGCCAAGGATGAAACTGAAACCGAGGCAGCAGCTCAAACTAACGCACCAGCACCCTGGGATTGTCCAGGGCTTCGGCTCCTCCCACTCCTCCCACTCCCTCCTTGGAGATTAGTCAGCCTGAAATTCCTATCTCTGAGCCTGGACATGGAGTTGAGGGGTGAAGTTAGGCTAGAACTTGGGCTGTGGTTACCATATAATCCCATTAGCACCCATTAGCACATTAACACAAATTAGTATATCAGATCTTCCAGTCACCTTAGGGAGGCACCAAGCCAGGCTGCAGGGAGAACTCCCAGGTTAAGCTGTGCTCTGAGCCAGTTTGGTGGCATCAGAGGGTGAACGATGGAGTCTGTGGGTCAGGTTGGTGCAGGAACAGGAGGTTGGGGGCATTGAGAACGGTTCCCTTGGTTATGTGCTCTGGGAGGAGACACCTTGAGAGAAGGGCTAGTGGGAAGGGGGGTTTCCAGGAATAGCTGGGCACCGCCTGTAGGAAAGAGGCCCGGGCTCTGAGGTCTGGGCAGGAGACAGACAGTATTTCTCCTGGCACACAGTGAAACCTGGGAACATTTAGGATCCCTGGGTTTTTCTTTTTCCCTCTTCTTTATGGAAAATCTTTAGATAATTTTTTCACATGGCTTTGGACACTCTGAATACAGAAGAGCTAGGCAGATTGACAACGAGAAGAGATACCCAGACCACTAAGACAAGGGCTGCTTTCATTTCTTGGAAAGGAAAAGAAGGAGTTGTGGTGCCTATCTGTGTGTCTGTGTGTGTGTGTGTGTGTGTGTGTGTGTGTGTGTGTGTGAGAGAGAGAGAGAGAGAGAGAGAGAGAGAGAGAGAGAGAGAGAGAAAAGAGAAACTGGGGCTTGAACTCAGGGCCTGGGTGCTGTCCCTCAGCTTTTTCTTTTCTTTTCTTTTTTTTTTTTTGCCAGTCCTGGGCCTTGGACTCAGGGCCTGAGCACTGTCCCTGGCTTCTTTTTGCTCAAGGCTAGCACTCTGCCACTTGAGCCACAGCACCACCTCTGGCCATTTTCTATATATGTGGTGCTGGGGAATCGAACCCAGGGCTTCACATATACAAGGCAAGCACTCTTGCCACTAGGCCATATTCCCAGCCCCCTCAGCTTTTTCTCTTAAGGCTGATGTTCAATCACTTGAGCCATACCTGCAAGTCCTGGCTTTTCGCTGGTTAAGTGAAAATATGAGTCTGGAGGATTTGTCTGCCCAGGCTGGCTTTATTCTCAGATCTCAGTCTCCTGAGTAGCTAGGATTATAGATATGAGACATTGGCCATGTTGTATTTTATGTGTGGAAATGGCTAATCTAGCCTTTGGAAAAGATGAGCTTGGCACCTCATGCTGTTGTTCCCCCACAGTTCCAAGATGTCTGGCTGTAGGTTGTTTTTGGACTCTGATAGTTTCAATTTATTAATTAAATGTTTAGTTACCACTTAGCCATGAACTACCATGGGAGGTGTAGTGTCTTATCATGCCTTTCAGAGCTCAGTGCCTGCTAGGTTAGGACACAGTGCTCTATGTACTGAGACAAGATTGCCAAGTATGAGCCCCCTGATGGGCCTCTTAGCCCTTTTTTTTTCTTATATAGCAGCAGAAGACTGGATTAACAAACAGGGAATTCAGATACAGTTTCAGACTGAGCCCCTAACCCTTAGCTAGGTTAAGCCTTCATTCCAGACTGTGCCCCAGCTTAGCCACAGTGTGTAACCCTGGACTAGAGATATGTTTTCTGTCTCAAGGGAAGCCAGGCTCAGTGGCTGCTGTTCAGGGAAACCCACCCCCAGAGTCCGAGACGCGACTCAAACTTTCCATTCTGCTGCCCGCGGGTCAAGAGCACCATCTCCAGACTGAAAAAAAAAAAAAAAAGTTCTGAAACCTCGATCCTTTTGCTGAAGTTTCGAACCTCGTGGTGCTCTGCGGGCCCTGGGCCATGGCCAGAGAGACTGAAAGAGAGAGAAAAAAGCGCCTGGGAGCCTCCCGATCGCCTGCGGTGCTCTCGCGGAAGGGCGGGTCCCCCGATCCTTCTGCCACTCTGGGGAAAGGGTTCCAGAAGCCAAGCTAGATGGGCAGTAGGGGCTGTGGCCGCCCCTCAGGCCTCGCCATCTCTTGGCTCGGCCTCGGGCATCTGGCCAACCTGGGATACCCCCGCGGGGGCCGCCGCCGCCGCCGCCCCGCGCCTCCCCCGCCTCCCCGCCCCGCAGCGCGCTGGGTCGCCTGTACAGCGCCACCTACAGGCAGAACACGCGGGAAATCGCAGCTGGGCCGCGCGGCGCCGGCGGGCACTGGTGTCCCAGGAGGATAGATCGGTTCCTCAGCCTGGAGCTTTTATTTTATTTTTAATATGCCCCTCTTGGGGCTTGAACTCAGGGCTTGGGTGATGTCCCGGAGCTTTTTCCGAGGGTGGGGGTGGGGGCTCTACCACTGGAGCCATAGGTCCACTTCCATGTTTCTATGGGTTCGTTGTTGACACGAATCTCACAGACGTCCTTGCCTAGGTTGGGTTCGAACCATGATCCTCATATCTCAGCCTCCTGAGAATAAAGGCGTGAGCCACCCGTGCCCAGTTTTCCTGAAGTGTTTTTTTTTTTCTCTGAAGCCTTTTCCTGATGGCCTCTTGTCACAGCTGTAGGACCAAGGGGCCTGCCCCCCCCCACCCCCATGACCAGGCCCAAGAAGTCAATGCTTCAGTCTCCCCAAGCTGCAGCTGCACCCAGCAAAGCTTCTCGCCTCAGGCGCCACTTCTCACTTCTCGGCACACAGTGAAGTCACCATGTGCCCGAACCCGCTGACTCATGAGAATAGCACTTCTCCACCCACCCTGCCAGGCACACCCCAGGACACTTGCCCTCCATTCCTTCTTTCCTAGTCCTGCCTGTGTACCCCACTCCCCCCTAGAGTCGAACAGGGCCTACAATGAGCTTCCAGAAACAGTTCGATAAAGTCCCTGCATGGCCAAATGCATCCAGACTCTGGGGCTCACCGAGTACCTGTGGCAGGGAAGATCACATTAGTGAGCTCCCTTCTGGAAGTGTCTACTGAGGGGGACCGAGGGGGGCTCCCTTTGCCACTCAGGGCCTGGGTACTGACTGAGGAGTTCACCTCAAAGTTGAAGTCTCCAGAATATTCTCTTCCATTGAGCTGGGTTTAGGAGGGTGCAGGGACTGCAAGACCACTTCTGCCACCAAATGGGCACGTGGCTGAGCTTTGGTCCGTTCTGGACAAAGTGATTGCCACTCTGGCTCTTCCTCCTGGAACTTGGTACTGAACCAGCCCAGGCTCAGGTACTTTTCACCTCATCTTTTTGTGTGACTAGTTTTCTTCTTGTGACTGTGTGTGATGACCTTGGGACTTGAACTCAGGGTCTGTGTACTGTATCTGAGTTTTTTTTTGCTGGTTTGCTTACCTTTTCTTTCTTTCTTTCTTTCTTTTTTTTGCTAAAGTCTGGTGCTCTACCATTTAAGCCACAGCTTCCCTTCCAGCATCTTGTTGGTTAATTGCACATTCGAATTTCACAAACTTTTCTTCCCCGGCTGGCTTTGAACTGTGGTCTTCAGATCTCAGCCTCCTGACTACAATTACAGGCAAGAAGCCCCAGTGTGGGCTTGCACCACTCGTTTCAGAACATTGCCTCATCTCACCAGAATTCTACACTAGTTGTTTGGAATATTTGTTTATTTTTATGTCAGGCCTGAGCACTGTCCCTGGCTTCTTATTGCTCAAGGCTAGCACTCTGCCACTTGTGCCACAGCGCCACTTCTGGCTTTTTCTGTGTATGTGGTGCTGAGGAATGGAACCCAGGGCTTCATGCATGCCAGGCAAGCACTCTACCTCTAGGCCACATTCCCAGCCTGGAATATTTATTTTAATAAGATGGCTGAGGGCCTCAGGTCCAGGCCAGGGAAGGCTTCAGGTTGTAGCTCTGTTAGCCCCTGGAACACATAAACCTGCCCTTTCCCTTCGGAGGGGCATGGCCTTTAAGCACCCTTTCTCACCCAACACATCATGGGACTGGAGAGTCATTTTCACCTTGTATGCAATTTATTTTTATCTGTACAGTAAGAAATAGTCCAGTGTAGAAATGTATGTGCATCCTGACTCACCGTACTTCAGGGCAGAGCTCTGTCATGGCCATAGTAAATGAAGAAATACCCATGGACTAAGAGCAAGGGTGTGGTAGACGAACTGGGCTTCAGGCTCACATGCCATGAGGCAGTTTTCACAGCTCCTATCTTGACATCAAGTTATGGTGGCTGTTCACTTACCAGGAGTATAGGCTACGTTTGCTGAAGACTGGGCTATTAAATGGCTGGGTAGAAATGCATGTACAAGGATCATAGCAGAGAATAGTTGCACTGTAAAGCTTTCCTGGGGAGAAATTGTACGCTTGAAGCCAAACTTTAGGAAGTAAAGGATGCCATGTTTATGGAGCCCACTTTGGAGGCTGTCAAGCTCTCAGGAGAAGGGGGGAAGCAAAAGCAGAGTGCAATGTCTTAAGTTCAGATGTAACTTTCTAGGTCAAAGAAGAATTGTAAAGCACCAAGAGAAAAAAAAAAGAGAATAAAATCCAAACCAACAAACCTGTAAATCTAGTTGAACCAAGTGTACAACAGAGTCTTGCTAAGGAGATACTTGCCCAAGGCTTCAAGTCTTATTAGCATCTTCTCTAGACCTTATCAATGACAGACAACTCAGGCCAGGGGCAGAAGCACTAAGGGAATTTTCCATACCCAGGAGGTTAGGGCTGTAGGTAGAGAATGATCTAGACGGTCCCTCTCATGCTATAGAGGAGGTGAGGCCTAGGCAAACCACTGCCTAGGGTCATACAGGTCGTGAGTGGCAGAACTGAGACTTAAATCAACAAGAGTGCTCTTTCCACGGTGCCCCACTGCTTCAATAGAGCACACGGGGGCATGGAACACCTAGTGGAAGTGGAGGAACACACGGGGAAATTAGGAGGGACGACTGCAGATGTTTCCAGAGGAAGGGAGAATGAAAGGCCTGCGGAAATGTGAGGAGCAGTGTAATCATATTGGGCAAAAGGACTGTCACTTCCATCTTCTGTGTTCTGTATTTTGTTTCTAGAGGTGAGAGAGAAGCTCCAACCTCAGAATGGAGAAAAATGGTTTGGTCAGTGAAGAAAATAGCCTAGAATAGACAGGAATAGGACAATAAAGCAACTAAGGAGGCAATGAAGTCCTACTTGGAACTCATACATCTTATTCCCAGCACTTAGATTGCACTGGCAGTCCTGGTTCGTTTGTCTGTGTCTGTCACCTGGTTACAAAGCCATTGCAGGCCAGAACTAAATAGTACTCATCAACTGATATCCAGGGTGTAACATGGTGCTATGACATGGACTAGTGGTCAGAAAATGTATGTTGACAAAATTTACATGAATAATTTATGCATGGATTTCTAAATCCAACAGCCACATTAGGTGCTTCCTGAGCACCCACTCCGGTGCTGGCCTGAAAATGCCAAAACATCCTCAGTGGGAACCTGCCTGGGAATCCAGGTACTTCTTTTTACTAACCAGAGACATGTCTCCTGAGCCTTCCCAAATGGGTAATGGGCCTAAAGCACATAAGCATATATATATATATATTTGCATAAGCATATGTGTATATAAGCATATATATATGTGTGTGTATATATAGAGAGAGAGAGACCTGGGGCTTGAACTCTGGGCCTGGACTCTATCTCTGAGCTCCTTTTGCTAGCATTCTACCATTTGAGCCACAGTTCCACTCCTGGCTTTTTCCGTAATTGGAGATAAGGGTCTCATGGATTTTCCTGCCTGAGCTGCCTTTGAACATGATCCTCAGATCTCAGCCTCCTGAATAACTAGGATTCCAGGTGTGAGTCACTAGCATCCAATAGATGTTTTGTTGTATTAGTTTCTATTGTTACTATAAAGAAGATGTAGGGGGGGCTACTGTTTCATAAGCCAAAGAAGATACTTTATTTTTAATCTCTAAATTGTCAGTACCTCAAGCCCCAAACCACCAGAATACACTTGTGGTGAAATGAGTTGCCTCTGTTGCTCATTGCAGCAAGAGACAAGGAACAACATGGGGAGTCTAGGGAAGAGGGTGCAACAGGCACTTGTTATATATAGGATTCTGGTTTGGTGAGGGGAATTGGAGGAGGGTATAAGGAAATTGAGCTTTGCTCTGGATTGGATGCTATTAGGAAGCAGGGGTAATTCTCGGATTAGATTGGGTATTTTATTAAATGAGTCTTATCCAGTAGGAGGGCAGACTACAGTGAGGCTACAGCTGTGATTGGTAAGGAAGCAAGTCACTCAGAATAGTCAGGCTGGGGGTTATTTGGTCATTTTTGTGGTTTGGGCAGTGTTCTTGTTTTTGTCTGCATTCACACATGATTATGAAGTAGTCTCGTTTTTGCCTAGATCCATCATGGTCACACAGTGGCCTTGTGTGATTCCAATGTCCTGGGAATCTATCTATGTCCAAAAGAACACTCAGATCTAGCCAGACCAGCTGGCAGCCACACCAAGGCCTCTCTGATAGTACTAGGCCAGCTTTTAGATGTCAAAGGCTACTTTTCTTGCTCAAATGTTCATTTTGAGATGATCCCTGATTTCCAACTGGGGTTTGGCAGTCCAGTATCTAAATACTTAGACCCTCCCTGTACTCTGACCCAGTCACACCCATGTGTCAAACCAGCCGTGGAGGGGGACGTCATCACTGGCTTAGACTGCATGTGTCTGTGTGTGGTTTCTGCGTACGTGTGTCAGTGCCCGCCAGAAATTCCCCGATAAGATGGGAAAGAAGCCAGAGGCAGGCTTACTTCTTCTCCAGGCCCCTAGGACTTCCCCTCTGCCCGGAGAGCAAGGCTCTGGAATTAAGCCTCGGGTGGCGTAGCGGGGTCAGGGAAGGAGGGACAGAAGGGATATTGCAGCCGCCAAACTCAAGAGGAGCGGGAAAGGGAAGGGGTAACGGTGGGAGGGGAGAGTTCCTCCGTATAAATGGGTCTCTAGAGAAGCTGCTAGTTTTCCTTCAAGGAAGCAGCCTGCAGTAGGTCACTGTGCAGCCCCACCCCCATCCCTTTCTGTTGTCAGCCTCCTGTCTCCAAAACAGTCCTTGTTGATTAGAACAAAAAAGTCACATACGTTGACCTCATCCTTCTCTCAGAGGCTTAATCTGACCCATTTTCAATGAAACAAACCTCCTTCCCTCAGTTCTAGCTCTTCAACTTTAAAGGTATTAGGACATCTCCTGCAGTGCCTTAGACACAGCCAGGCTAAGGCCAGTGCCATCACTATTCAGTACCTAGGTACCATCTGCCATCAACTTGTGAAATGGCAAAGGCAGGCCGGGTCTGAAAGTGGGTGGGCTTCAAATGCTTGATATTTTGGTAAAGCCTTGACTCTTCTTCCCAGGGTGTGACTAGCCCTGTCCTGTCCTGTGGTGTGGGCCCAGCTAATCACAGAGCTGCTATGGAGGGCCAAACCTCAACTGGCACTGCTTGCAGAGTCAGAAATCAGACCCTGTGATCTTCCACGGCTAGGCAGATTAAATGTATCCTGGGTAAGTGGCAAGTTGGAGTAGTGGGTGATGGGATGGGGCTCGGAGCATCCTCCCATAAACCATCACACCGATCAGAAGCTATGAAACAGCAGCTCACTTGTACAGTGAGCCCTGTTATCTACCATCACTCTGCCGGAGTAAGAGGAATATAGCATGTGGTCCCCTTCCTGATAGGAAAAAAAAACCACTTTTCACTTTGGGATAGCTTACAACTTAGAATGACTCAAAGAATAATAGGTATGGTAGTTTAGTGGTATCATGTGGTTCCATTTCTCCCCCAAACAAATAAAACAAAAGCTGTTTACCAATTTGGAAATTTCACAAACAACACATAATCAAAAAAAATCACATAGTATTCCATGTATATGTACAATTTTATACTTTATGTATAATTTCAAATAAAAACCCCAAAACCACAATTAGACTTTTTTCCTCTATATAGAAGCTAAAGAAAAATCTCAACCCCAAATAGAATAGTGATAACTAACAGCTGGGATGGATGGGGGAGGTAGCAAAATGGAGGTTATATTTGATCACTGTATGCTGTATGTATGGATAGAAATATCACACAGAACCCCAATATGTACAATTAATACATGTTAATAACATTTACAAAAATAAAAAGAAAGATGGGTGCTGGTGGCTCATGTCTGTAATCATAACTACTCAGGAAGCTGAAATCTGAGGATCAAAGTTCAAAGCCAGCCTAGGCAGGAAAATCTGGGAGACTCTTCTCTCCAATTAACCACCAAAAAACCAGAACTGGGGCTGTGGATCAAAAGAAAGCACTAGGCTGGGAATGAGGCTTAGTGGTAGAGTGTTTGCCTAGCATGCATGAAGCCCTGGGTTTGATTCCTCGGTACCACATACTCAGAAAAAGCTGCAAGTGGCACCGTGGCTCAAGTGGTAGAGTGCTAGCCTTGAGCAAAAGCAGCTTGGGGACAGTGCCCAGGCCCTGAGTTCAAGCCCCACAACTGACAAAAATAAAATCAATGAATAAACAGAGCACTTAGCACTTAAGTTCAAAGATATTAAGTGCAACTGGATGCCAGAGAATACAGAAATTAAGTCTGGACAATGGTCCAACCAGTACCATGCCAAGGCAAGTGCTGACTTGACCATGAGCCGTAAAAGGGGTTTGGGCATTGCACAGTGGCAACAAATCAGATGTGTGTGTACATGTGTGTATGTGATATATGCATATTAAACAGCATGGGAGTTGGGTACCAGTAGACTCATGTCTGAATCTTAGCTGCTCAGGAGACTGAGATCAATCATGGTTTGAACTCAGCCTGGGCAGAAAAGTCCGTGAGACTATTTTCAATTAACCACTAAACAAGCTAGAAGTAGAGTGGTAGACTACTAGTCTTGAGCAAAAAAATCAAGGGACAATATCCAGGCCCTGAGTTCAAGCCCTAGTACTGGAACAAAGAAAACAAAATCATGGGAAAGGCCATCAGACACAGTGCACTGAGATCATGGAGTACTATGGGACACTTTGAATTCAATGTGCTAGTAACAGGCACTCATTGTACATTCTTAAACAGCTCAATTGAGGCTTTGGGAAGTGATGAAGCAGGAGTGGTTGGCTAAGGATGGATGCTATGGTTAATCTCTCCATTCTTGGTGTGTCCACAGTACTCTGTACATCTTTCTAGGGTGGGCCCATAGTACTTTGTCTTTCTATGGACACATTTTTGTGCCAGTCTTGGGACTTGAACCTATACCTGGTGCTGTCCCTGAGCTACTGCTTGAACCACAGCTTCATTTCTGGCTGTTTTTGGTGATTAGCTGGAGATAAGCGTCTCATGGACTTTCCTGCCCAGGCTCTTTGAACTCTGATCCTCAGAGCTCAGCCTCCTGAGTAGCTAGCATTACAGGTGTGAGACACTGGTGTCTGGTTTACAATGGATCCTTTAAAAATGATTTTTGACACAATTCAAGGACTAACAGTATCTTATCCTTACCGTGCAGCAATTATAGCTGCATAGTAATTCCTATCTCATAGGATGCTCATGTCAAAGACAGCCTGGGCAGGAAAGCCTATAAGACTCTCATCTCCAATCAGACATTAAAAAGCCAGATGTGGTAGATGTTCACTTTGAGTACAAAAGCTTGGAGGCAGTTCCCAGGGCCTAATAAGTTCAAGTCCCAGGACTAGCACACACAAAATTCAGGCCAATAATGATTTTCTCTTTGCAGAAAAACTCTTTTCTCCTTCCCCCTTTCTCTTTCCCTTTTTTTTTTTTGCCAGTCCTGGGGCTTGAACTCAGGGCCTGAGCATCGTCTCTGGCTTCTTCCAGCTCAAGGCTAGCACTCTGCCACCTGAGCCACAGTGCCCCTTCTGGCCGTTTTCCATATATGTGCTGCTGGGGAATCGAACCGAGAGCTTCATGTGTAGGAGGCAAGCACTCTTGCCACTAGGCCATATTCCCAGCCCTCCCTTTTTGTTTTGACTAAGCTAGCCTCAAACTTGCAATCCTCCTGTTTCAGCCTCCCAAGTGCTGAGATTACCACACCAGAATTCTAAACCCTTCATTCTATCTGCAGTACATACCCTCTGCTACCACTCCCTAAAGAAACAATTCAGTTTGGGGGCAGAAAGTATTTCAAGTAGAGCTGAGTTTATACTGCATGTTTGTTTACTCATTCAATAATGTTTTATTTATGAACCTCCTACTATGAGCCTGGAGATATAACCATGAGCAAGACCTTAATGCCATGGTCTGCGTTTTCAGGAACCCACAGGCTAGCAGGAAATGCATAAAATGGATTGGGCTTGGAAAGCCAGGGAAGTCTTCTGGCCTTTTTTTTTAGCACTGGGGCTTGAACTCAGGACCTCATGTTTGCTAGGTCAGCGCCCTGCTATTTGAGCCATGCACACCAGGCTTGGAAAATGTTCACAGAGGTAGCAAACTTCCCCAGAGGAGAGGTCAGGTGTTAGGACAAAGGTGTGAAAGGGCAAAAGTTCAGAGAGTAGAATGCAGTTCAGAGTATGGAGCAGGACATTTACAGCTAAAAAAAAAATCCTGCTCTTATAGTGCTGCAGTTTTCTTGCTGTCTGCTTGCTATACACAGCTTTCTTCTTTTACCCACTTGCCTACTTTAAAAGAGAACACAATTTAGAAGAATCGGCTTTTATTTTGTGATGTGAACATTAGGAATTTGCCTACGTGGCTGAAAAAAATGCATAAAGACTCAATCATTCGCACTCATACAACAAAGAGAAAAGTTCGTTGAATAGAAAAAATGCTCCTGTGTCCATCCAATCTGCAGTCAGGGAGGAAAGAAGTGCTGTTTGTCCCACTGTAGGGCTTCAATCTTCATGAATGTTGAAGAGTTTGGCTACTTCATTGAGATCTTCGTGCTGCTCACCGTCCTTAATGATCTAAGGAAGAAAGTAACAATGGGTCACTACCTCTGTCCATGTGCATCCAGGCCTGGTCCACACAATGGTGCTGCCCAGGTTAGTCCTCGGCAAATACTGGGAGTAGTGGGAGCAGCTTTCTACTAACCCCAAATGAATGGCTTGCCAAGTGTTAGGCCACCCCTCCACATGTCATGAAAAAGAAGTGCTCCGGAGCCAAGGGTATGCCTTTGTTCTGCTTAGGTACAACGTGACCTGGGTGGACAATGCAGCTCAGGCACCTGATTAAGTCCACGAGTATTTTCCCACCCGCACTTTCCATCTTCCTCTAAGGGCTCTGACAGTCACCTACCTTCCTTGCAATTGGCATTCGGTTAAAGATGTTCCATAGCACAATCCCAACTACCACATTGTCCCTGAGGTAGAAGATAACCCCTTTGCCGTAGTCCTCCCCTTGGGCAGGTGCCTGCAGGACTGTAGGGATGCTGGCAGGAATAGTGATTTCAGAGGCTTCGGATTCTGTCTCACTCTCAGAGCGGATACCAGTACCTGTGGGCAACCCCCCAAACAAACACACAACATCCAAGCATCAGTCATCAGGCGCTTAGGAAATCCTAGAAGGTAGGTGTCTTTTAAGACTTGCTTAAAGCAGTTCTTTATGTTTTGTCTTTCTGTGTCCATCAGTGCACAATGGCCTTGCCCAGCCCTCTGCACTGACAAAGTTAAGGGAAGCTCTTCTTGCTAACTTCGCAGGCACTCCTCAGTCTGACCCCAAGCTACCCTCTCTAGCTGCCTCATTTAAAATCTAAGTTATGACTTATTTCTTGATATCTAGATCTCTTCAAACTACACAAGGCTTGCTCTGTCCTCTGGAAAAGAGTCTACAGTTGTAGGGTCCAGTACAATGTACACCTATTTCAAATTAAGTAAAACATTGTTTTCTCCTCTTAAAAATTACCATGCAGGACTGGGAATGTGGCTCAGTGGTAGAGTTCTTGTCTAGCATGTATGAAGCCCTAGGTATGATTTCTCAATACCACATAAACAGAAAAAGCCGGAAGTGGTGCTGTGACTCAAGTGGCAAACTGCTAGCCTTGAGCAAAAGCAGCTCAGGGACAGTGTCCAGGCCCTGGGTTCAAGCCCCAGGACTGGAAAAAAAGGTCTCACAGACTTTCCTGCCTGGGCTGGTTCAAACAATGATCCTCAGATCTCAGCCCAGCTAAATTTGTGTGTGTGTGTGAGTGTGTGTGTGGGTGTTTGCATTTGCTCCCCTTTCTTTTTATTTTATCCTACTTTATCTGGGGCTGGGAATCAAATCTAGAGTCTTACAGACACTAGGAAAGTACCCTACCACTGAGCTATAGCCCCAGCCCTTACCATATTTCAAGTGCTTAATAGCCACATGGGGCTAGTGGCTTTTGTTCTAGAGAGAACAGGTAAAATATTTCCATCACAGATGTAAGTTCTATTGCACAAGGCTGCTATGTGGCCACCTTAGCCAAAACACAAGGCACTTCTGTATGGAACACCATAGTAGAGGCATTTCTTTCTAGATGGGGAAGTATTTGGCGGCATGAAAGGGGAAACCTTGTCTTCTGAGAACCAGAAGAATACTGTCAAGTAGACAGAATAGTGGCATGCAATTCACAAGCCCCTGGGCCTCTGTCCTAGATCCACTTACTGAGACACATTAGAATTAACGAGTATGGGCTGGGGATGTAGCTCAGTGATAGAGTGTTTGCCTAGCAAGTGTGAGACCCTGGGTTCAACCCTAGTACCACCAATAAAGAAACTGTTTAGATCCAGGTACCAGTGGCTCATGCCTATAATCCTAGCTACTCAGGAAGGTGCAACCTGAGGATCATGGTTCAAAGCTACCTGAGCAAAAAAATCCATGAGACTTTTTTTTGGTCCAAGACTGGGACTCAAACTGTGTATCTGATGTTTGCTTTCATTCACTGCTGGCACTCTACCACCTGAGCCATGCCTCCAACCCTCCCTGAGACTCTTATCTTCAATTAAGCAGCAAAAACCAGAGGTGGGGTGTGGTTCAAGTGACAGAATGCCAGTCTTGGGTGAAAAAGCTATGGGAGAGTGCCTTGGCCCTGAGTTCAAGCCCCAGTACCAGCACAAAATAAATTACTTAGGAAAAGAGCCTACAAAGCCATATAATGTCTTGCTCTCTCCTTTTAAAATAGCAACTTGCCCTTGAAATACCACTAGTAAAAAGCACAGAGGTTAAATAACTTGAATAAAGCTAAGGACTTAATGAAAGGGGTGTATGTGGGAGAGAAGTTCATTCCCTCCCATCTGAAGCAAGCCTGGCATCTAGATGTGACAATGGAATCAGAGGTAGCTCAGTAACTTCCCAACCCAGTGTGTCACTACTCAGGGCCCATGAAACATAGGAGGGTCTAAGGTTCTGATACTCAGTCCTTGAGATTAGCATGAAGCAGGAAAGAAAAAGAAAAGAAAACCCATAAAAAGTTCAGGTTTGTTTCATCACCTATATTTCCCCAGTCTGTAGAGACAAACCAACAGAATAACTGAGTTGGCTGCTGGCCACTGTCTAGGACAGATACCCACAGTATTTAAGTCTGTGCTTTGATTAGTATACTTCATTTTGCCGGATCTTAGACGACTGGAGAGAACTCTGGGTTTGATTTCTTTTTGTGAAAGTTCAATACAGAGGCCTTCACCACCAGAATCTCCTTGTTCCAAAGAATACATTACAGACCACTCTTTTCAACACTCTTTCAAGAGAAGTGCTTGGGTTTCCTTACCTGACTGCTCCGTGGCAGCTTTGGGGTTATCTTGTGCAGATGCTTTTGCAAAAACACCAACGGTGGGCAAACTACTGTCCACAAGACCAATAGCTTCATAGCCAACATCAGGACCCAAATCACTCCTAGGGAAGGGACAAGAAGAGGGGGCTCTGTCAAGGAACTGTATGGAACTAACATGGCAATATTTATCTTCAAGACACTGCATTTTTTGTGTGTGTTAGTCCAGGGTTTAAACTCAGGGCCCTGAGTCCTGCTGTCTCCAAGCTTTTTGTGCTCAAGGCTAGTGCTCTACCACTTGAGCCACACAGCTCCACTTCTGACTTTATTGGGAAGTTAATTGGAAATAAGAGTCATTAGATCTCAGCCTCCTGAGTAGCTAGGATTAGAGGCCTGAGCCACCAGCATCCTGGGACACTGCAGTTGTAAGTCAACTGAGGACTATGGATGCATAACAACTACAGAAATGTCAAACTGATTTGCTACCAGTAGGAAATTTGGAGACAACTATGAGAAAGCAGAATTATCTTTATTTTTCCTTAAACCCACTACTCATATCACACAACCACATAATGATCTAATATTCCTGAATTTTTTTCATGTTTTTATTCCACACTACATTTGGGGTGGGATGGGTTCTCCACAATCATCACTCACTGTAACTTATCTTTGAACTTACCTTAAAATTTCCCTTTTGAGGGTTCCCTTTTGTGGACTATGAGATCTTTTCAGATTCCATTAATCTTTAGCCTTCCGTTTTTTCTGTGTGTGTGTGTTGGTATTGGAGCTTGAACTTGGAGCCTGGGTGCTGTCACTTAGCTTTTACACTGAAGGCTAGTGCTTTACAACTTGAGCTACTGCTCCACTTCTGACTACTTTTTGGTAGTTAATTGGACATAAAAATCTCAGACTTTCTGGCCTGGGCTATCTTTGAACTGTGATTCTCATACCTCAGCCACCTAAAAGTAGCTAAAATTATAGGTGTGTGCCACTAGCACTAACCAGCCTTTAGTTTTCAAGTCTAGTATACTATAAAGAGGCCCCTTCAGTTATTTGGAAATTTCTATCATATCACATATTTCCTTATTATTTATTTATATTATCTTTAAATAGTTGAACACAATGGCTTAAATGCAACATGACAATTTATGTGTACAGTTATTTTTTGTGCAACCATTGGGACTTAAACTCTCGGCTTTCTCACTCACAGCAGGCACTTTAGTACTTGAACCATGCCTCCAGTTCTGGCTTTTTGTGGGTTAGATGGAGATAATACTCTCTTGGGTTTGTTTGCCTGAAGCTTCCAACCTAAATAGTCAGGTCTCAACCTTCTGAGTAGCTAGATTATAGGTGTGAGCCACCAGAGCCCAGCACTTTTCTTTTTTTTGCTATTGAGGCAAGGTGTTGCTACTATAATGCAGGCTGGCCTAGAACTTCTGACTATCCTGTCTCTACTTCCTGAGTGCTGGGATTACAGGTGTGTATCACATCTCATCACTAACCTTCCCTTTTCCAAAGAACTGCTTTATAGGCCTAACTTTGAATTGCTGATCTAAAGTGTTACTTATGAGCAGGCTATATATTTTTTTCAGTATGTTGGGTTAATGAGGGGTAATCAGAAAAATAAATTAAAATACAGTTGATATTCGTAATAGGGCACTTTATACCACCTACTATAAGCTCAAATTCGGAGTTATTTTGTAAGAATTGTTGATGCCCTCTCTATCTATTCACTTCATCTAACTCAGGACATTTTAACCCGATGGCCACTTGGGGGTAGTGGCCATTACATGGAATGGATTTTTCCCAATCAGTAGGAAGCTAATTGGCCCACAAAGAAACCAAACCATTACTCTGTGTTATGATCTTATTAATACTGAGCTCCAACCATAACTGAACCCCCAAGGTACAGATTACCAGAACATTGACTGATGCCAGTATGGCTTAGCAGCTCCAGTCATGTTTTCTCCAGCCAGTCTTCCACTCACAACAGCATGGTCATGGTGTTCCACTCGCCTCCTACCCAACTTTATATCATAGAAACAAGCAGCATCCCCTGCCTTTGGAAACAAACAACATGAATATATGATTTAACAAAAATCAGGCTAAAGACAGAATATAAACATTTGAGGCTCAAAAGACCCTTACAATTAGATAAATACTCTTTTTCATCAGTACACTAGAATGATACCTAAATTACCCCAAAGTTATGATTCCTAGGTGAGTGCATGCATGTGCGTGTGCGTGTGCGTGTGCGTGTGCGTGTGTGTGTGTGTGTGTGTCTGTGTGTGTTAGTCTGGGTGCTGTCCCTGAGCTAGTTTGCTCAGGGCTAGTGATCTAGGACTTGGGCCACAGCACCAATTCTGGCTTTTTAGGGGGCTAATTGGAGATATGTCTCATAGACTTCCATACTTGAACCCTGATCGTCTTTCAGACCTCAGCCTCCAGGGTAGCACTATTTTTTTAACTGCTACCATTTTTTTTAGCTGCTACCATTCCACTATTTTTTTTAACCAGTCTCGGGCTTGAACTAAGAGTCTGGGAGCTATCCCTAAGGTTTTTCAGCTTGAGTTTCTCTACTACTTGAGCCACAGCTCCACTTAGGGCCTTTTTTGTGATTAACTGGAGAGAAGTGTCTCATGGACTCTCCTGCCCGGGTTGGTTTTTAACTACAAACCTGAGATCTCAGCCTCCTGAGTAGCTAGGATTACTGGGGTGAGTCCCCAGTGACCAGGAACCTCTACTTCCCCAAAAGTAATTGAAATTTCCTTCACTTTAGTTTATGTACACATGTTTCTGCTCATTCTGCCCTTACCAGACAGACTATTTGATAACTATGATTTGTTGAAATTACAGGCATGTATACCACTCTTGGCTCAGAATATTCTCTTCTGTGTCTGGACTGCCTTGCATTGTAGAAATCTTGTCTAAGCTAAAGGGTTTTTTTTTCCTTGGCCAGTCCTGGGCCTTGGACTCAGGGCCTGAGCACTGTCCCTGGCTTCTTTTTGCTCAAGGCTAGCACTCTGCCACTTGAGCCACAGCGCCACTTCTGGCCTTTTCTATATATATGTGGTGCTGAGGAATCGAACCCAGGGCTTCATGTATACGAGGCAAGCACTCTTGCCACTAGGCCATATTCCCAGCCCCACTAAGGGTTTTTTGTCATTATTTAGTATTCACTCAACAAGTGTTTAAAAAGTATTTACCATATATAAATGCATTATGCTGCCTGTGCCGATGGCTCAGACCTGTAATCATAGCTACTCAAGAGGCTGAGATCTGAGGACTGCGGTTCAAAGCCAGCTCAGGCAGGGAAGGCCATGAGACTCTTATTCCCACCAGAAAACGGAAGTGGTACTGTGGCTCAAGTTGTAGAGTGCTAGCTAGCCTTGAGCCGAAATGCTCAGGGACAGCACCAGGCCAAGTTCATGCCTCATGATCTACAAAAACAAAGCTTTATGTTATCTGGGTTGCTGAGATGAAATGGACACTAGCCCTGCTGCCTATGAACAGTATAGGATTAGTACAGAAAGATACAGCACCATTCATAACTACAAAGCAATGTAAACAAATAATGTGATGATTAAGGTAAGTGGTTCAGCAGACTGAGAGAACCCCAGGTAAGGGTAAGCAGTGTGGTATCTGAGCTCTGTAACCCTTACTCATAATGAACAATGGCAAAGTGAACTATGAAATTCACTTAACAGAATATTATATAGCTATTAAATTGCTTAGAGTCTGAAGCAACATGAAAAATGCTGACATTTATGATGCTAAGTGAAAAAGAACAGAATACAAATGTTTATATATAGTATGCTCACCTCAACCATGTATAACAAAGAAAAAACTTGCACAAGGAAACAAAGGGAAGGAAATACACGAAAACATTCAAGGTTGCTGCAGGTGATTAGCTTTTTTCTCCTTCATGGCTGTTTCTTCTGTGCTGAATGCCTATTACTATTATATCAGGTTTAAAATTCAGGACATTTGATCTGTGTGTGTGTGTGTGTGTGTGTGTGTGTGTGTGTGTGTGTGTGTGTGTGTGCGTGCGCACGCGTGTGCTTGTATTGGGGCTTGAACTTAGGGTCTGTCCCTTAGCTTATTGCTCATGGCTGGCACTCTACCACTTGAGCCACAGCTCCACTTCTGGCTTTTTGCTGTTTAATTCAAAATAAGAATGTTACAGATTTTCCCTGGGCAGGGTTCAAACCACAATTCTCAGATCTCAACCTCCTGAGTAGCTAGGATTACAGGCGTGAGCCACTAGCATCTGGCTCATTATATCTTAGATGAAAAAAAAAGCACTCTTTGAGGAGAAAAATATCCTTTCAAGGCTGCTATGTCCTTAGTTACACAGTCCATGCTCAAACACAATACCCTCGTAATGATCTGACAATGAGGAAATTACTTCATGGCTCCTATATACTATAGTCTTGTTTGTGTCATAACAGGTTTTCCAAAACAGCTAAAAATAGCACACAAGGACAATGAACACACAGTGATATTCCTTTGCAGGGAACATGTTACAAAATGATTTCATCCTCCAGTCCTTGGACTTGCATTTTAGTGACAAGAACCATAATCTGTTGTTCCTTGAAAACTGTGCATCTGTCCACCAGGGGTTATGCCATGGCTGTTGTCAACATGCAGAGGTGGAAGAGTTCATGTCCTACAGGGATATACACTACTCTTCTCATCGTTTACTAACCTGCAGATGAAGCGATACTTATTTTCCTAATTGAAGCAGTTTGCAAATTTCTATTCTTTCTCCTCAGTCTCTAAACACTTTGACCCTATTTGTGTAAGCTGTCAATGAGCCTTAGCATCCTACTTGCTCGACCTGCCCACAGGCAATAGTGCCTGGTCGTGTTGTAGCACACTTACCACCCAGATGTTAGAGCGTGCTTGTAGCTCTGCATTTACCCGGAAGCCACCAAAATCTGAGTCTATTTCCAGTCCACCAGTCTTGGCCAACTCAACATTGGGCTCCAGGCCCACAGCTGCCACTATGTGGTCAGTTTCTACCTGAAGCATAAAAGAAACTTAAGTCAATTACCAGTTTCTACTCATGCCTATTGAGATAATAACTGCATATCATGGCATTAAGAATCAGTTTCCCTTGAATAACTAACAGTTTAACAAAATGAATACCGAGCAACTGAAATACGTATTGTGAGGGGGGAGAGGACAAAGGGGAAGGAGGGTAGATTTATGGAGAGAGGAAGAGCGAGCAAATAAATCATAATATTCAATTTACATATGTGAAAAGGGAACAAAGTATCTTGGGGTGATAGGTGGGGTTAGGTTAGATGGGGGAGAAAAATGGAAATGGGTGATATTGATCAAGATGCATTATTCTCAAAAATGGACATGTTGAATTGAAACCCCTTTATATAGCTACTTAAGGATAACTAAAACAAACATGTTTAAAATGTAAAAAAAAAAATCCGTTTTAAAAAGAAGTTAATTTTCGGGGCTGGGGATATGGCCTAGTGGCAAGAGAGCTTGCCTCGTATACATGAGGCCCTGGGTTCAATTCCCCAGCACCACATATACAGAAAATGGCCAGAAGTGGAGCTGTGGCTCAAGTGGCAGAGTACTAGCCTTGAGCAAAAAGAAGCCAGGGACAGTGCTCAGGCCCTGAGTCCAAGGCCCAGGACTGGCCAAAAAAAAAAAAAAAAGTTAATTTTCTAGTGAACCCTGTTAACCCAGACTTCTTCTATCAAAGGGCTGGATATGTAGCTCAGTGGTTTAGCATTTGCCTGCATATGCAAAGCTTCAAGTTACATACCCAGGACCACAAAAATAAATAAACAAACAAATAATTGGAACTCTAAAAAATCAGGTGCCTGTGGCTCATGTCTATAATCCTAGATACTCAGGAGCCTGTGATCTGAAAATCATGGTTTGAAATCAGAGCTTGCGCAGAAAAGTCCATGACTCTTATCTCTAATTTATCAGCAAAAAGCCAGAAGTGGAGCTGTGGCTCAAGGGTCAGAGCCTTGGGCAAAATGGCTAAGAGACAGCACTCAGGGCCTGTGTTCAAACTCCAGTACTGGCACGCACGCACGCACACGCATGCACGCATGCACACACACACACACACACATCATGGGGCAACTTATGTCTAGTAAATACATTTTCAGTTCGACTTCATAAGCCTCTGTCAACCTCACAAATAGTCCATGTCATCTGAATAGAAATTTGCCACCCTAGCAAGGATTCAAGATTCTGTGGCACAGATAGAAAAAGGTTAAGGGAAAGCAGTTCCCCAGGTGACTGCTCTGGTTTTCATCACCCCCTGTTTCAGTGTGGAGACAGTTAATTCAGAAAATTATGATAGGTGAATGGTGGCTGCCAAGAAAATGAAATCCACTGGTGTCAACACAAGGAATGAGAATGAGGAAAGAAGGGAGGGTCAGCCAATCTTCTAGCAGGCTGTCTTCTTCTTACCTTCCTGCCATCTTTCAGCTTGATGAGTAACTTGCCACCACTGACTCCAACTGATTGCACAATTGCATTGGGTATCACCTTCACCCCCTCTGTAAAGGCAAATGAGACCTGGGGCTTAGTCCAGAACTCTGATACTTTCCTAAAAAGTAAGGAGGCTGAAGAGAGGTTTCATCTATATAGCACAACCAGCCATTCTCAGTATGCACTCAGCCCTACAGAGTCGCAAGGACTTATACCCATGGTTTATTTTTGTTGGCACAGATTACTTGTACCAAAGGTTTCTTTTTATATTTCTGTACATGCATATAATATACTTTGATCAGATTCACCCCTGTTATTACCCACAGCCATTTTTAGTACTTCTAAAATGCCTGTGAACCTGGGTGACTGGAAAGTCATGAAACACTTCACATGCCAGGTGAAAAACCCATAGGGTTTACCCTCAGCCACACTCAAAGGAAACAGAGTCGCATATAGAAGTAGTCTCTCCACCTTTTCGAACTTTTTCCATGGTCCAGTTGCTTAGATATTCAGGGAGGATCTTTCCCATGTTTCCCTTCTCTGGGAAGAGCTGAATCACTTCTGTTCCCAAGGCTTGAGCTGGGGAGAAGAAAGGCAGTAGTTTCAGCAGAAGGCCAGTCTCAGTAGGGCAGGAAGCCAGTCTCAGTAGGGAGAAGGCAGTCCTTCTAGACATAGGGCAGAGCTGCCACCAGGCCACAGCTCCTGCCTGTGGGGTAATGAGACATGAGAGCTCTGGTTCTCAAGTTCATTCATAAGGCAAAGCAACAGGTACCAGAACTGCCGTCTCTAGATTAAGCTAGCAACAGTAATTTCACTGTGCTTCCACCCACACAGCCAGCAGAGGCTTGGATAAGTACTCTACAACCTCTTTTAGGAAACACCGTTTTGAGAAAATGCCCTGTGTTTACATGGCTCAAAAATCACATTAAGAACCATACTGGGGGCTGGAATTGTGGCTTAGCAGTAGAGTGCTTGCCTAGCATTCATGAAGTCCTGGGTTCCATTTCTCAGCACCAAGGAGAGTCCAAGCCCCAGGACTGGCAAAAAACCCCATACTTTATAGTGAGGCACCAGTAGCTCATACCTGTAATCCTAGCTACTCAAGGAGGCTGAGACCTGAGGATCATACTTCTAAGCCAGCCCAGGCAGGAAGGTCCCTGAGATTGTTATCTGCAATAAACTACTCAGAAAAAGCCAGAAGTGGTACTGTGGCTCAAGTGGTAGAGTGCTAGCCTTGAGCACAAAGTGGTTCAGGGACAGTGCCTATGCCCTGAGTTCAAGCCCTATGACCAGCAAAAAAAGAACCATATTGGACAGAGATGGAGGGACAAAAGAGGGTTAACAAATACAGTAGTACTCACTAGACACTATGTTGAAAAGGAACTACACAACTTGTGGGTGGTGATAGAAGAGAGCCAGGGAGGGGTGACACTGTCCAAAAATAAATGTATTCTTTACCTGTAACCCGTCTATACATCACCATTATACTAATAATTTCTTTTCAAAAGAACCATATGCATGCCAGTAGTTCATGAGATCTGAGGAGTCAGGTTTGAAGCCAGCCTGGGCAGAAAAGTCCATAAGACTCCTATCCCCAATTTATCAGCAAAAAGGCCAGAAGTGGAGCTGTGGTTTAAGTGGTGGAGTGCCCACAATGAGAGAAAAAGCCAAGTGAGAGGGAAAGACCTTGAATTCAAGTCCTAGTATTGGCATGCATATATATATATGCACATGTGTACACATGCACACACACTATAACATTAAAAATCATATTTACCATGAAAATTACAGACCTGTTAAGCTGGGATCCACTACTGGCCTAAAGGAAATCTGGCTTTTTTTTCTTTTAGTACCTCTTCTGGGGCTTGAACTCAGGGCCTGGGCACTGTCCCTGAGCCTCTTTGTGCTCAAAGCTAGTGTTCTATCTTGAGCCACAGGGCTACTTCCAATTTTTTCTGAGGAACTTACTGGAGGTTAAGAGTCTCTATCCTCAGATTTCAGCCTCCTGAGTAAGCTAGAATTACAGGCGTGAGTCACTGGCATTGGCTTATCAGTATCTTTTTTTTTTTTTTTTTTGCCAGTCCTGGGGCTTGATGAACTCAGAGCCTAGGGGCTGGCCCTGAGCTTCTTTTGCTCAAGGGTAGCACTTTACCACTTGTGCCACAGCACCACTTCTGGCCCTTTCTGTTTATATGGTACTGAGGAATCAAACCCAGAGCCTTCATGTATGCTAGTTGCGCACTCTACTACTAAGCCACATTCCCAGCCCTCATTATTATCTTAATAATCACTTTTCTAAATATTTTTTTCTTTCTGGCAGTACCCTGGTTTGAACTTAGAGCCTCATATTGCTAGGCAGGCACTCTACTGCTTGAATTATGTCCCTGGGCCTGTTTTGTTGTAATTATTTTTCAAGACATGAACCACCATTCTTGGATTATTTGTTGAGATGGGTGTCTCCCTACCATTTTTCCATAGGGTAGCCTGAAATCACAATCTTCCCCATCTCTGCTCCCCAAGCAGTTGGGATTATAGGCATTTGTCAACATGCCTGACCTCTAATATTTTATTTCTAAAGAGTCCTGGCATAGGGCTGGGGGTATAGCCTAGTGGCAAGAGTGCCTGCCTCGGATACCCGAGGCCCTAGGTTCGATTCCCCAGCACCACACATACAGAAAACGGCCAGAAGCAGCGCTGTGGCTCAAGTGGCAGAGTGCTAGCCTTGAGCGGGAAGAAGCCAGGGACAGTGTTTAGGCCCTGAGTCCAAGGCCCAGGACTGGCCAAAAAAAAAGAGTCCTGGCATAGAAGATAGAGGAAAAGAAAGAATGAACTGCTGTTCATTTTCTCAGATAGCTTTTCAGTCACTGAGGGATCTTCATCAGGACTAATGTCATCTGTGATTAGTTTCTCTTTCTGTAAATCGTTTTTTTCTGTCCTGAGGCCTGAACTCAGGGACTAAGCACTGTCCTTGAACTTTTTATTTTGCTCAAAGCTAGCACTCTACCACTTCAGCCATACCTCCACTACTGGCTTTTTAGTGGTTCACTAAAAATAAGAGTCTTATAGACTTTCCTTCTCAGGCTGGCTTCAAACTACAGTCCTCAGATCTCAACTTCCTAGTAGCTAAGATTACAGGTATGACCCACTAATGTCTAGCTTTACTCTGTAAATCTTAACTGAATTCTTTCTACACTCCCTTGCAAATACATTTTTGGAATTTGTGACAGTTCCCCAAGACACATGTGATAAAAAACACTAGAGAAAGAAAATCAAGGTCACTTCTCAATACTTACCCTTTCTGCCAAGAGCACAGGCCAGTTCGCTCCCAAGGAAGCCCCCACCAATAATTGTAATCGACTTGACTTCTCGTGAGATCTTCTCCAAGGTTCTGAAGTCTCCAACCTTTAGGAACATAGGATTTTGGATAACTGATTTCTTTTTCTTTCTTTTTTTTTTTTGGTCAGTCCTGGGGCTTGGACTCAGGGCCTGAGCACTGTCCCTGGCTTCTTCTTGCCACAGCGCCACTTCTGGCCATTTTCTGTATATGTGGTGCTGGGGAACCGAACCCAGGGCCTCATGTATACGAGGCAAGCACTCTTGCCACTAGGCCATATCCCCAGCCCCGATAACTGATTTCTTTCACAACAGTAATTTGTATAGAAAATCTTATATTAAGTGGCTCAATTATAGCTGCTATATTATTAACGTCAATTTCTTTCTCCATTCTAACATTCTTTCTGGTAACAGTGGTTGTCAACTAGTGGCACTTTTGTCCCCAGAGAGACACGTGGTGGTGTCTGGAGATAGTTCTGGTTGTCATGGCAGAGAAGAGCTCCTACCATCAAGTGGGTAGCTGCCAGGAATGCTATCAACATCCTACAAAGCTCAGGAAAGTCTCTCACATAAATACTTCTTCAGCACCACATGGCAACCTTGTGAAGGCTGACAAATCTTGTTCCATCCAGACCTTCAAGTACAATAGTGCAAATGTTATCAAATACCAAACTAAGAGTGGATGGAAAATGAGAGCAGTTTTTCTAAGCAAATCATAGTGTTAAGAAGAAAACTACTTCCTTTCCTTTTTATTTGGCTGCTCTTGACCTTTCCCTGAAAGTCTTCACACAAGCACTTGCAGTGAAAAATGCCAAGAGGAGTTCCAGTGAATCAATGCCTCCAGAAAAAAAAAAAAGGCATGGAAGGGCAGTCGGAAAGGAACTGTAGCAAGCAATCAAAACACCAAATGTATTTTACTCATAGGAGCACAAAACCCTTGAGTGAGGTATTTGAAGTAGAAAGGAAGTAACTTGCTGGGGGGGGCTAGATAACAAGTCTGGAGAAAAGCCACAAATAGAACGTAGATCTCCCAGTTCCTAGGTGGGCACTTGGGGCCACAAGATTGCATTGCCACTTCAAAACAACACAAAGAAAACACTAAAGCAGAAAATTACCTTTCTGAAAAGTGTCGTTCTGCTTTTTACCTCTGCTCCAGCCCTATCAATAGCAGACAGATTTCTTGGAGTACCTCCTGGAAATAAGAGGAGGAGGAAAACCCTTTAATCCAACAAGGAAGAAGTAGCCCAAACAACTCCCGCCCGCTCAGGTGGAGCTCTCGGTTGCTGTCACTCTGTTGCTGCCTGTGGTACTAGGGCATGTGTGCTCCCTGCTGGTGCCATAGAGTGACTAGAAGATAGGATGGCTTTGTGTCCTGTCAACTAGCTTGGCAGCAGGCTTTTAAAAAAAATCAGTTCTCTTTGGGAAGCAGATTTGAGTGTCTCTTTTTTTCAGGGGCTCTAGCTGGCCAGAAGGCCTTCCTTGCTGCTTCAATAGTCTCTTCTAGGATCTTGTGAAGGGTCACCAGCTGGCACGTTATAGGACTCACATCAGCAGCTCGTCTCCTCTCATGACTGCACTTTGGGACTGGCAATGAAACCACAATGCTATACTACTTTCAGGGCACACAGTGGGCACTGGGTGTGGAGGAGAGAAACAAGGGCACATTCTTCATGCTTTTATGAGGAGCAACAGCAAAGATGATCCAGAAGGGCCTATGTCTATACGTTTTACAAAACAAAACACCACTTCAGAGACTGTGGGTTTCTGTTTTCTTTCCTTTCTTTTGTCCCATCCCTCCTTTTCTTTTCTTTTGTAGTACTGGGGACTAGAACTCAAGGCCTCCTTCTTGCTCTACCACTAGGGCAATACCTCCAGCCCTGTGTTTCCATTTTCTTAAGGCTAGAAAAGTAATTATTTTCTACAGAGAAGGGCAGACTCTTAAAACCTGAATGGGTTACTATAGCACAAAGTACTCACCTGTTGCAATCAAGCACTTTTCATAGGTTATCTGAGAGCCATCATTAAGTTTCACCATGTTGCCTCTCACGTCCAGTTGTACTACCTAGTACAGTCACACACACACACACACACACACACACACACACACACACACGGAGGCAGAGATGAATTAGTTTTGGAAAATTTTGTACTGAGATATGATTCACATGACATTATCCATTTTAAGGTGTATAGTCGATTGGGTTTTGGTATATTCACAATCTTGGCTGACCATCTTCACTATCTACTTCCAGAGCATTTCCATCATCACCCTTCCTTAATTATAGTCTTTGGACCTATTATCTGTTGGCCCAAAGAGAAAGTATTATTTTGACCTAAAGTAATCCTTATGAAACCATTCTTAAAGGCCGGGTGCTGGTAGCTCAGGGCTGTAATTCTAGCTTCTCAGAAGGCTGAGATCTAAGGATTGCAGTTCAAAGCCAGCCTGGGCAGAAAGGGCTGGGCGATTCTTATCTTCAATTAACCACCAGAAGAAAACCAAAGTTGCACTGTGGTTCAAGTGGTAGAGTGCTAGCCTTGAGCTGAAGAGCTCAGGGACAGGGCCCAGGCCCAGAGTTCAAGCCCCATGACTGACCAAAAAAAACCAACAAAATAAAAACAAAAACTCATTGAAAGCTATTGAACAATGGGAGAGTAGGGGAACCAGAAAAGAGAGCAATAGATGAAGTTAATCTGACTAAAATGTCATGTATGCACATGTGAGTTATATGAACATATAAGTTACCATGGTGAAACTACTTTTAATACAGGCTAAAAATGAAAATAAGTTAGAATCACAGGAAAGTAAACAGGTTATTTGGGAGGTGGGGACCAGTGGCAGGGGGAGGGCAAATCGAGAGGGTGAATGAGGGTGCAAATGGTCAAAATACTTTATATGAACATATGAAAACAGAATTATAAAACCTGAGGGAAATAGATGGAAAGGGTGGGTTTGATCAGGGTACACTGTATGCACATATGGGAATAACATAAGACATTCTTCCTTGTACAACTAATGTATGCTAATTAGAAAAAGAAAAGCAACAGTTCTTAAGTAGTCACTAGAACTATAGTTTCCAGTATCCAGTTCCTTCCAGTGGTCCTAAGTTTCTAAGAAGCCAACATTAGAGCAAGTTGGTTCCCACAGTTACTACCTGACGTGGGAATGGATAATTAGGGGTAGCCTTTTCTATTTGGCTATTTGGAATCCTTATCTCTTTCTTAACTTTCTTATATCCTCAATACACTGAAAGAACACTTTCTCTAACTTCTAGTCTTTGCTAAAACTCAGCTCTCCCTCAAGGACTGTTTACACGTAGAGAATGTTCATGAGCTCATAGCACATGTCATAAAGCCAGGAAGAGGTGTTGGCATTTTCCAAATTTCCTGTGATGACTGCTGCTGCTTCTAGATTCTTGTCCCTTCTTTCTCCTCTGGGAGACACCAACTTATATCCCCATCCACTCTTTCTCACCCACTGTAGATCTTGGAATCTGGTTCATATTTTTCTCTTCTAGACTACTCCTTCTACCTCAAATATCTCATTCTTATAGATTTTAGCCTCATCGCCTTCTTGACTTTTTTCCTTTTCTTTTTGGCAATACTGGAGATTGAATCCAGGGCCTTGAACATGTGAAGCAAGCACCAGTAAGCCACATCCACAGCTTCGTCTCACTGCCAGCCATACTTACTTTTGATTTTCTGTTTATTAGCTGGCTGTTTCATTCCCAACTAATGTGTACTGATAGGAGATCACCCAAACTGATCTCCTGCCTCCTAGCCCATACTACCCTTGCCCCGACTCCTTACAGTAAGCACTTGAGCCTTGCAGTCAAACTAGTTTCTAGTCTCTGCTCCATTCCTTACAATCTGTGAGGCCATCCATTCAAGAAATACTTCTTAAGTACCTACTATGGGCCAGGTGCACTGTTAGGTGCTGGGGACAATGGCAAAAAAGAGCTTCTCTGCCTTCAGTTTTCCCATCTAAGAAATACAACTTGACAACTGAATGACAAACATGACACAAGTTGTTAGGGCAGTGTAGGTAGCACTAGGGCCAGAGATGGACAGGTGTACCACTTGAGTCAGACTGAGTTGGGGTAAAGCTTTCCTGTGCAGTGCCAAACTTCGAGCTCTGTTGAACCAGTAGCTTCTTTAATGTTCTTGGGCTTGTCCTTGGTACACTCCCGCCTTAATCCAACCTGCTACTCATGTCCACAGTGCTCACTCACTCAGAGAGCCACATTACATTCTGTCATATTACAGAAATAAGTGAAGGCATTACATGTGATCTTCTTCATCTTTCCATATAGATTGCCTTGTCCCTGACCTAGCCATAAAACCTTATTTCTATCCATTATCAGTTCCTTTCTATTTTGCTTCTGTCTTTGACTCCCATCCTGTCCTTTGTTTCTCAGTACCACCCCCTATCAATTGTCTATTCATTCCCCCCACCTCCCTCTCTCATGACATCAGTGTAACATGCTTGCCCCATCCAAGGTGACTCATTTCTGATTCTATGCCTTCTTCAAGTTTCTGTCTAATCACCAGCTCCTCCCTTTTCTCATTTAAACTTTGTTAAAGACTTAATCATTTCGCTAATTCCCATCAGAACCACAAAATTGAATGGGGCATTTTACAATGCTTTTCTTACCAGATTCTTTGGCCACAGTGAGAGTGTGGATCAAGTGCTCCTTCCTGTCAGTCCCTACAACTTTGGCTCCCATCCTGGGTTCTACTTATGCTGCTCTGCAAGTTCTTTCCTAGTCTCCTTGGTGGATTCTTCCTCTTAAGTTGGGGCTTCCAAGAGTTCTATTCTTATCCTACTCCTCTTCTCACTAGAGAAGATTACCACTGGGAGGTTTCACTAACACTCATGGTTTCAACTCCTGCACATACTCAAATGCTTTTCTTTTCTTTCTTTTTTTTTGGCCAGTCCTTGGGCTTGGTATTCAGGGCCTGAGCACTGTCCCTGGCTTCTTTTTGCTCAAGGCTAGCACTCTACCTCTTGAGCCACAGCACCACTTTCAGCTTATTCTGTATATGTGGTGTTGAGGAATCGAACCCAGGGCTTCATGTATGCTAGGCAAGCCATATTCCCAGCCCTCAAGTGCTTTTCAAATCACCTCAGACCCCTCCTGAGTGTGAGAGTCACATACACAACTACCCAGAAGATACCTTCATAATGACAGTCCACTTCATACTTAACAGTTCACTTATTTCTATCCTCCCCTTCAAACTCCCTCTTTGTTCCTCTTGAAATGTCCTCAGTTGAGAGCCCACTGTCATCTCTCCAATACACAAGGTTGAAATTATAGTCATCTTTGTCTCTGCTCTGCTTCATCTTTCAAGTTCATCCAATCTCTACACCTATTAAGCATATGAAGCCTCTTCCCCATCAGTGCTAGGGAATCAAATCCAGTGTCAAAAAGATCATCAACTTTTAGTCAGGAAATGATTTACTAAGAACTTAGGCCCTAGAATCAAAATGTCTTGGTTAATTCTGTATTCAGACAGATCCAGGCTCAAATTGTATCTCTATCACTTATTAGCTGTGTGACATTAGACAGACGATTTAAAATTTTGTTTACAAAAATCTAGTCTAGGAGTGGTGGCTAATGCTTGTCATCCCAGCTACTCTCGAAAGAGAAATCAGGAGGATTGATTGCAGTGAGAAGTCAGCTCAAGTTAGTCAGCCTTCCCATCTCAACCAAAAAGCCAGTCATGGTAGTTCACACTCAGAATCCCAGCTACGCAGAAAGCATTGATATAGAGTGTTAGGAAAATGGAGGAGAACGGAAAAGGGATAGGCCGGACTTGATCATCAACAGGGGAGGACTGTTTATTCAGGAACAGCAAGGGGCACAGACCCTTCCCGCAGGTTTGGAGGTTGTGCAAGGGGATGAATTTGGGACCAGGCTTATATGGGGTCTGAGCAAGGAGGCAGAGGTTAATAAAGGAGCCATTCTAGCAAGTTGGGGCTTTTCAGGTCTGGCCCACAAAGGGTTGTTTGTAGCTGGGCCTAGGTGAAATGTCCTGCCTGCATATCAAAGCAGGTTCACATATTGAGGTTCCACCTGGTGTCTGTATGAGCCTCAGACAATAGGGTGGGGGTCAATCCTTCATATTCCATCTCTGGGTACACAGAAAAAGGGGGCCTAGAGGGGAGAGGCAAGTCCTTCACATAGGCTCTTTGGATACATAAAAAGAATGGGCTGAGAAGGGAGCAACAAGGAGTTATGAGAACAAAGCAGATTCCCATCATAGAGGATCACAGCCTAAAGCTGGCCTGGGTAAAAAAAGCAAGACAGTCTGAAAAAAATAACTGGAGCAAAAGGGGTTTGGGAGTATCACTCAAATGAGTTTAATCCCCAGTAATGCCCCTCCCTAAATCCTCAATTATAATAATATCTTATAAAATTCTTGTGAGGAAACAGGAGATAATTCACAAATAACATTTTAAAACATGTTTATAAAACCATAATAGGTCGCATATAACCTTTAGCTCTTTCTTTCTTCTTCATGATCCTTATAATCACCCTCACTACTATCCTAATTTGGATTCTCATCATCCTAGTGCCCAAATTACTACAATAATCTGCAAAATGGGTTGTCTTTGGTCTTATTCTCCTAAGTCCATCTTTGGCATGGTCAAGTGCAATTATTTACAATTTAGTATTTTATATCCTAGCCTAAGACTCAATAGCTTTCGTTGCCGAACAAACTACTAGAGCTCTTTTACACAGTATACAAATCTCTCCAATACCAGGCTCCATAACCAAGCCCTTGCATAACTTCTCAGTTTTTGTTTCTTTCTTTTCTTTAACTTAAAGAAGTATAACTATTTACAAGTCTATCTTTTTTGGAGAGAAGGACAGTGATGAGGATCAAACCCTGGGCCTCACTCAGATTAGACAAGTACTCTATCCTTCTTTTACATTCCTAGCCCCCTACTTTGAACTTTCTGTTCTATTAGTAACTAATAGTTTGTTTTCCTTGCACCAGACATGCTTTACATACCATTGGGCTGTTGTTTATACTGTTCATTTTTACTTGAATGTTCTTAACATGAATGCTCACTCTTCTGTAGTATATGCCTCTTCAATGCCTAAGACTTTCCAGTCTGTAAGATTTCTTCCCCTCCAGGAAGCCTTTCCTGGATCCATCGCTATACTGGGCACTCTCTTCTCAGTAATTCTCACCATACTGCACCTCTCGCTCTTACCTTCTGTGTGTTATCATCTAGCCATATTCCTTCCTGCCTGTTACTGTTATGCTCTAGAAGACAGGGTATGTGTACACACAGGGAACACAATACATAATGTTCTATCATTAATACATCAGCATACCTGTACTTCTCAATGCCCCCCTTATGGGAGAAATGGGCCTGTCCTATCAAAGGTCAATCCCTTCACCTGTACCCAAGAACCCATCTACTCTAGGCTTTGCTGCTTCAGATAATTCCCCCTACTGGAACATTGCCATTCATATAAAACCTTCTATAACTTCCATTAACATAATAAAACTCTCCTGGAGCTCAAAAAGGCCTTCCAATAACTACTCTATTAGTCAGGCACTCATCTTGGTATAGGCCTACAATATTCTCCATGCTGAGCTAATTCTTGAAGTGTTTTGATACCCTTGAAGGATTGACCCCCACCCTATTTTCCCAGGGCATACAGGCACCAGGCAAAACCTCAGGTATGTGTGAACCTGCTTTGATATGCAGGCATGGCAACTCACCTAGGCCCAGCTGTAAACAGTCCTTTGTGGGTCCAAGGAAAAGCCACCAACTTCCTAGGCCTAGTGGCTCCCACATTAACCTCTGTCTCTTTGCTCAGGATTCTTAATTCCTCCTTTACTGCAAACTCCTCTAGGAGGCTGCAGAATAAAAATCCCTCCTGTTCACCTCTACCCTATCTGATATCTCTATTCAACTGGGTCCCCCAATTCTCTTCACAGACCTTTGAGACTGACACCTAGGAAGAGACCTAGGACACATGGGGGTGGGGGCATTTTCTGCTACACCCACTCTTCCACCAAGCTTGCTCTTCTCTCTTCTAGGTATTAAAATATCCAATTCAGGGGCTGGGAATATGGCCTAGTGGCAAGAGAGCCTGCCTCGTATACATGAAGCCCTGGGTTCAATTCCCAAGTACCACATATATGGAAAACGGCCAGAAGTGGCGCTGTGGCTCAAGTGGCAGAGTGCTAGCTTTGAGCAAAAAGGAAGCCAGGGACAGTGCTCAGGCCCTGAGTCCAAGCCCCAGGACTGGCAAAAAAAAAAAAAAAAATCCAATTCATATACTAAAGTGCCTCAGCATCAAAACTGTTTTAAAGGTTTTCAGTTCTTGTTATCGGTTTGTTTAAGCATGAAGATTCTGCTAAATTCTGTTTGTTTGCTAAATCTAAGTTTTGTCTTGTATTTTGATTGGTATTACCTGTTTCTTTAAAACTGACCATGTGATTCTATCATATTGAGAAAAATAATATTTGACATTGGAATTCCAAGATTTTTATCAAGTAGTCCTGCCACCTTGTCAGCCTTTTGCCTAATCTCACCTTCTTCAAGTTCCTCCTTAACAGGATAACAGACCTCAGTCAGGACACTACCTGTGAGCATGTCAAGGCAACCAGAGGCTTCTCTTACACTGCCCTGCCCACTCTGAAGACCCCAGTCCCAGTGACTCCTTTACACCCCCATGTCAGCAGGAAGTAGCCAGAAGATCTATATTTAGATTTTTGTTTTTGCCAGTCCTGGGGCTTGAACTCAGGGCCTGGGTATTGTCTGTGAGCTTCTTTTGCTCAAGGCTAGCACTCTACCACTTGAGCCACAGCATCACTTCCAGCTTTTTCTGTGTGTGGTACTGAGGAATCAAATCCAGGGCTTCATGCATGCTAGACAAGCACTCTACCACTACGCCCTAACCTACATTTTATACTAGTGCTTTTGCCAAGCAGACACACTAAGATTCACTAACATGGGGGGGAGGGAACTGGTGATGGGGAAAGGTGGGAGAAAAATGAGGGTGGAGGTAACAACTGTGATAAGAAATGTACTTACTGCCTTACATATAAAATTGTAACCCCTCTGTACATCACTTTAAACAACAAATGCATAAATAAATTTTTTTAAAAAGCTTCACTAACATGAATCCTAAAATGATTTGGTTCTTCTCTAACAAACCATAGCAGCTGGCAGACACGAATGGCAGTGGAAATACATGCCACTTTACTTCAGGTTGGTACCTACATATAAGATGACAAAGGAGGCTCACCTTTTTCCCAGTGAGGACAGCCACACCACCATTCTCAACGTGAGGCAGGTCCTGAGCAGACACATAGAAAGAAGGTGGCTGGAAATATATGCTGTATGGGAAAGAGTAAAAAAATGTTATAGGCATCTGCAAGTGTTACAGTTTCTCTTCAAAACTTTAGTAAAATTATAGTCATCATGAAAAAATTTAGGGTCATTTCCTAGAGCAAATCTCTGGCCACTAAATCATAGTGGTAACTTGCTTATATACAGATATTTGAAATCAGTGGTTCTTAACTACATATACATTTGCACCAGAGGACATTTGGCAAAGTCTAGAGACATTTTTGGTTGTTAGCAACTTGAAAAGGGATATTACTGGTATCTAGTGACTAGAAGCTATGGATGCTGCTTAATACTACAGTGCATAGGACATCTCATCCCCAACAGAAGTTATCTTGCCTCAAATGTTCATCAATAGTCCAGGAGTTGTCTTAGTAGTGGCATGTGTCTATAGTCCTAGACATTCAGGAGGCTGAGGAAGGAAGACTGCTTAGTCCAAGAGGAAAAAAAAAAGCAAGCCTAGGCTAATCTAACTGAAAGTATACATCCTTATGCATATTCCATGGATCATGACACTGGAGTGAGGGAGGTAAGCATGTTAGTTCAGCATCAAGGGATCATTAGTGAGAAAAAAAATGAAACACAAAATGATAATGAAATTGAAAATGTAAGGAGTGCTTTAGAAGGAAAGGGTTGCTGGACCTGTAGCTCCAAGTCTCTTGTTCTAACATTCGGAAAGAGGCTCTTTAGTCTTCACACTCTACCCTCACAATCTAAATGAAAATGCCACTGGACAGTTTCTTTTACTTTTTCTTTCTTTGTGCTGGTCCTGAGGCTTGAACTCAGAGCCTGGGTGCTGCCCCTGAGCCTTTGTGCTCAAAGCTAGTACTCTACCACTTGAGCCACAGCTCCACTTCTAGCTTTTTGGTGCTTAATTGGAGTTAAGAATCTTGTAGTTTCCTGCCTGGGCTGGCTTCAAACTTCGATCCTCAAATTTTAGTCTCCTGAGTGGCTAGGACTACAGACATGAGCCACTGTGCCCAATTCAGTTTCTTTTGCTTTTATGAGACATGTCCAGGATAGTATAAAAAAGTGATGATAACACAGGCCAAACTGATCTTTACCACAGAAGTTTAACCTAAAGGTTGCAGATATAGGAGCGGTAGTATTTTAGAGGCCAACTTTTTTACACCACCAATTGTTTGGCAGACATAGAAACAGAATCCAGAATATTCTTTGTAGCCCCCTGAATCTAATGAGGCCAGAACAAGCAAGGACCAGAGGACTCCCATGTATAGCCACATCATCCTAGTGTATTCCCTGTGCTCAATTAAAGCTGCTGGTCGGGCCTATTTCTTTCTTTTGATGATCAGGCCTATTTTAACATAAGTGCACAAACCTTCTCTCTTTTCCATTCCATTGTCTGAATCGCAGTGTCTTTGTGACATTTGGATCATCTGAAAACCACAGTTCTTTTGAAAGAGGAGGTCGCATGTATGGCAATTCAGGATCTTCAGATACAATTAATACCTTTAGAGAGAAAATAATGATACTTAACAGAGTCCAGTCATTTAAGGACACATGTCAAAGGTCAAAGTGGTCATACTGGCTGAGTGCTTGCATGTTGTATCCCATGTGCCAACTAAAATAACATGCATCTTACCCTGGCCCCAGGATCCCGAGCACGGATGGATCTGGCTGCAGCAAAAGCAGCAGTGCCTCCACCAATTATCAAGAAGGGAACATGATTTGGTGCCTTTATTTGAGGAACTGGCTCTCCTGTACCTATAAGAGCAGATCAGATAGATGAATCTTCTTGAAGGATCTGAGAATGCCTTCCACTATTAAAGTTACCCTGTATTCAATGAACATTTATATAAAACTAGCACAGTACTTCCAGTAATCTTAACCAATTTACTGGGATCAGAGTATAACTTAGTGCTACGGGGCTTATCTAGCATGTATGAGGCTCTGGGTTGGATTTTCAGGACTGTAACAAACAAACCCAAACAAAAACCCAGAGTAATTCCAATGAAGAAATAAAATCTTCAAAGAATCCTGATGGGAGAGGAAAGGGAAATATTCCTTTTATTTTACAAGTGAACATTATTCCCCAAAAAAAGAAGAATGATTTGGATATATCATTCATTCATTCATTCATTAGGTCTGCACCGGAACTAGGACCTAGCTTAAACAGCTATTTCTAAAACATATTAGGAAGTATGTACTTAGAAGGCCTCTGCCCTTTCCATTAATTTCTCACTGACCACCAAGAAAATCGCAAGTTCAGTTTCACTTTTTGTTAACAATAAAATAATACCCCCAAAGCCAATAGGGGATCACTATACATGTTTAAGAATAAGGAGGTGTTACTGAAGAACACAAACCACCCACCCAGAGTTGTGGAATGTATTGAAGGATTAAAACATTCATCTCTGAAAAACCAAGCAAATTCTGCGTTATAGAAGTCATGGCTAGACCTATATGCCTCAGGAAAACAAATATATCCTTTACAACTCAAAATTCCGAAGACCCAAAAAGGCAAACAAGATCTCAGGGACCACTCACTAGATAATTCAGCTCTTCTCTTTTTTTCTTCTGGTGTCAGCCCCAACCCTGATATTCTTTCATTGTATCTTTTTTGGTCATCTTTTATGGTTTTGTAGGCCTGCAGAATTAAATATGGAGAACTTTATTTCATTATACAGTTAATTCATCCCATAAGTATATTATCTTTCAATTAAATGAGGAGCTTTTGTCTACCATAAGGTTAATTCCTGTAAATCAATAAGGCAAATTATCTTGGTACAGAGTAATGAATCCTGGGACTCAATACATACCAGCAAAATGCTATACCACTGAACAATATCTTAACCCTGAAGTTTTTTTCTTAATAAAAAATAGTGGGCATACATACTTTGTGTGGGAGGAATACTTGAAAGCAAATGATAACATACCAGTTCTAGACACCCTGAAGATTTCTGTAAAGATCTTTCTTCATATTTAATTCCGCTTAAATAGGTAAAGAAAAAATTATAGTAGTAATGCTAGAAAAAGTAAACTGACCTGACCTGTGAAATGGTAACCCCTCTGTACAGCATCATAATAATAACAACCAAATTATATTATTTTAGCTGGGCACTGGTGGCTCATGCCTATAATCCTAGCTACTCAGGAGGCTGAGATCTGAGAACTGCGGTTCAAAGCCAACCCAGGCAGGAAAGTCTGTGAGTCTCTTATCTCCAATAAAATACTCAGAAAAAAAAGCTGGAATTAAGTGTTGTGGCTCAAGTGGTAGAGTGGAGAGGCTCAGGGCCAGAGTCTAGGCCCTGAGTTCAAGCCCCAGGACCAGCAAAAAAAAAAAAAAAAAGGACCTAGATGAGGGGATCCGCCTGAGTTCTTAGATAAAGTCAGCAGCAAGAGGAAAAACCAGTGTCACATGGATGCCAATCAAGTTCATGTTTACATTCAAGCAGTAGAGCTGCTACTGCAATCAATGTTTTTCTAATGGTGACTACAAGCCATTAGTAGGCTATGAAAAAATACATTTCTACATTATAATCAGCCTTAGCAGGGAAAATCTAAGGGGAAGAGAGGAATTAAAAGAGTTTAAAACATTAGTTTTGTTTCAGTTTAACCTGTTTGTGGGTATATAATAGGTTGCAAGATAAAATGTGGAGGGATCAAGTAAAAAATTTTAAATGTTAATGGTTATAGTAGAAGTTGGGGGTTGAGTGAACAAAGGTAAATAAGAATGAATATGATAGTATTTTACATGCACATATGAAAATAAAACAATGAAACTTGTAAAAGTTGTTTTAAGGGGGAGTGGGATGGAAGAGAGTAAGAGAAGGGGTGAGGGCTGGGAATGTGGCTTAGACTTTCCTTTTTTGTTTGTTTTGTTTCTGTTGATTGATTGATGGTTGTCATCATGAGGCTTGAACTCAGTGTTTGGGCGCTGTCCCTGAGCTCTTTGAGCCACAGTGCTACTTCCAGTTTTCTGGTGGTTAACTGGAGATAAGAGTCTCATAGACTTTCCTGCCTGGGCTGGCTTTGAACCGCAATCCTCAGATCTCAGCCTTCTAAGTAGCTAAGATTACAGGTATGAGCCACAAGTGCCCAGCTTTGCATTTTCTTATAAAACTAAACCTAGGGCCCGGGAAAGTGGCTTAGTGGAAGAGTGCTTGCCTAGCATGCACAAAGCTCTGGGTTCAATTCCTCAGTACCACATAAAGAGAAAAAGCCAGAAGTGGTGCTGTGGCTCAAGTGATAAGAGTGCTAGCCTTGAGCAAAAGAATCTCAGGGACAGTGCCCAGGCCCCGAGTTCAAGCCCCAGGACTGGCAAAAATAAGAGAAGGGGGGTGACTTAATCAGGATATTTTATATGTTTGTATGTGGAAATGTCACAACTAACACATGCTATCAGCCTGGGCACTGTCCCTGAGCTTTTCTGCTCAAGGCTGGCACTCTACCACTTGAGCCATACCTCCACTTCTTGCTTTTTGTGATTAACTGGAGGTAGGAGTCTCATGGAACTTCCTTCCAGGGCTGGCTTCAGATCACAATCCTCAGGTCTCAGCCTCCCGAGTAGCTTGGATTATAGGCAAGAGCCACCAGCACCCGACAAAAGGAACATTCCTCAAATGAGAGAAAAAGGTCACAAAGAATCCTGTGAGGTTGGAGGCCCCAAATTTGTATGGGGAAATTCTAATCCCCTATATTTTGGGCTTTGGGGTAGGGTCTAAATTGGTTAGGGCTGGCACCTTTAAAAGAAAGGGAAAGGATGCCGGAATTACCAGGCTCTCTCTCAATTACTCCCACCTCCCCGTGTGAATCTACAGGCCATGAAGAGCTTTTACCAGAATCTGAGCCCTGTCTGACCTTGATCTTGGACTTTCCACCTTGTAGAACCATGAGAAAATATATGAGTGTTTAAGCTATGTGGTTTGTAGTATTTTGTTATGGAACACTAAATAATTGCAGTCATCTCTCATGAAATCTGGACAGATGGTTCCTCTTGAGACTAATACCAATTTCAGAGAAAAAGACTCCTTCATATCATGTTTTCAATCATTTAAAACCTGAAATAAAAGTGCATGAAGTAGTTTGCTAACAGCTGCAGGTAGACAAAAGCTTATCATTTAACTCAGAGATACTAAAATGTAATAAGATTTATTACCACCAGTGTTGGATAAACACAGAGGGCAATCAGGCATTTAACTGAATGATTTGAGAGGAATTTGTGCTTCTTAGATTATTTCTAAGACAAGATAAAGCAACATGGCTGGCTCTGTCTTGAGGCTTGGCTTCAAGAGAATTTGCACTGTCAACTCTGTGGAGGCCATCCAACTCTGGTACAGCAACACACACCAGAGGTTTAATATATTTATATGACTACAAACATATTTAGTGCACTCTTTTGATCTATTTTTAATGAATGGGATAGAACTGATGGCAAAAATGGAAATATGAAATGGAAAAGTCAATGCTTGGAGGGTAGTATCTTAATCATGAACGAATGGTATTTAAGAAAGCCATCGACACGAATGTGTTAGCTTTTATCACTTCAGCCACTACTTTATTGGAGATTATAAAGGGGACACTGCCAAATGAATTTAGTTTGAAGTAGCTACAGGTAGGTTAGGACAATACTACAATTTCTGTGGCTTTTTGAACCTCCTCTGAAGCATTCAATAAAATTCCTTTTCACAGTAAAAGTCTAGTTGTTTCCTAGAAAACACAAAAATTACATTTTACCTAAAATGTTCCAAAATTCATCATGCTCAAGTTCATTTTATTTGCTTATTCAACATTTACTCATATTTTCTTAAGATATGCAGCACTAAAGCACAACATAATTTAGCCTCATAAAAATATGAAATTCACAAAAGTTTCAAAGAAAAAAGGTTGGTGATGAGAATTTGGCTCTAAAATTTAGAATGATCTGAAAAGATTTCAATAGTTTGAAGGATGAGATTTGGGGGCTCTAATGACTGACAGTGTCCTATTAATAAATGCTTAGAGAAAGCACATGCTGTTTGGATATTTCACTATGTTCTAATGGATCTAGTTTTCATTAAGTGTCAGGGCTCATCCACCCAACCCCAAAATGTATTTTAGTGTAAACATCTTATATAATAAATTCCTGCCCCAATGACTGCTCCTATAATTAAGTAGTATACTAGGCTGCTGCCATATTTCCCAGAAGCACCTGTAGACACTAGTGATCTAGAAGGGGATCCTACATGATGACACTGCACAACTGTAGGTAAAGATAAGGTCAGGAAAGAAATAAAAGGAAATAGAAAAAAGTACATTCAGTACAACAGCAGAGAAGCATTTCTGGTTTCTCTGTGCTTTAAAAAAAAAAAACAAGGGGCCTGGGAATATGGCCTAGTGGCAAGAGTGCTTGTCTCATATACATGAAGCCCTGGGTTCGATTCCCCAGCACCACATATATAGAAAACAGCCAGAAGGGGCAGTGTGGCTCAAGTGGCAGAGTGCTAGCCGTGAGCAAAAAGAAGCCAGGGACAGTGCTCAGGCCCTGAGTCTAAGGCCCAGGACAGGCAAAAAAAAAAAAAAAATTTAAAAAAAGGAAAAAGGGGAAAAAAAGCTGCTCCAGTGCTAGAACTTATCTTTTACCAAAGTATGTTATCAGGCAGATCTCACCCATTTCTTACTCTGATCTGACTCTCTCCTGGCAAGAACTGGCTACTCTTTCTGTGCATTCGGGAGTCAGGTCAGGGTATGAGGATATGTTACTTCAAATAATTTTCATGTCCCCTCTCAATCTAGTGGCAGGTACAAAGATTAGTTTGCTTTTACCAATAGAGTACAAACTAATATTGTCATGGCTTCCAATCAAATAAATACCTTTCTTCAATTAAGGCTATTAGTAGGTATTATCTAAGTTGGTTCACTCAATCTTACAGAATCCAAGTTTAGACTGATATGCTTAGTCACAGTGAACCCTGCCAAGTTAAAAAAAAAAAACACCCACAGAATAATTTCTCTATGACCTGCTATGTTGATCAGAGTTCATTTAAGGAGGTAAAAATGTGCTAATACTACTATGGAGCAATTAAACATACCAGACCTCGTATAATTTTGTCTTTGGGCGAGATTCAAGTATAGTTTCTCTTTTAGGAATGCTTAAATATTTTTTGATTGAAAGTTGATTCTGTTTTTTTAAAATGTAAATATCAAGCTCAGGAAAACTAATAAAATCCTTGACAAATGGGTCAAAATCAAATATTGTGCTAAGGAGCTGCAAAGAAATTTGTCTTTACTTACAGGTTAGTAAAAGAACAAGTGAAATTTTGTGGATTAATCAAAGCAAAGAAACAGAGTGGCTTCCAAGTTAAAAGTAAATAGTGAAAAGATTAGAGATCAGAACAGTCATTCCTCAATTAGCTCTCACAGAACATTGACAGCATGCGTGTTAAAAAAAGGCTTTTTGGAAATGTGAAAAGGGAATTACTTGCAAAAGTAAAGCAGAGCAGTATTGAGTTTATCAATGGGAGCTGTTTGGCAGCCTCTCTACACAAGCTGCTTTTCTACTTACATATGCACCAGCTCCTATTGCTGATAAGCCCACGATTAGGACTAACATAGAATTATCCATTTTTCCCCCTGATGCACCAGAGCTAGCCATTTCTCTTGTCATCTGGAGTTCTAGTGGAAAACGCCATTGCTGGAACAAGTTGCCTGAAGGAACAATTTATTAGGACACACAAACACACACACATACAGAAATAGTTAATGCATGTTTATGATTAAATGTCAGCGCATTGAACAAGTAGACATACTGTGTATTGGGCTGTATAATGTTCACTATTCAATGATCAAGAAACATATCATCAAAACTGTACACATAAATCTTACACACATCTGAGCACATATTCTTCAGCTGTCATAGTTCTTTTTCTTTTGTCCTTTCTCACTATGTAGCTGAGCCCTCCGAGTATGAAGATTACAGATTTGTGCTGCAACCATGCTAAGTTTAGTAGCTAAGAGTTTTTGTTAGGTTTTTTTATCAGTAAAGGGGTTTGAATTCAGGGAAGGTATTCTACTTAAGCCACAGTTTCCAGCCCTGTGGTTAAGAGTTTTAAGAGAGCCAGGCATCTGTGAGTCATACCCATAATTCAAGCTATTCAGGAGGCTGAGATGTCAAGATCGCAGCTCAAAGACAGCCTGGGCAGAAAAGTCCGTGAGACTAACTACCAGAAAACTGGAAGTGGTGCGGTGACTCAAAGTGGTAGAGCATTAGCTTTGAGTACAAAAGCTCAGGGACAGTGCCTAAGCTCTGAGTTTAAGCCCCATGACCAACAGCCAAAAGAAAGTTTTAAGAGTACAATTTAATACTGCCCACTGAGGAAATTTAAAGCTTCTGGAAAAGTTCATGAAAAACATGGTAAATTCATCAAATTCCTTTCCCTTGACATAGTCACCATAATTGAATTAAACACAGAGGGATAAAAGATTAGGCAAATACAGTTGTTCTTGATATCTACATGGAATCAGTTCAGGATTCCCAGATGATACCAAAATCTACACATGCACAAATCCCTCATAGAAAACACTGTGGTACTTGTTAGCATTTCCCTAGCCTCAGGTCCTCAGCTCCTCCCATTAGCCCCCAGATCCACCCATACCTAATGAGCCACTCCTACTCACTACCTAACTACTTCCCCTTTACCCCCAGAGAGAGAGAAGCTGCCACCTGGATAAGGTGCAGACGCCACCTAGCTCCCTCTCCCGTGGGAACTATGGCTCCACTAATAAAACTCCTTATGAACCTTCTTCTCCTGTCTGTGATTATCTCCGCATGGTCCCCTGGGATGGCTGATACCTATGCTTTCAGTACTTGCATATAATCTGTATATATTTCCCCCATATACTTTAAATATCTCTAGATCACTTATAATGCCTAATATAAAAATAGTTTTAGGGAAAATAACAAGAAGCATTTTTAGTAGAGATGCAATTTAAAAAATTTACAATTTATCTGTGGTTAGTTGAATGCACACATACAGAGGACTACCTGTAACCAAAGTTGACCACAGTGTACCTAGGACAGGACAACCATCTCAGGAGTAATTTAAATGACTAAAACTTTGCTTAACTAAAGCCCCAAAACACAATCTAATGAGGACACTGATCAGTCTTGTGTGAAAGGTAATGTGTCCTAGAAAAAAGAAATGATAAACCTCAGAACATTTCTTTCTAAATGATCACACCAAAGAACTAACAAATGTAATACTATAGAATATTTTCCAGGGGCTGGGAATATGGCCTAGTGGCAAGAGTGCTTGACTTGTATACATGAAGCCCTGGGTTCGATTCCCCAGCACCACATATATAGAAAACAGCCAGAAGTGGCGCTGTGGCTCAAGTGGCAGAGTGCTAGCCTTGAGCAAAGAAAAGCCAGGGACAGTGCTCAGGCCCTGAGTCCAAGTGGACTGGCAATAAATAAATAAATAAATAAATAAATGAATGAATGAATGGATGGATGGATGAAATAGTTTCCAGAATGACAACATTTAAAATGCCAATAACTTGGCTCCTTCTCATCTAAAATAATATTAAGTTATATGACAGCAACTACATAGAGCTATGTAATGAAATGACACATGGGCAGAAGGAAATGTGGGACTTGCTGTTCAGTCTCTTGCTGCCACCACTGAATTTTGCTGATGTTATAAAAGTAACAACTGGTAACAAATAAATGAGTGGACATGGCAGTATTCCAATACATTTTATTTATGGACACTAACATCTAAATTATAAATAATTTTTATGTCATAAAATAGTCTGGTTTTTTAAGACTTACTGGCCATTTAAAATGTCTAACAGCCACTCAGCTTGTGTAGTCCATGAAAGCAGGAAATGACTGATCCAGCTTGGCTTGTAGTTGAAGCTTGCAGACTCATAGTGACCTATAACAGTGTTTTTCCAAGTTGGAAGTATGTAAGGATTCCTAGGAGGGTTTGGTTAAAATGTAGGTAGATAAGCCCTAACCCCAGGATTACTAATTTGGTAGGACTTGGAAGAGCCTCCATAACCTGCACTTTTGGGGGGTGGGGGTGGGGGGGGGTACCAGTCCCAGGGCTTGAACTAAGTAAGGGCTTGGGAAATCTCCCTATGCTTTTTTTGCTCAAGGCTAGCACTACTGTTTGAGCCACTTTTGGCTTTTTTTGGTAGTTAATTGGAGATTAGAGAGTCTCATGGACTTTCTTACCTGGGATGGCTTTGAACCATGATCCTCAGACCTCAGCCTCAACAGTAGGTAGGATTATAGGTATGAGATAATGGTGGCTGGCTGCATTTTCTTTAATGGTATCATAGGCAGGATGCCAGTGGTTTACACCTGTAATCCTAGCTACTCAGGAGGCTAAGACCTAAGGATCATGGTTCAAAGACAGCCAGGGCAGAAAAGTCTATGGTGCTCTTCTTTCCAATTAATCACCAAAAAAGCCAGGGCAGAAAAGTCTATGGTGCTCTACTCTTTCCAATTAATCACCAAAAAAGCCAGAAATGGAACAGTGGCTCAAGCAGTAGGGTGCTAGCCATGAGCAATAATGCTAGGGTTAGTGCTCAGGGCTTGAGTTCAAGCCCTAGGACTAGTACACATACACAAAAAGACAGAATGGGGTTTAGCAGTAGGTGAAGTATGGGATTTTTCCCCCCGCTTTGCTTTCTAGTCAGAGCATGAGTAGTCGAAAAGGAAAGCCTGATATCGGTTTGTAGTCTTCTATCTAAAACCTTTGAGATCATATGTATCTCAGAACTCCTAAGAGTTTGTTGTTAGCCAGGCACCGGTGGCTCACGCCTGTATCCCTAGCTACTCAGGAGGCTGAGTTCTGAGCATCACAGTTTAAAGTTAAAAAGGAAATCTCCAATTACCCACTCAAAAACTGGAAGTGGAGCTGTGGCTCAAAGTGGTAGAATGCTAGCCTTGAGTAAAAGAGCTCAGAGACAGTGCCCAGGCCCTGAGTTTAAGCACCATAGCCAACCAACAAAAAAAAGTTTGTAGGGCGTCTGAAAATCAGATCTAAGCAGCTAGAATTACAGGTGTGAGCCACAGGCACTGGGCCCCAGGTCACATTTTATACTGGCAAATATGTAATAAAAACTGGATAGTCCTATTTCAACTTCTAAGTTATAGATAAGACACCTTGGACTACACTTTCAGTAAAGAAAATTAATTTTTCTTACTTGCTTTAGAATCCATCACAGGAAATAGAGTTTAAATTTGGAAATAACAAGTCATGAAAATAAAAGTATGAAGCTTATCTCAATCTGGGCGATCTTTTGATTTTCAGAAGCCCATGAAAATGACAAAGCATCAAAATCTGTAGAAAAGGATAACTCTCAGAGATTAGAAAAGTTAGATGTTCCATGTATCTAAGCTTAATTAAATGAACTTAGCTTATCTCCCTCACCATTAGCAGAAGTTCATGTAAATAAATGTTTAAAAATGTTCATCCCTGTAAAAAGATCCTAAATACAGACACCATAACAATTTTGTTTAAATTTAACACTGACAGATGTATTCTGTTTTTACCTGCTTTTTACAAACTGATAAAATTAAGCACAGATAAAAGGGGCATTCGGCAGCGTTTATGTCAATTTGGCCTCAAGAGAAAAAAGATATTTGAAAGTAAAATTTTAAATTTTTATGCTTGAACTCAGGGCCTGGGTGCTTACGAATCTATTCCCAATAAGCCAATTTGCTCTGTGTAACAGTGCATGATACACAATAAGCATTTGCTCATAAATTTTTTGAAGAAATATAAAATATCCAGATGCCAGTGATGCAAACCTGTGATCCTAGCTACTCAGGAGGATAACACGTGAGTGTCCCAGTTCGAAGCCAGCCTGGGCAGGGAAGTCCATGAGATACTTATCTCCAATTAACCACAAAAAAGCCCAAAGTAAAGCTGCAGCTCAAATGGTAGAGCAAGCAAAAAGATCAAGGACAGCACCCAGGCCCAGAGTTCAAATCCCAAGCCTCACAAAAAAGAAAGAAAGAAAATATAATAGAAATTCCTCATAATTCTATTTTTTGTTGTTGCAACAAGGTCTCCCTATATATATAGCCCAGGTTGGCCTTGTACTCAAAATCCTCCTGCCTCAGTAGTTTCCCAAGTGTTCTGAACATTAAAAAAATTTCTTTTGAGCCAGGTGCCAGTAGCTCATGCCTGTAATCCTACCTTCTCAGGAGGCTGATATCTGGATGATCATGGTTCAAGGGCAGCCTGGGAAGAAAGTCTATGAGAGTCTTACCTCCAATTAACCAACAAAAAGCCAGTCTGTCTAGAGGTGTAGCTCAAGTGGTAGAGTGCCAGCCCTGAGCAAGAAAGCCAAGCAAAAGCTAAGGCTCTGATTTCAAGCCCTGGTACTGAAAAGCAAACAATCTTTTGCAAAGACATTTAAGGAAGATCCCATTTATTTCAGGTTGCTTAATAAATTAGTCATCTTAAATATTACAGATTAGCATTAGAATAATAGCTAAGCCAACAAATTTTATGGGCTTTATAAGTTTTTCTCCATATTACCTAGAAACACGTCCACACAAGGGTTAAGAAGTCTATGTGCTTTCCTTTCTCTTTTCTTTTTTTGCCAGTCCTGGGGCTTGCCTAATCATAGGAATTACATACAGGTGCTTGTTAAGCAGATGCTAGCTGGATATCAGTGGCTCTTGTATTTCGAGCTACACAGGAGGCTGAGACCTAAGAATTATGGTACAAAGCCCTCCGGGGCAGGAAAAATCCATGAGAATCTGATCTCCAATTAGGTGTCAAAAAGACAGTTGTAGTGGCTCAAGTAGTAGAGCTCTAGCTTTAAGCACAAAAGCTCAGGGACAGGGACTGGCAATATGGCCTAGTGGTAGAGTGCTTGCCTCATGTACATGAAGCCTTGGGTTTGATTCCTCAGCACCACATATATAGAAAAAGCCCAGAAGTGGCACTATGGCACAAGAGGTAGAGTGCTAGCTAGCCTTGAGCAAAAAGAAGCCAGGACGCTGCTCAAGGCCTTAAGTTCAAGCCCCAAGACTGGCAAAAAAAAACAACTCAGGGACAGTACCCAGGTCCTGAGTTCAGTCCCAGACCTGTCATAAAAAGATATAGATGCTTAATACACTATGCTGAAGATTTTTATTCCTTCTCACTCTTATCCCAGGAGTCCATCCTGTCCATCTGGTTTCTATCCTCCATGCAATTCAGATGATCAGGCAACTTTTGGTAACATGATATAGAACGTTAATACATGCAGCAACTCCCTAAAAAGGCTACAAAACTTAACTATTAACTGGTTATCAAACATATTAAGTTAGAAAACCAAAACCAAGCTTACTGGTTACAGAAAATACTGACTTACCAAAGATTTTCTTCTGGAAAGCCTTGTCTAAGTAAAAAGTATAAGAAGGCTTATCTTTAAGAATTCAAAAAAAAATCTAATTTGGCAGTGTTCACAAAGCTAGGATCTCAGGCCTTGTACAAGGAGTTTCCTCTATAAAAAAGGTAAGGATTCTGCCAGGCACTGTTGTCTTATGCGTGTAATCCTAGCTACTGAAGAGGCTGAGATCTGAAGATTGCAGTTCACAGCCATCCGATGCAGGAAAATTCCATGAACTCATCTCCAATTAACCTAAAAAGCCAGAAGTGGAGTTGTGGTTCAAGTGGTAGAGTGCTAGCCTTGGGCACAAAAGCTCAGGGACAGCATCCAGGCTCTGAGTTCAAGCCCCAGGGTTCCCCACCCCCCCAAAAAAACAAAAGAGGTAAAGATTCCAAATGGAAAATATTTAAACATTGACCCTCTGGTTAGGGGGTTGATGATCAGTTTCATCACATGGGTACATGTTTGGTGAACAAATAAATTCCAGAAGAGAAGACTTCTATTACTAAATCCATCTGCTCCTCAGTGTTGAATGCAGACACAGTTTTTTTAAACACAATTTTAAAATTTATTTGGTGCTCTTAATATTTTACATTTTTATATATCTACTAAATATTTCCCCCAAGTTATCATTTTGAAAAATTTAAGTGGGCTGGGTGTGGTGGTTCACACACCTACAAAGCCCATCTATCTTACTCCAGCATAGATTAGATGAATCCTGAACAACAGCCTGAGGGCAGATTTACCAAATTCCCACCACAACACTTAAGCTGGGCTTTGTAGAGCGAGGCTGTGATACCAGCCAATTGAGAGGAGACACAGAGTTTTGACTCAGTTACATTTAATCATTTCTGGAAGGAGACAGAGCTTTCATATAAATAAAGTAGAATTCATATTAGCTGTTGTGGTTTTAAGGCAAATGAAAATATATAGTAGAAATAAACCTAACCATTCTGATAGATGTGAATGGGATAATTTCAAGACAGGATTAAAGCTGGCTAACCTGAGGAGAAAAATAAAAATAAGACAAGAAAAAAAAATTGAGACAATCTGGCAAAGAACTGAGAGGAGGATACAGAGGAGGGGAAAGTTGTAGACAAATCCTGCCTCTGCAAAAACATATGGCAGCTGCTACTATGTGAAAAAAAATTAGATTATAAGCGATGGTAATCAAGCCATAGAACAGTTTATTCTTACAAGGAGTATATCCTAATTTCTTTTTGAAACTCTAACCCTATCCTCACTCATTTTTATTTTTTTGCCAGTTCTGGGGCTTGAACTCAGGGCCTGAGCACTGTCCCTGGCTTCTTTCTGCTCAAGGCTAGCACTTTGCCACTTGAGCCACAGCGCCACTTCTGGCTTTTTCTATACATGCTGAGGAATCGAACCCAGGGCTTCATGTATATGAGGCAAGCACTCTTACCACTAGGCCATATTCCCAGCCCCCCTCACTCATTTTTAGACAGGTGATGTCATACTCTGGTGCATGGAAAGAGAAAAACGAATAAGCATGTGCAAAGAGATGGATGGGTATGTCAGGAAGTCATAGTATTTTCTATAGTAGACTGCCTTCAAACAAAAGCATGCAATGGAAAAACCCAATTGACGCTGTATTTTTCTGCAGTTCTAGCTCTGCCAACTACCTTCAAATGTCTAACAAGTCCATTTAACTTTGCAAATGCGAAATTAGTGAGAACTTTTGATTAACCATCACAACGCTGGAAAAGGCTATGAGTCTTAAGTAGAATAAATCCACAACACTGTAAAGGCCAGCATGAATAAATCTTCAGTTCAGCTGAATTTGTGTAAGCTTCTTTTCAATTTACATACCATGTTAGCATTTCAATGCACAAAATCAAGACAAAGGATAACCATGGAAAACCACTAGTTTAAAGACCAATGCAAATATTTTTGGGGGCGAGGAGGGGCTTTTCTAGCTAAAGCAGAGGTTTTTAAGTTCCAAGAGTAACATGTCTTAGAACATAACTCAAATACACCTATCAGCAAACATTTTGACACATAGCAACTGAAAAAAAACTAATAGAATGCACATTTGCAAAGACTGTAGCAATCCAAGGGAAATATTTCCCACATTTTAGTTTATAAAACTATAAGCACCGAGAAGACATTTGCACATCAGAAAAGCCTCAAGGACAAGTGCCTGATACTTTAATGCAAATATCCTAGGACAATCATTCAAATGTTGATTTCAAAACTGCACCTCATTATCCCCAGAAAGTTGCACAGGTTGATAACAAAAGCAGGCTCAAGCCGTGCTCAGGTAAAATCATGGATAACTGATGCACAATGGGCTAATTTTTAAGGATATCTAAATTCATACGTTTTTTGAGGTTAAACCGGGAACAAGGTGGGAGTCTAGCAAGAGGATTATGGGCCTAGACAGTAGTAAATTCTCTATTAATTATGTGACCTTGGGCAAGTAATTTCACCTCTGTTCCTCAATTTATTATCCATAAAATAATGGGTTTGAATTGTACCACAAAATCCCTTTGAGCTCTAAAGTTTGATATAACTTTCTCCAATAAGTCCTGCAAAGTCTTTATTTCAAACGTACAAAAAAAGAGAGATGAATTAAACTATCCAAGTGTTTTAAATCAACTCTGAGTCAATCCTCTTCCTCTCGGTGTCTGGTGCACCACGGACTCAGCTGCACTAAACCATAGGATCTGAAGTATATAGCTCTTTTGTGGAAAGTGGAGCAGGTTAATATTCTCATTTACAGAAGAAACTTAAGCATAGGGGTTAAATGTCCTGGGTAAAGTCTCACCATCAGCAAATAACAAAGTTGACCTCATTGCTTTAAAGGGGACCGGTAGGGGTGGCGGGTGTGGGGAATGGCCAATATTTAAGTGACCAGTTCTGTTATCCCTCAACAGCAAACTCTCCCAGAAAAAGGCCTCACACAGACTCCTGGGTTCAAATCCCTTGAAGGTCAGGTCGGCATGGCTGTGCCGATTTCTCGGTTGTACATTTGGGGGTTTGGATTCCGCCAGTTTGGAACGCACGCGCCTCCGAGTCTAAGTGTTCCGAGGGCTGGGAGGGGGTGGGGGGCGGCGGCGGGGAAAGCCTGGGGCTCCAGGCCCACCTCGGCCGTGGACGTGGGGGTTGGCCGCACTGGGTCAGTTATTCACCTGGGAGACGGTTCCTCAGCCTCGGGCTTCGGACGTACAACGTCCGCGCCAAGGGCACCAGTTTCTGCTTGAAAGCACCGACGGCAAGGCCTCCACACCGGAACATTTCGGCAGCTGGGACTCCACACTCCTTTCTCCTCAGACCCCAGCAAACGGTCAAACACCGCCAGCCCGCGTCCGCCTCCACCTCCGCCTCCGCGTCCTCGCCGGCGCCCGCGCCCGCTCGCGCTCCCCCCCGTCCCTTCACGCTCACACTACGCAGGCTCCTCCCCCCCAGCGGGCGGACGTCGGACTCTGGAAGCCGGTTCCTTAGAGTTGAGGCGGCGAAAGGGGGGAGGTATTGCTGGGGAGGGAGGGAGGGAATTGCTAGTGGAGTCCTACTGCGCAGGCGCAGCCTCAGCCCTGCATTGTGATTGGTCGCACCCTGAGAGGCTTTGCGCACGCGCTTAACGACCCGCCTGTTTTGCACAGACCCCCGGTTGAGGCTCTGGCTGCTTAGCGCCTGCCGGCGAGTTGGTAGCAGTGTGATGGGCTCAAAGAGTTTGGAAAGCTGTCCAAAGAGAGTCCAGTGGACTTAACTTAGCTGAGGCTGTAGCTGATGTTGCCTCTAGGTCATGAGAATAACTGATATAACAGAATCTTACAAAGTCTGACTTCAGCACCGCACTTTCGCTTTCCTGCTTTAGGCCACTAGTTACCACGCGCACATGCCTTCCCGATCCTCCTGACGTAATCCACTTCCAGGCTTTGCATGGGTCCGAGTCGGTCGGGGCACTTCTGAGATCCGGAAAGTGTTTCAGGCTTCTACCGGTTGCTGTCCGATTTCTATGCAGCGAATTTCTGGGACTCAGAATCATGCCGGGTGGTTTCTTCTCGCCACTTTTCTATTGTGGTATTATGTACTAGGTGCTGTATCGGGTACCATAGATAGACATGCTGTGATGGCTTCTGTGCTTATTGTGAACAGGATGCTTGCTGGCAAACAGTTTGCTTCCTAAGCTTTCGGTGGGAGAAATCCGAAGCAGGACTTTTAACAGTTGGGCGGGACCTATATGACTAGTGAGTGGAGTAGGTTATTTTGCTGTATGCATAACACATACACCTTTTTCAAAGCTTTCAGTTACTTATTTTTTCTTTTAATATTTTACTGTTATGAAAGTGATGTACATAGAGGTTACAGTTATGTAAGTTAGGTACTGAGTACCCCCTTCTTTTTGGACCCCCTTCGCTCCAACTCTCCCAGTTTTCCCCTCCTCTACCACTTGAGCCACAGTGCCACTTCTGGCTTTTTCTATATATGTGGTGCTGAGGAATTGAACCCAGGGCTTCATGTATACAAGGCGAGCACTCTACCACTAGGCCATATTCCCAGCCCCTGCATTGCACTTCTGTGTATCTCCCACAATGTGTGAATGCCTAAAATCCTGTATAATCTATCATGTAATGGTATATTTTAGGCCTAGAAAACATATGTCCTTTGCCTCTCGGAGTGTGGCTTACCTCACTTAACATGATTTATTTTAGTTCCATCCATTTACCTGCAAATGGCATAATATTATTCTAATTGCTGTGTAAAATTCCATTGTAGGACTGGGAGTGTAGCTTAGCAGTACAGTGCTTGCCTAGCACGCTTGAAGCCCTGGGTTCAATTCCTCAGTATCACATAAACAAAAAAGCCAGAAGTGGTGCGACGACTCAAATGGTAGAGTGCTAGCCTTGAGCAAAAAGAAGCCAAGGACAGTGCTCAGGCCCTGAGTTCAAACCCCAGGACTGGCAAAACAATCCATTGTATATATAAACCACATTTTTTAATCCCTTCATCCATTGTAGGGCATCTGGTCTGTTTCCGTATCTTGGCTATTGTGCTGGACTGTTTCCATAACTTGACTATTGTGAATAGGGTAGCAATGAACATGGATGTGAAAGTATCTTTATGATATCCTGGCTTTTGATGTTCTGGATAGATGTCCAGGTCTGGGTCACCAGAAGATCTATGTTTAGGCTTTTTTTTTGGTAGAACCTCTACAGACTGCTGTGCAGAGTGGTTGTACTAGTTTATGTTTCCACCAGCAGTGCCCTAGGGTTCCTCCCCCCCCCCCATCCATGCCACCATTTGTTGTTCTAATTCATGCTGTTGGCCAATAACTTGATTAAGATGGAATCTCAGAGTTATTTTGATTTGCCTTTCCTCTATGGCCAGAAATGTTGAGCATTTCTTCATGTGCGTTTCTCTGCCATTCTTTCCTCTTCTGAGAAGTCTCTCCTTAACTTCTTTGCTGATTTAGTGGTTGGTTTGTTAGTTTTGGGGAGAGGGTACGTTTTAAGCTCTTTGTATATTTTGGATATTAGGCTCTGTCAGATGTATTGATGGTAAAGATTTTTCCAGTCTGTTGGCTGTCTTTCTAATTTAGTAATTATGTCCTTTGCAGAAACCTTTTATTTTGATGTAAACCCATTTGCGAAGTCTCTTTCCTATCCACTGTGCCTCTGAGACTCTTTACAAAATGTTTCTGACAAGCCAGGCACTGGTAGCTCAGTCCTGTAATCCTAGCTACTTAGGAGCCTAAGATCTGAGGATCACAGTTCAAAGCTAGCCCAGGCAGAAAAGTCTGTGAGACTCCTATCTCCAATTAATTAATCACCAGAAAACTGGAAGTGGTGCTGTGGTTCAAGTGGTAGAGCACTTGCCTTGAGCTAAAGAGCTCAGGGACAGAGCCCCAAGTTCATGCCCTGTGACTAATAAAAAAAAAAAAGGAAAGAAACCTATGCCTATGAATTGTAGTGTTTCTCCTACTCCCTCTTACAATAAGTGCTTTCAACTTTTCAGGTGTGACATTGAGGTCTTTGATCTACTTTGAATTGATATTAGCACATGGTGACAAATGGATCAACTTTTAGTTTCCTGCATATGAATGCCCAGTTTTCCAAACCGTGAATCTTGGGCTCCCTTATCAAACATCAGATAACTTTACATATTAATTTAATTTAATAAATATTTATTAATAAATATTAAATAATATAAATAAAATTATATATAAATAAAATTAATAAATATTAAGCACTTGCTGTTGTACTGTACCATGAAAGGGGACTTCAGTGCGTATGAAAAGTATAGGAAATGTGTCTACTTGGAATGATGATTTATATGCTTATTTTGGCAATACCTGACACAGAGCAAGAGAGAAGAACCTGGAATGGACTTGCTAAGGACCAACTTCATACAGGGCTATCTTGAAGGCTGAACAATAAAGCTCATCATGCAGAAGGAGGAAGAGCATTTCCTATGGTGATTGCACTGAGATCAAAGGTTACATTTTAGTGGTTAATCTAACCTTGAGTCTAGATGGACCCATTTTGAATCCTAGCACTGCCACCTGGGCAAGTCACTTAATTGCCTCAATTTCCTCATCCACCGGTTATGCAAGACTGTTAGGAAAACTAAACTAACTAGCATTTCTAAAGTGTCTTAAAAAAAAAAAAAGCACCATGCTGTTGGTTGCATTTAAAGGCCTGGGGGCATCTGTGTGAGGTGGCAGATGGCCACACTGGGGAAACAGAGGCAGGAAGAGAATCTTGAGTTGGAGTCCATCCTGGGTTACATAGAGAGACTGTCTCATAAACCACAACACTAATCTGTTGTTTTATAAATGGAATTCAGCACATTTTCAGGGAACTGTGACAGAGAACATATTGTACTAGGTAGTTGAGATAAGGACAAGTAAGTATGTTAGGGCCAAATTTGAACTGGCAAAAGCATTTGGTCCTAGTCTTTGTGATTGAGGAAGTTACTGGGGCTTATTTTCTTAATGGGTTGAGGGTAGGCAATGCAGTTACAAAAGCATGTTTTGGGAAGTTTAGCACTAGAAAGCAATATTTATTCAGTGAAAATGATCCCAGGTTCCCTTCGCTATTCAGCAAAATAGGCCTCAGAAGTGCAGGTAATGATAGTTTATCTAGGTCTGTTTCAGAGGATATGGATTGAAAACATCAATCCCAGAATAAGATACGAGTGTGTGTGTGTGTGTGTGTGTGTGTGTGTGTGTGTGTGTGTGTGTGTGTGTTTTGTTTTGTTTTTGCCAGTCCTGGGGCTTGAACTCAAGGCCTAAGCGCTGTTCTTGGCTTGGTTTTGCTCAAGGCTAGCACTCTACCACTTGAGCCACAGCGCCACTTCTGCCTTTTTCTATATATGTGGTGCTGAGGAATTGAACCCAGGGCTTCATGCATGCTAGGCAAGCACTCTACCACTAAGCCACATTCTCAGCCTGTGTGTATAGTATTTTAAGGCCATTATAGAGATTGCTATTTATTGATATTTCTAAAACATCACCAATATACCAATATACTCTAGAGGTTGAGGCAGGATGAAAACCTGAGACCAGCAGTTGTTGTTTTTTAATAATTAAATTTTGTTGACAAGGTGTTGTACAAAAGGGGTATAGTTACATAATAAGGCAGTGAGTACATTTCTTTTTTTTTTTTTTTTTTTTTTTTTTTTGGCCAGTCCTGGGCCTTGGACTCAGGGCCTGAGCACTGTCCCTGGCTTCTTCGCGCTCAAGGCCAGCACTCTGCCACTTGAGCCACAGTGCCGCTTCTGGCCGTTTTCTGTGTATGTGGTGCTGGGGAATTGAACCTGGGGCCTCGTGTATCCGAGGCAGGCACTCTTGCCACTAGGCTATATCCCCAGCCCCAGTACATTTCTTGTGTTATCTTACACCCTCATTTTTCTTTCCTTTCCCTACATCAGGTAGGGATATATACAATATCCAGTGTACCAAAATCATATACAGTAACCACGTAGGGTACGTTTCACCTGGAACTTTAAATGTAACATCAAGAATAGAATTCTCTTGTGTTCTTCTCTTGGAGTTATTTTTGTTTATCCTTGTCTTATATGATCATGTGTACATAGCTGTTGAGCTATTGTGATCCACTGATAGGTCTATTCTAGACCTTTTTATGTTTAGTAGTTGTTTGGTTTTAGATACATAATGTAAAGTCGCTGACCCAAGCATGTGGAAATACCATTTGAAAAGAAGTTTCTTGTTTTGCAGACATGGTTTCTACTGCCCTCCCCCCCCCCCCCGCCACACCCTAACGGACATATATCAAGGAGGCCATGACCCTTTGTTCTCTGTGTTCTAGGCTTGTCTCACTCAACATTATTTGTTCAAGTTCTGACCATTTCCCTGTGAGTATCAATATTTTATCATTTCTAATCGCTATGTAGTATTCCATTGTGTATAGGTACCATATTTTTTGTATCCATTCATCTGTAGTGGGGCATCTGGATTGTTTCCATATTTTGGCTATTGTGAATTGTGCAGCAAAAAGCATGGATGTGCAGATGTCTTTATGATATCCTGAGGCCTGTTGTTCAGGACAGATGCCTAGGAGTGGTATGGCTGGGTCAAAGGTAGGTCTATGCTGAGCTTTTTGAGGAACCTCCATACTGTTCTCCAAAATGGTTGTACTAATCTGCACTCCCACCAACAATGGAGAAGGGTTCCTCTTTCCCCGCACCCCCTCCAGCATCTGTTGTTGCCTGAGTTCAGAGTATAGGCCATTCTAACTGGAGTGAGGTGGTATCTCAGGGTTGTTTTTATTTGCATTTCCTTTACTGCCAGGGATGTTGAACATTTCCTCATATGTTTCTCTGCCATTTTTATCTCTTCTCCTGTGGAGTCTCTCTTTAGCTCCTTTGCCCATTTAATAATTGATTTATTGGGTTTGGAGGGGTTTTTTTGAGTTCTGTGTAGATGACAGATATTAGGCCTTTGTCTGTTGCTGTGCTGGTGAAGATCCTTTGAGACCAGCAGTTTGGAGCCACCCAAACAACATAGTGAGACTGTGTTTCTTAACAACAATAGTACCAAAATAGTAATAAAAACTAATAATAAACATGGATTGATTAAATCAAAAAGTTGATCATATCTGTTGATAAAGGGCTTCAGAACAGTGAAAATTATGACAATCAGGTACTTGTAAAGCACACATATATAGGTTATTTAATGAAATATATATGGGGGCTGGGAATTTGGCTTAGCAGTAGAGTGCTTGCCTTGCATGCATGAAGCCCTGGGTTCCATTCCTCAGCACCACATAAACAGAAAAAGCCAGAAGTGGCTCTGTGGCTCAAGCGGACAGTGCTCAGCCCCTGGAGTCCAAGCCTCAGGACTAGCAAAAGAAAAGATATATGGAAACTGGGTACTGGTGGCTCATACCTGTAATCCTAGCTACTCAGAAGGCTGAGATCTGAGGATTTGAAGCCAGCCAAGTCTGTGAGAGTCTTATCTCTAATAAACTAGTCAGAAAAAGCTGCAAGTGATGCTAAGGCTCAAATGGTAGGGTGCTAGCCTTGAACACAAGAGGCTCAGGGACAGCACACCTAGGTCCTGAGTTCAAGCCTTGGTTCAGGACTGGCAAAACAACAAAAAATGCATTCATAACATACATTTTCTTTTTGCAAAGTCAACATAAGTAGAAGTACCCCCTAAAGAACTCTCACCCATCGCATAGTAATAACATTTTTTCTTACTCTTTTTTATTTTTTGTGCTGGTCCTAGGGTTTGAACTTTTGCTCAAGGCTAGTGTTTTTTTTTTAAATAATAATTACTTATCTACTGTCAAAGTGATGTACAGAGGGGTTACAGTTTCATACGTTAGCCCATGGGTACATTTCTTATACTATTTGTTACCTCCTCCCTCATTCCCCCCTCCCCCCCTTTCCCTCTCCCCCCAATGTGTTGTTCAGTTGGTTTACACCAAATGGTTTTGCAAGTATTGCTTTTGGAGTCATTTGTCTTTTTATCCTTTGTCTCTCAATTTTGATATTCCCTTTCTAATACCAGTATATACAGTATTCAGGGTACTCAGATGAGTACCCTGTGGGGACAACCACAGGCAGGGGATACAAGAGGATCATCAACAAAAGAAGCTATGGTTTCACATGGCATGTTGAAAGTAATTACAACAGTGATATAACAGTCGTTTCCATAACATGGAGTTCATTTCACTTAGCATCATCTTATGTGTTCATAAGGGCATAGCTATTGGGCCTTGTGATCCTCTGCTGTGACTTCAAGGCTAGTGCTCTATCACTTAGCCACAGTTCCACTTCCAGCTTTTTGAGGTCGGCTATTAGAGATAACAGGTTCAGACTTTTCTGCTTAGGCTCAGTCTCCTGAGTAGGATTGCAAGTGTAAGCTGCCAGCACCCAGCTTTAAATACATACACACACACACACACACACACACACACACACACACACACACACATACACTCTATTTTTTTTTTTTTTTTGGCCAGTCCTGGGCCTTGGACTCAGGGCTTGAGCACTGTCCCTGGCTTCTTCCCGCTCAAGGCTAGCACTCTGCCACTTGAGCCACAGCGCCCCTTCTGGCCATTTTCCATATATGTGGTGCTGGGGAATCGAATTGAAAGCTTCATGTGTAGGAGGCAAGCACTCTTGCCACTAGGCCATATTCCCAGCCCACACACTCTATTTTTTAAAGAAGTTGTACAAAGGGGTTTTAGTTCAAGCAGTCAGTTGATTAGTACAATGTGTATTGACCAATGTCACCCTGAGCACTCTTCATTACACAAAAGAGTTTATTTTGCTATATACTTCTTTCTTTTATTGTGACAGTCCTAGGGCTTGAACTCAGAAACTGTGTTATGTCCCTGAGCTTTTATGCTCAAGGCTAGCACTCTACCACTTGAGCCATAGCTCTACTTCTGGCTTTTGGGTGGTTAATTGGAGATAAGCATCTCATGAACTTTCCTACCCAGCCTGGCTTTAAACTGTGATCCTCAGATCTCAGCCTCCTAAGTAGTTAGGCTTACAGGCTTGAGTTGCCAGTGCCCAGCAATATACACACATTTCTAGAAATCAAAATTCCTGACTTTCAAGGATAGACTCAATGGCAAGTTTTTTCTTTTTCCAGAAACATGCATGTAACTAATGGTATGGGCATGCAATTCTTTTATATCAGGAAGTTAGCATGAATTGTAACTGTGTATTGGCCAAACCTCTTTCTAATATATGTACAGATTGTGCCCAATTAATAGTTACCTCCACTCTTTTTTCCAAACAGCTATTCTTCTGCAGGTAAAGGTCACCCAGGGTTGCCAGCTCCTCATACAGAGAAGAATGAACCAGCAAACTATATTACCTGGACAGCAGACCATTGAACAAAAATGCTTTTCTATGAGAATAGGTATTCATAATGTTGAATTTGGTTTAGCTAACTAAGATTAAATTCTTCTATGGATGGTTTTAATATTAGTTTAATCAGGAGGTTTACAATATATTTACTGACTCAGTATGAAACTTTTCTAGAAGGCCCAGTTTGACTAATGTGAACTTTGCTGAATAATCACATTCAGTTTGCTTACACATATATCACTGATGCACTAAATTGTTTTTGTCTTAAGGGGGGATGGATTCACATTGTCTGTTCTTGTGGTTCAGGGTCACATACAAGATGGCAGCTCATGTGTGCTACTTGAATTCCAGATGACATTTGCAGTGTCTCATATTTTTGATACTATTGGCATATGTCAAAGTCACTTTTGCCTATGAAAATGAGAGGAAGGATAAAGTCTTAAAAACAAGCATAAATGGGTGTCCTTTATTGTATGTGAACTGCCGTTTCATAAAATTGATTTTAAACAAACTCTGAACCTGGAAATCGCTTTGGGGATAGGGAATAGTGATTTTGATCAAGATATGTGGTGGTTCTTAAGCTGCCCTTTAATACAGTAAGAAAGTTGTGTTCATTTATCCTTGTCCAAGCATAATCTAGGCATCTGGCAAATTAGACCCAACTACTTTTTTGTACATTCGCTTGCAGGGGGGTGAAGCCTCCTTGGGATTCCCAACTCCGCTGGAAACCCTGCCATTCTGTAGCGGAGTGTAGTGAAATGGAAAGCTCAAAGTGCATGGCACCATGAGATTTATGCCGTGTCTTCAGATCCCTTTCTAGGGCCTGTAATGGTTGGTTCCAGAATCAAAGTCTGCTTTTGCCGGAGCTGCCAGCACTAGCTTACCCCCTTCTCCTGTCCTGGCTATGGCCCGCTCCTGAGGAAGGCCTTCCCCATTGGCCAGCTAAACACAACCGACTGTGGCAGCCAATGGGAGCTGCTCTCTTGAACATTCAGAGGATGGGTGCTCGTGGTGTGATGAGGGGAGGTTGGCGCCTGGTACGCACCCCCCTACATCAGGCACGTCTTTTGACAGAAGCAGCAACACCCTTTACAAACGCATACCGGCACCCCCATCTCCCTCCTGTCAGCTGCACAGGGTCCTTCACAACCCGCTGCTTGTCTTGGCAGCGCCCTGCCCGGTTCCTTTAGCCTCAGCGTGTGCCTGCTTTCTCCCTAAGAGAGAACATCCTTTTATGCCAAGGCTTTAGCGGGAGACAGGGGACCACGGAGATGGCACCGTTGCCTGCCACTCCCAAGGTGAAAAAGGTATCTCCGAGTCCCCACCCCACCCCCACTGAGATGCGAGTTGCATTGCCTGGAGGCTGGAGGGCTCCTGCTTTCTCGTAGAGTGAAGCGCTCTTTGTCCTCCCCAGCCGTGCGCCCTGCCCCCTGCCCCAATGCAATCAGAGCAAGTGGAATGGGAAGCCTGAAATCTAGAGCAGACGTGAGGGTGAGGAGAAAGGAAGTCTGTGCCACCCTCCCCCCACTCCTTTTCCTCCTCCTTAGGCCTCCCTCCTGGGTGTCCCTGGGGTCCAGACAGGGGAGGGTCTAAGCAAAGGCGCGGCCCAGGATCACGAGCCCGAGCGTCCCATCAGAGAGCACGGGCATAGACAGGAAGACAAGGCTCGCTGCTGGTCCACCCACCGCCTCTCCTTTGCCTGGCTTTTGTGTCAGTGCTTAGGAGCTGCAAAGAGGGTGTTCTGGAGAAGGGGGGGGGGCTGGTTGGGGTGAGAGGCACCCCTTTTGCGCGCGCGTGCGCGCACACGCACACTCACACACGCGTTGCTGGCACACGCACACACGGGCGGACACACACTCAGACACGCACACACGCACCAGCACAAAGCTCGCTCATCTCGAGCACACTAACGTGGCCGGCTTTCTTTGTGTGCAGCCCTCGAGGGGGGTTGGGGCCCCAGCCCGGTCCTAGGGAGATGGCGCAGCCTATCCTGGACCATGGGAGCCTGCAGCCCGCCTCAGCGGCTGGCCTGGCATCCCTGGAGCTCGAGTCATCGCTGGACCAGTACGTGCAGATTCGCATCTTCAAAATCATCGTGATTGGAGATTCCAACGTGGGCAAGACTTGCCTGACCTTCCGCTTCTGCGGGGGAACCTTCCCTGACAAGACTGAAGCCACCATCGGGGTAGACTTCAGGGAGAAGACTGTGGAAATCGAGGGCGAGAAGATCAAGGTGATCCAGCCGGTCAGGTCCGGGAAGGGAGGGACCTGGGAAGGGGCTTCTCCCGAAGCATCGCTCTAGTGTTTATAAATGTCCTGCGCAGGCTGTGTCTCCACTCGCTGAGCCCCAAACCCTCAGCATGTCCTTCTCCCTTTTTTTTTGCTTCTATCAGTGGCTGCATCCCCACCTCCCCCAATTTTTCAAGGCAAGCGGGAGTGGTTGCATTCTTATCCATTACCCCTGCTTGACAGCATCTGTGAGGAAAGGGGGAACAAAATAAACCATATCTGAGCTCATCCTTGACCCTGAGCTAGAGCAGCAGCACCTGTGGACAGAAGCAGGCAGAGTCCGTTTATGGGATGGATCCTAAAACACTTTACACATCTTGAGGTCTTTTTTTACCTGTCAACTGCTAACAGATTGGGGGAAAAAACCACTTCAGCTGAGCCTTGTGGCATTATGGGAGGACAGAATAGAAATCAGTCCAGAATGAAAGCTGTTTTATTTCCAATTCTAGTTTACAACTATTATTTGAGGCTGAGTTGGGACAGGGGTAGAGTGGAGTGGTTATGGCACAAAACCACCAGCCTTAAAGGCTGAGAAACTCATGCACTGGCCCTGTAGAATAGATAAAACTTATTCTTTGAGAACAGCCTCTTTCAGATGATATCGTCTTTCCTGGTCTGGAGAAACCTAATGAATGAATTGTCCATTATTCATTCTACTGGCATTGTCTTCAGAAGGCCTTTTGTAAAAATATAAAGCAACTTCTCTGAGGGCTATGGAGAGTGCCTTGCCTGTCCCCAACCAAAAACTAGTTTTTTAAATAAGCTAAGTAAAATATTTTTCCAAGATTATTTACTTGGGCTTGCCCTTATTTCAGAAAAGGTAGAAAACCAGTAGGGCAGGAATATGTCAAATAAGCTGGAGGGAGAACATGGCAAGGTCAGCTTTGTGTCACAAGAGGCAAGGAGGGGCAGGATGATGGGGAGAGAAGGGCTTAAAAAGACACTGGGGATACTGAAGACCAACTCCTCTACACAAATACTTGGCTGTTTCTTGACCCTTCTAGGAAGGGTCCAGGGTGAAGACAAACCTCTTATTTGTCAAACAGACAAAGTGACCAGAGGCCTCTCTTTTGAATGAAGTACAGAGAAAGCTTGAGCAACTGAGAGGCTGATCAAGATAACCCAAATTATGCTGGGTTCTTTGATTATGAAAATGAATGCATTTTAAAATGGCTTCAGAAACCAAGCCAAGGCTCTAGATGTCAGGAAGATGATCAGCTAAGTACTGACAGAGGAGAGCCCCAGGGGCAGGGAGCTAGAACATTCTTTTGAACTTGTGATCTTTTTTTCCTCCTCCTATATTGGAAAGTCAAAGGAGGGATCCATCCCTTGTCTGTTCCAAGTATTCTCATATTGATATTTGCACAGTTAAGGACTTCTAGTGGGTTTAGGTGCTTTAATATAAGGCAGTTAGAGTCTGGAAAGTCTAAAATGTGATTTCTCAATCTATTTTTTTTTTTACCAGTCCTGGGGCTTGAACTCAAGGCGGGAGCACTGCCCCTGGCTTCTTTTTGCTCAAGGCTAGCACTCTACTACTTGAGCCACAGCGCCACTTCTAGCCTTTTCTATATATGTGGTGCTGAGGAATCAAACCCACAGCTTCATGTATTTGAGGCAAGCGCTCTATCACTAGGCCATATTCCCAGCCCCGACTTTTTACTCTAAATTCCAAGTATATTTATGGATGCTCTGAAACCCTCAAAAACCTTACAGTTTTTGTTTAAAATCAAGTATTAAACTGAGCCAAAGAGTGCCTTGGACTTAAAAGGGGGGAAATATTTCAATCTGAAATCAGGGTGAAGGGAAACACAGTATTTGAGAATCTAGAGAAGAAAGGGAAAGGAGGGAAGAGAGGGAAGGAGGAACGTGCAACATGAGGAATTGGGGGGGGGATGAGGAGTGGACCTGAGTCATCACTCAATGGCCTTTGGGAGATCGTCAAACTATTCTGTCCCTTTTACTACCCCTGTATTTATCCAAAGTAGGTTTCACAGTCTCTGCCAAGGATTCCAGACTCTTTCCCAGAGGGCAGAGCCTGTGACAGTGTGACTCACTGGAAACAGAGCTCAGCACAATACCACGTGCAAATAAATGCTTCATAGGGATTTTTTTAGGGAAGATGATATATTCAAGAGGACAAAGCCTTGTGACACTGCTCAAGGAGGAGCTTTCTGAGGGCAGATTCTACAGCAACTCAGGATGGAGTGTAGGAGTAGGGAGGTGGCCACTCTTGCCTTTTGTAAAGCTACGGAAATATCAAGGCCAAATCTGGCAAATGAGCGACCAGCATGTCTGTGGGAAGATGGCAGAGATCAGAGATGTTGCCCATGCTTTGCCTATGCTGGAGTTTCTCAAGGAACAAGTGCCAAAACAAGGGTAGGAAGTGACTGCCAAAGGGCCGATCCCCTCTGGAGGAGAGGGAACTGTCCAGTGTGCCAGGCCAAGGTAGTCCTAGACTACAGCTAGCCACAGAAGGCTGTTGGCTTTATAAAATAACAGGCCTCATTAAGACAGGGGGGAAAGAGACCTCAGCCAGCTTTTCTTCTCAATGCAAGAACAGGGTGTGCCCTCTCCCAGCCTGCCTCACTGTGTCCTAGGGGAGCATGTATGACAGAAAATCCCTGCTGGGGGATGATTGAATTGCCATAGTTGGAGAGATATTGTTAATTATCAGGCCACCCCTCAGGGACTATAGCTCCATTTGGCCTTTCCAGTCACTCTGTCCCTCACCCTCATCCCATCCCATTTACAACCCAGTATTTTCTGGTTAACAGAAACTCAAGGAAAGCCTCCGATGTATGGGAAATAATGTCTTCTATTTATTGAATAAACAAAGACCCCAGGCTAGGCACTGTGCATGCATTGTCTCATTCGAGACTGACAGCAACCCTATGAATTAGGATTATTTTCTCATTCTCATTTTACAGATAAGGACACTGAGGTTGAGAAATGAAATAGTGTATCCAGGGGCACATGGATCTATTGACTCTTTTTTTTTTTGCCAGTCCTGGGGCTTGGACTCAGGGCCTGAGCACTGTCCCTGGCTCCTTTTTGCTCAAGGCTAGCACTCTGCCGCTTGAGCCACAGCGCCACTTCTGGCCATTTTCTGTATATGTGGTGCTGGGGAATCGAACCCAGGGCCTCATGTATATGAGGCAGGCACTCTTGCCACTAGGCCATATCCCCAGCCCCAGGATCTATTGACTCTTGAGCCTAAGCATGCCACCTGCCTTCCTTGTGACAGGGCCAGGATTTCAATCCAGATTTAGAGCCATGCTCTGCTGCACTGTAGGGGGCGATGTCCAGTCCCTTCGAATGGGAAAAGTGGGGTGCTGGCCAGCCAGTTTTGCTTTCTTCTAGGTCAGGGACCTAGGAGTATTAAAGATGTCTCCTTTAGGGACAAAGGCATAGCACAGCGAAAGAGTGTGTGCTTAGTATACATGAGGCACTGGGTTCTAACCCTAAAAACACAGAAAAATAAATGAAGGAAAACATGTCCTTTTCATCATACCTAGGACACTGAACTGAGTGCCTGGGTTGTGCTTTTTATGTCTTACCTTGGGCATGAAAATCAATGACTAGTCAAAGATAGAAGACACTTTAGAGACTCTGTAATTTAAAGCCTTCATTTTACATATAGGAAATTGGGAGTCAATGAGGGCAAGTCATTTGCCCCAAGATCACACAGAACCAGGCCTACACATCATATCTCCTAAATCCCTTTGGGGTATTTTTCTCCATGTACTATGCTGTCAAGCATGTAAATCCCCTCTATCCATTTGACTAGCTGGGTTACTTGTGACAGAGGCATCATATGGGAAAGCTGACAGTTTTTCCTGATTAACCTAGTAAAGGTAGAGGCATCTCCCAACCCCCAAAGGAAAGGTGGAAGCCAGGCATAGTGCTGCATACCTGTAATCCCACTTACATGGGTGGCAGAGGTAGAAAGATTTCTAGACAAGGCTGGTTTCTTTGGAATTGTGAGACTGTATGTAAAAAAGAGCTAAAAACTGGGCTGGATCATGGCTCCAGTGGTAGAGCACCTTCCCACAAAGCATAAAGCCCTGAGTTTGAACTCCACTATCATCACTACCACTGGGGGGAAAAGGTGGCACTCCCCTTCATCCTTATTAGATGTCTGTCTCCAGTTTTAGCTCACTGTATTTAGTCGTTCTCAGTCCCAAAGTATTGGAAAACAATACTTTGAAACAGTAGACGAAACAATAAATGGGCTTAGGTAGTAGAGGAAGGCTTAGAAAGGAATTTTTCAGTTATTCTTAGTAAATTCTCATGGAAGTGGTCCTTCTGCCTAATTTTTCCTACACACTAAACATTCCCTCTGCCCCAGCCCTCAGGACCAGGTAAACTGTAGGTCAGCTGTAGCTGTGGGCAGGTCCCGCCCATAACTGTAGATTGCTGCTCCCTAGGGAAAACAGCTTCCTGTGTCACATTACTGGGTGGATGAAGGTTGAGCCCAGTGTCTTTGGATGTGGCCTGCAGTCAGAATGACATCATGTCTTCCTTGGGGCTTCTAAGCTTCCATCCTCTTCCAGTCAGCTTGGTGGTTCATTATCTGGCAATGTGTGTTTCTGTCACCCTCTCTGCCTCTCTGTGTACGAGTTTTATTTTCTCTGTTCTCCTTTGCCATTTTGTAACAGCTGTGTGTGTGTGTGTGTGTGTGTGTGTGTGTGTGTGTGTGTGTGTTACATGCAGATGGGAAAGTACAGCTGGATGAAGAAAGATTTCTTTTAAACTTTTCCCATCATCCACTGAACTATGCTCCAAAGTTTGCAGATGCCTTTGCCTACTCCCCCCTTTTTGTTGTTACACTTTTGCCCTACCCTATCAGTCTGCAACAAAAAGACATTCATGCCTTATTGATAGAAAAAAGCCAGACATGTTCCCTAGAGAGAAAAAACTCTCCTGTCAGCTAGGAGCGCGTGCTGGGAATAGGTCAGGGGGCACTGCTGAAATTTGCTCAGGCAGGGATGGCTCTTGGAGAACTATCTTTTTTTTAAAAGCTTGATTTCTCTTTGGTAACTTTCCCATGATGTACCCCTCAAAACCTTCCTCCCTCCAGCTTCCCACCAGTTTGGGCCCATTGCCATCCACTGAGGGCATGTTGGCAGTGTTCTTCTCCATCCCCCTCCTCACTGAACTACCCTTGCCTTACATGTTTCAGCTTCCAGAAGCTAAGCCTTCTGTGCTTTCTAGGACAAGGAGCAATAGGAACAGAGGAGGGCTGATGGGCTTTCACAGACCATAACAACTGGTATTTACAGAGCATTTTACAGTTGGGTAAAGCTCTTATGCATTATTTCATTGGATTGTCCTGGCAACCAAGGGAAAGTCAAGTTCCCATTATAGGGGTAAGGAAAATGAAGGTTAAGTGACTAGCCTAGCCATTCAATTACCTCTAAGTGGAATAACTGGAGTCTGCCTTCCTGACACCACCCAATTTGTCAATTGCCCATTCAGATTCAATCCATTCGGTGGAGATTTCAGGTGAGGGAGAAAGAGAGTGTGTATACTGTTGGTTATCTGTATTCAACCAACAGAGGATCAAAAATATTAAAAAAAAGATTGCACCTATGCTAATCCTATACAGGCTTTTTTTTTCTTTCTCGCTGTTCCCTAAGAAATAGAACTATTTATGTAATATTTATATTGTGTTGTCTATTATGAGTAATTTACCTAGGTGCTGATGGCTCACAACTGTGATCCTAGTTACTCAAGAGTCTGAGATCTGAGAACTATGGTTCAAAGTCTGCTTGGGCAGCAAAATCTGTGAGAGTCTTTTTTAAAGTAACTAGCAAAAGTCTGGAAATGAAGCTATGGCTTATGTGGTAAAGCACCAGGCTTGAGTGGAAAAAAGCTAAGGGACAGCATTTTGGTCATGAGTTCAAGCCTTAGTACTAGCACCAGAATAATAATCTAGAAATGACTAAAGCATACCAGAAGGTATGTGTTCATATACCATGATAAGTGTCACACTGTATCATATAGATACTTGAGCTTCCATGCTTTGGTTATCTGAGAGGCTTCAAGAGCCAATCATTCATGGATACGGAGGGACCACCGTGTTAGGCAAGGTTAGTCACGCACTTTCAAGGAATGCTATACTCACTGCATTCCTCTATGAGATGGCTGTTCTTATCTGTATTTTCCAGATCAAGACACTGAGATAAAGTAACTTGTCATAAGGACACCTAAGTAGCACATGATTTGGGAGATGTTTTGCCTCTACTGGACCCCACTGATTCTCAGAGGGAAATGAGGCCCTGGGCATATGTGAAGATATGCTTATGCTTTCGCTGCCTGGCAGAGACCATGGTTTTGGTTTTGGTTTTGCCAGTCCTGGGGCTTGAACTCAGGGCCTAGGCTCTGTCCTTGAGCCTCTCTGTGCTCAAGACTAATGCTTTACCACTTGAGCCACAGCACCACTTCTGGCTTTTTCTGTGTATGTTGTACTATGGAATGGAACCCAGGGTTTCATGCATGGTAAGCAAGCACTCAACCACTAAGCCATATTCCCAACCCTACCATGGAGTTCTGAGGGTGTTGAGAACAGGAACACCGAACCAAAATGGAAAAATAGCATCTCATGTACCCAGTTAGCCGGATTGATCTCTCTCCTTTTCTAAAAATGTTGAGGCCCCACTACTGATTCTTCTATTTTCTACTGACAACATGCTGCCTGCTTCCGGGCTTACCTCTTACCGCATATGGGAGGTACAAAGAGCTAGGATAAGAGAGCAGTGCTTACTGCTGAAATGCCAAGCCTCCAAATAGAAGCTACAAGGCTCCCTTGATAAGTGTTGGAAAAAACAGAGGAGACCTGCAGCACAGGGACCCTGCCTGCAAGGTCAGCAGGGAGGGAGTGTGATACACAATTAGGAAGCCAAACAGCTAACCTTACTCAGCTTCAAACACCTCACACACTCCCACCCATGTTCCTGTGAGTGATAGGTATTTTTAGAGTCCTGAGCTCATGGTGTTAAAGCATCTGCCACATGCCTGAAGGCTGAGAGGAATTCAGCCTTTCTCACAGGCAAGAGGCTAGACTTCAAAGTTAAGACTACTGGGGAGTTGGGGGCTGGAAGTGGAAATCAAGAGCCAAATGGGTATGATATTTCTGGGCAAGACTTCCTTTCTACCCACTGACTTCCATTCTTCTTCTGGCTGTTCTTTCTTCCTCTTTTCCTGTTCAGAACAGAAGGGTGGAAGGAATGAAAATATTTTCTGTCCTTGCTTGCAGAAGCAAGTCCATCTTCTAAGACAAATATAATTTTGGGTGTAACTGAAGTCAGATGCTCTCTCTGAGAGGGACTTTTCAGATACTTAATCTGCCAGACTGCTTGTAGTTTTAGTGGATCAAGCCAATACTTCCTCTTTTTTTTTTTTTGCCAATACCAGGGTTTGAACTCAGGGCCTCATTGTCCTTGCCCAGCTTGCCAGAACGCTACCCTTTGAGCCAGTCTTCCCAGTCTTGCACTTTGCTTATGATGGGTTCTCTCAGACTTTTCTGCCTAGGCTGGCTTTTAACTTCAACCCTCCTGAGTAGCTAGGATTACCAATGTTAACCACCAGTGCCTGGCCAATACTGCTTTTGATGGTAATAAGGACGATAACCATCATGATGAAGGTAACAACCTCCTCAATGAACAAACTGATATAGAAAAAGACTGCTTATGGTTTACACAAAGAAGGACCAAGAGTACTGCTGAAATATATTCTATGTGAATGATAGATACTCAAAGTGCAATATAGAAATTCCCACAAAAAGAGAATTGAAGAGAAGTTGGAGAGGATTTGAGGAAGGTAGAAGTATGTGCTGAACCTTGAAGAATGGGTGAAAGTTGGGTGCCGGTGGCTCACACCAATAATTCTAGCTACTCAGAAGGCTGAGATCTGAGGATCTCAGTTCAAAGCCAGCCATGGCAGGAAAGTCCAGGAGCCTCCTATGTCCAATTAACCACTAGAAAACCATAAGTGGCAGTGTGGTTCCAAGTGGTAGAATGCTAGCCTTGACCAAAAGAGCTTAGGAAGAGCACTCATGCTCTGAGTTCAAGCCCCATGTCAGGAAAAATAAAGAAAAAGAATAGGTGATATCAAAATAGGAAAAGAGGGGCAACCAGCTGTTTCAGGGAATGATGAACCAGCAGGACAACAGGCACGGAGGAAGGAATGAACAAGGTGTAGCTGAGTAACTGGATCAGGCTGGGAGAGGGCAAATGATGGCAGACAGAAAATTTTCCATTTGATGACATGTGCAGTAAGGGCTACCATAATTTCCTGAGAAACCAGATGACATGCTGATGTAAGCAGAGGGTTTAGGAGGCTAGTATGACAGACAAAGGTCTGACTGAGGAACAGGAATATCCAAGTAGAAAAAGAGATGATTCTGAAAGTCATGCCAAAGGAATATGGAGGCCATGTCCATAGGGGACAAAAGCTAATGTTCAGAATGATGACTCTGGGGCGCTGTAAGATCCTCAGTCAGTAAAGAGAGTCATTTATAGTTACTAGGTTATACTTACTGACTTATAATTCTAAATAAAGGCCATAGTTTGTGGCCATAATCAAATTTTCTTTGATAACTGAGAATTGCATAGGAACTTAGGACCATCATTCTGAGTATGAATGTTTCTTGGCCAAGACTTTGGATGTATAGAGGACAAAATACAGACCTTGAATATGAGTTGATTCCCAGAATATCCAGTGGGAGAGTTTTTTGACTTTTTAAAAATAATTTTTACATAATTATACAAAAGGGTTTCAAGTCAACATGTCAACTTATAACTATAATATATATAATATATCTCTATATCTCTATTATATATATACATATATATAACATATCCTAATCAGTGTCACCTGTTTCATTGTTCTACCCCATGTTACTGGTATCAGGTTTTTTTTTGTGGGACTTGAACTCAGGACCTGGACACGGTCCCTTAGCTTTTTTGTGTGTCTTCAAGGCTGGCGCTCTACCACTTGAGCTACAGCACCACTGCCCGCTTTTTCTGTGTATGTGGTACTGGGGAATCGAACCCAAAGGTTTCATGCATGCTAGGCAAGCTTTCTACCACTAAGCCACCTTCCCAGCTCCTGGTGTCAGTTTTTATCCTTCTTAAGTCGGCCTTTATCCCAAAAGCTGTGGTGCAGGAAAAAAAAATCCAGTGACTTAAATTATCTTTCTCATAACCAATAACTTAAGTTAAATTGAAAGCCAAGCATGGTGGTTTGTAAGAAAAAACCAAAAAAATCAACAATAACAAACTCAAAGAAGTACATGCTTTGAAGTAGAAAATCAGAAAATATGAAAGAAAACACCAAAAGACATTTTAGTGCTAAGATTGAACCCAAGGCCTTTACCAACTAAGCTACACCTCCAGCTCTGAAAAATGCTGTGTCTTGCTTTTCCCCTACTTGTAGTTTCTGAGCATTTCCCTTACTATTTATTCTTGGAAAACATTTTATTTTCTATGCTGGTCCTGGGGTTTGAACTCAGGGCCTGGCACTGTCTCTGAGCTTTCGTTCTCAAAGCTAGTGCTCTATTTCTTGTGTCACAGCTTCATTTACGGCTTTTTTGGTAATTAGTTGGAGATTTGAGTCTCACAGGGACTTTTCTTCCTGGTCTGGCTTTGAACTGAGATTCTTAGATCTCAGCCTCCTGAGTAGCTAGGAGTATATGCATAAGCCACCAGCGCCAGGCTTGAAGACATATAGCTATGCACTTCAGCCATTCCTTTCTTAGTGAACTGTTGGGTTGTTTTCTTTAAGTATGACTAACAGTATGATTAATCTCTTTGTACAGAATTTCAAGCACATCTTTGTTATGTCTTTGGAATAGATTTCTGGAAGTGAGACTACAAGTTATAACAGCTATGAATATTTTAAATGTTCTTGCTTAAAAATGTCAAACTGCCCTCTAAAAAAGTTGACCAATTTTTGTTCTAGGTCATCAACTAAACACTTTCAGATTTGTAACTCAATCTTTTCTTTTTCTTTTTTTTTGGCCAGTCCTGGGACCTGAACTCAGGGCCTGAGCACTGTCCCTGGCTTCTTTTTGCTCAAGGCTAGCACTCTGCCACTTGAGCCACAGCGCCACTTCTGGCCGTTTTCTGTATATGTGGTGCTGAGGAACCAAACCCACAGCTTCATGTATTTGAGGCAAGCACTCTTGCCACTAGGCCATATCCCCTACAACCTCATTTTATAATACTACAGAAACCTGTGTTCTCTTGTCTGTGTTTCCTTTTCTGACTCCACATCTGGGTCTTTGTTCCAGGTTCAGGTGTGGGACACAGCAGGCCAGGAACGCTTCCGTAAAAGCATGGTCGAGCATTACTATCGCAATGTGCATGCAGTGGTCTTTGTCTATGACGTCACCAAGATGACCTCCTTCACCAATCTAAAAATGTGGATCCAAGAATGCAATGGGCATGCTGTGCCCCCACTAGTCCCGAAGGTGCTTGTGGGTAACAAGTGTGACTTGCGAGAACAGATCCAGGTACCCTCCAATTTAGCCTTGAAATTTGCTGATGCCCACAACATGCTCTTGTTTGAGACATCAGCCAAGGACCCCAAAGAGAGCCAGAACGTGGAGTCAATTTTCATGTGCCTGGCTTGCCGATTGAAGGCCCAGAAATCCCTGCTGTATCGTGATGCAGACAGGCAGCAAGGCAAGGTGCAGAAACTGGAGTTCCCACAGGAAGCTAACAGTAAAGCTTCCTGTCCTTGTTGAAACCAAATGGTGTAAATACAAGATGAATTATCAGTGGAATTTTTTTCCCTTTCCTTTTTCTCTGTGCCTGCATAATGCTGACACCTGCTTGTTTCCATACAAATTGATATCAAAATAAAATTTGTATAGATTATCGCATGACTTTTTATTTCTTGCTTTCCTGCAAGAAGACCTTTTTTGTTTCTCAGTATGGGGGGTGGAATCCAGAGCCTTGCATATGCTAGCTGAGCTAGCTACCACTAACTCATGTCAATGCAAACTCCCTACTGGCCTTCTATGCAACCTGAATTTCTCATTCTTTGAATCACTTCTTCAGGACTACTTCATGCTCTTGATGTTTTTAGTGAGCAGAAATACCTAGTGAGTATGATAAAAGCCAGGTTTTTCTAGAGAGACAATGCAAGTGGTGGGCTAGAGACCTAAAAAGGTGGGGTGGACTTGGTGTTTCCTAGGTTCTCTAGGTATGTGTCACTGAGGTCAACATAGGCAGTTCTCTTCCTGCTTCCTAAAGTTTAAAACTAACCAGGAGGACTACTTGCTTTCATAGTAGTCAGATCTTACTTCCCATTTTTCTTTCTATTTTTTTAATTGGTCATAAGCCTTGAACTCAGGGCCTGGGCACTGTCCCTGAGCTCTTTCACTCAAGGCTAGCACTCTACCACTTTGATCCACAGCTCCACTTCTTGTTTGTTTGTTTTTTTGAGTAGTTAATTGGAGATATGAGTCTCATAGGGACTTTACTGCCTGGACTGGCTTTGAACCATGATCTTCAGATCTCAGCCTCCCGAGTAGCTAGGCTTACAGGTATGAGCCACCAGTGCTTGGCTTACTTCCTTTTTTTTTTTTTAACCAAACTAACTTAGACAGCAACAATATTTATTTCCCCTTTGCCCTTTTTCTGGATGGGGCAGAGCTCAAAATAACTCATACCTTCTTGTGCTCTAAGACCTTTGTTAGAAACTAACAAGTTAATAAGCAGACACATCTCTTAGGTTCAAAGCCCCTGTGCACACACTGGAGCTACTTGAAAACAAAAATGAGACTAACTGCTAGCGTGGACTATGGGAATTGAGAGCATTATGTACGAAACATCAGAGAGGGCTGGCAGAAAAAAATTGATAGGATTTATTTTGTATGTTGCATAAAAAGTAATATTTGGGTTGATAAAGAGAAGGGAAAAAGTAGGGAGGCAGAAAACGATCTTGGCAGTAGAACAACTAGGAATTTGGCCCAAGGGGAGCTGAGCAATCCTAATAGGGAGTCTGGGGAGGCTGCATAGGAGGCAGAACACTTTGTACTTTACTTTGGGGCCAATGGTGATTCTCCAGCAGGGGTGTCCTATAGCTACATCCCACACAATTAGCCCTATTGACGTGAAAGACTTTTGCTGAGTTGTCAAACAGACTGAATGCATATCTGCTATAGCTCCTGGTAGATATCTTTGTTGGGGAGTGGTCCTTTAGGATGCTCTGTTGTTGGAATCCCACTATGAGAGACTCTTAGGATGATAATGGCTGAACTCTTCTCTGTAAGGCATGTGCAGCTCTGCCTTTAGGGAACAAAGGGATACACACACGCGATGTGAATACCATCCAAACAATGAGCTGATCTTTTCCCAGGTTCATCCCTACAGCCCTCTCCCATCCCCATGTGGCCTTGGATTCAACCTAACCCTGAGTTTTGTCCTCATCTGTGTGGCTTCTGTGTGGATGCCAATCTTTGAAGTACTCGTTAGAGTTGGTTTTCTTTTCAGTTGTCCCCACCCAATGTCTTGTCCTTGCCGTTCCCTTGAGACACAGGGGTATTGTTGTCTGTTGATATGCTGCCTGATGAAACCCTGGTTGCTATGCTTCTCCCAGTAGAATAGTCCATGATTTTTCCTAAGACTCCTTACACATGACATGATCTACTGTTTTGTCACCTTTTGCCAAGCTACCTTTCAGTGATTTTAGTCTAGGGCCTGGTCACTTTTTATCAGGGCCTCTTTCTGCTATGACATGACCAAGATGAATATATATATTTGCCAGTTCTGGGGCTTGGACTCAGGGCCTGAGTGAGCACTGTCCCTGGCTTGTTTTTGCATAAAGCTAGCACTCTGCCACTTGAGCCACAGCGCCACTTCTGGCCTTTTCTATATATGTGGTGCTGAGGAATCGAACCCAGGGCTTCATGTATACAAGGCAAGCACTCTTGATACTAGGCCATATTCCCAGCCCCAAGATGACAATATTTTGAGTCCTCTAGCCAGGGTTCCCTCTTTTTTTTTTTTTGGCCAGTCCTGGGCCTTGAACTCAGGGCCTGAGCACTGTCCCTGGCTTGTTTTTGCTTAAGGCTAGCACTCTGCCACTTGAGCCACAGCGCCACTTATGGCCTTTTCTATATATGTGGTGCTGAGGAATCAAACCCAGGGCTTCATGTATACGAGGGAAGCACTCTACCACTAGACCATATTCCCTGCCCGGGTTCCCTCTTCCTGGACCTGGATCTCCTCTGACACCTTTCAGGCATTCAGCACATACTTATTGAGCACCTAACATATGCCACTGTTCTAAGCCCCAGAGGTACAAAGGTGAATGAGCAAAATCCTGCTGTCAGAAAGGAGAGAATTACCAATAGGAAATGAGCACTACGTGAGATTAAGACTAACAAAGACTACAACCTTTTGATCCTCTCAAGACTCTGGCCATTTATCTTTGAATAGTAGGCACTCATGGATCCTGCCTGCTTCTATATTCTGTTCTTCAGACATTTGGAGCATAGTCAAGAAGTCTTAGGGCTCCCCACTGTGGTTCTACAAATGAACAGCATTTCCACGCTCCACCCAGATCTTTCAGTCTTTTACAAGGTTCCTCACATCCCTTCCTACAGGGCCAGGGACAGAGAGCATTCTAAAATGAGGCCAGGAAAATTTCACTGGGACTCTAGTATAACATTTTGTTGGGATGCATAGCACTTGCTTTCAGAAGGTGGCATAATGGCACTCAGATCTCCCTCAGATAGAGGGAATAGATTTGGAAACAGGCAGAACTCAAAACATACCTGATGGATGGAAGGGAAGCCAAGAAGATAGAGGCTACGAGGATGGTGAGGATGGTAAGTACCCCGGGGTACTTGTTTGGCCTCATTGAAACTATCTGTGATGGCCATACTCTCTCTTCCACTATCCACATCTGTTTGCAACTTGGGTATTTGTTTGTGCTACAGAGCAGGACCTGCACAAATAACTACAAACATTTGAAGGTTTATTATGTGCTCAGCATTGTGCTCAAACATCTGGTCTTCATCCAACATCAGGTTTAATGTCTCTCCTCAACCCTGGGAGGCGAGGACACTGATTTCTACTTTGTGCACAAGAGTGGAATATAGACCAGATAAACTCCAAGAAGCCCAACTGGCCAGCTCAGGGTCAAAGAAGACCCTAAAATGTCCTTGCCTTGGACAACAGCTGGGGACCCCACAGCCATCTGGACTCTGCTGATGAGCCTTTGGGGCTGTAGGGTCTTGTCCTTGGGCCCCGTGGAGCCGTCTCTCCCCCAATCTTTACCAACTTCCACAGGCGTCTGGGTCCAGCCTGAGGACAGACTCTAAGATCAATGAGCCTGAGCTTAGGGACTGTTTGTCTCCCTAGGGTCCAATGATTAGAGAACCCAGAGCCACAAGTTGCTCTGAGCACCACTGCTTAGGACAGGACCAGCCAGGGGGATCCAGGCCACAACACCTGGAGCAGCCCAGCACCAGAGTGAAGACATTGCAGCCCACCAGGGTGTTGGGGACACGGAGAGTCAAGCTGACCTAAGAGCTCCCTGGAAAGCAAGGCTCAGTTTCTCCCACATCTCTCATCAGCAGATGCACACAGGGGCAGCATTTGTATCACTATCACCTGAGAGGACAGAGAGGCTGTTTTACTTCATAGACCCCTGCCACCTCCCCTTCTACCTGCTGTCACTCTCCTTCTACCTTCTGAGAGGAACCTTGCTTCCAAGCACCTGTAATTCTAGCTACTCAGGAGGCTGAGATCTGAGGATTGCAGTCTGAAGCTAGCAGTTGCAGGAAAGTCTGTGAGATTCTTATGTCCAATTAACCACTCAAAAATTGGAAGTAAAGTTGTGGCTCAAAGTGGTAGAGTGCCAGCTTTGAGCAAAAAGAGATGAGGGACAATGCCCAGGCCACAAGTTCAAGACCCATGACCAACAAAAAATAAATAGTAAAAGAACCAGCCTAGACTCCACTGGTATCTTGCTCAGACTTCAAGTTTAAGAGTTGCTGCCTTACCTCTCCTCCCGGTCATTCCTTATCACTTCACTGCACAAGGTCCTGCTCCTTCTGGAAAGGGTTATCTTGGGCTCCTGAGTGACTTCCAACTTTCCTGAAAATGCCAGTATGATTCAGTGGAGCAATCACCTAGGTTAAATCCTTGTTCTGACTCCAAGTCCTTTTAACTGTCTCTGCACCTAAGAGCTGGTGCAGGAACAGCAGGATTGACAGGGAGTTTCCAAAGATTCTGTCACATTAGTGGTTCCCAAATGTTAGTTTACAGCCAACTGCAGGAACTCAGTGGGGCTTGTTACAGTACAGATTCCTGGCGTGTCATCCCTAACCACTCCGATCTAGAAGCTCTGGGGATGGGACCCAGGAATTTGAAATCTTGTTTTGTTTTGTTTTGAAGTGCCGAGGATTGAACTCAGGGAGGGCATCGTTCACCATATAGGCTTTGTTCCCAGGCCTTTTGTTTTTACTTTGTTTTTTGAATGGCTAACTTTGACCCAAAGGGCCTTCCCTAAACTGAAATTCTCCTACTTATTCCTCCCAAGTAGCTAGGATTAGTCATGTGTCACCACACCCAGTGAAAAATGTGAAGTTTTAAAATGTCTGCAGAAAAATAAAATAAAATGTCTGCAGATTATTCCGATGTGCCTCCAGCTCTATGTATAAACTAGACTGATGAACTATAAAATAACCAACTACCTTTCTTGAACCAGAACTTTAAAACCAGCTATGTGAACCACTGAATGATATGGGTAACCAGGAAACTGAACCTAGTAAAACAGATCCTTTCCAGGCATAAACATGGTGTAAAAGAAATTAAATTGTGGGGCCAGGAGTTTAGCCTAGTGGTAGAGTGCTTGCATAGCATGCATGAAGTCCTGGGTTCGAGTCCTCAGTACTACATACACGGGAAAAGCCAGAAGTGGCGCTGTGGCTCAAGTGGTAGAGTGCTAGCCTTGAGCAAAAAGAGCTCAAGGACGGGCCCTGAGTTCAAGCCCCAGGTCTGGCGAGGGAGAGAGAGAGAGAGAGAGAGACAGACAGACAGACACACAGACACACAGACACACAGAGGAGAGAAAGCAAGCAAGCAAGAAAGGAAATTGTTTCAGCCATATCCACTGTCTTTGCTATTCTTCTGAAACTAGTAGGTAAGAGCCTAATCTAAAAAGCGACTTGGGAAGAATAACCATAAATATAAACACTTTCTTGCGGAGTACTACTTGCCAGGTAAGTAACAAAACTGATAATCCAATGAGAATTGAACCTTGAGCCTCCTGCTGGTAAGTTTAGTGAATGTAGCAAAGTGTTCAGATAACTCTTTTTCTGACAGCTACTGAGTATTTCCTGGGATGTTTGCCTGAACAGGACTGATCCCAAACTACACATGTAGACATCTGGAACTGTAAGATTACTGTTATAAAAGGAAATGGGTCTTAACTCTCCTAAGAGAGCTCTGTGATCTGTGGTAATAGCTATTGGCCTGCAACAAAGAGTGACTGAAGGGAGACATTGAGAAGTAGCTTGCCTGCCCAGGGACACAGATTTTGAATTTAGATAAGTAGTTCTGTTGATTCAGGCGCTCAGAGAGATTATCCTAATCCATGATACAGTTGAACTAGAATGAGAAATAGACTTTGAGACTGGATCTGGCTTGATCTCTTTCCCAGTAATAAAGTGACCCTCTGATTTTATTTCTTTTATTTTTTAAAGTTTGGAATAAATGCAGAGACAAACAGAACTAAACAATGGCAAGCACTCAGTGAAAATGCCAGCCATGCACATTACTCTGTAATGCTCTGCTGTATAACAGCATCTACATTAGAAGCCCAGCTAGCAATTTAGAAATTAGTGTACTCACTATTCATTTCCTGACACTTGAAAGCTCAAATTTGCAAGCTTTATTTTTCATTAAAATCTATCCTCTGAATTTAATATCTATATAATTTTTGGTTGGTTGTGGGGCTTGAACTCAGGGCCTGGGCACCGTCCCTGAGCTCTTTGTGCTCCAGGCTAGTGTTCTACCACTTTTGAGCCATTGCTCCACTTCAGGTTTTTGATTACTTAACTGGAGATAAGAGTCTCATGGGGACTTTTCTGCCTAGGCTGGTTTCGAACTGCAATCCTGAGATCTCAGCCTCCTGAGTAGCTAAGATTATAGGTGTGAGCCACTAGCACCCAGTTAATCTTTTTGAATTTTCTTGTGATGTCTGAACTCTGGGCCTCACTTTTACACAACTTTTTTTTGTGGCCAGTCCTGGGCCTTGAACTCAGGGCCTGAGCACTGCCCCTGGCTTCCTTTTGCTCAAGGCTAGCACTCTGCCACTTGAGCCACAGCGCCACTTCGGGCCATTTTCTATATATGTGGTGCTGGGGAGTCGAACCCAGGGCTTCAAGTATACGAGGCAAGCGCTCTTGCCACTAGGCCACATTCCCAGCCCCACAACTTTTTTAAAAAAATCATAGCTGGCACTCTACCACTTGAGGCACACCTCCACTTCCAGTTTTGTTAGTTAATTGGAGATGAGTCTTTTGGATTTGCCTGCTCCTAGATGGCTTCAAACTGCAAGTACAGGCATGAGCCACCTGCCAATCCTAGGTAGCAATTGTAATGCTTCAGATAAAGGGGAGCTACCCCAGGTATTATCTTGCATTTTCTTCCAGGGAGATTATTGGATGGAAAGGATGATACTAGGCTTCAGATGCCACAGATCCACTCAAATCTCCTTAGTTTTGTGGGCTCTTTGACTGGATTTAGGAATCTTGTTAATACAAGAGCTGATTAACAAGAGCAAAGCCCATAAATCTTGTATGCAGTTCTTCAAATACAGTGAAGTCTGAAGGAATGACCAGAGCATGGAAGGGTTTGATTATTCAGGGTTGTTGCAGAAATAATGAGCTGTCTCTGGTAACCAAGGCTGTTTTCCTGCCTTGGTATGTGAAGGACATCCACTCTGGAAGAAACTTTGAGCTTGCAGCATGGGGGAAAACACAGGCCAAATGACCCTTTTGGAAGTTACATTTCCTCAAGTGATTTTTTTGCTTGAAATAGCAAATAGAGCAATTTGGCATATTTTGAGATGACACTCCATGATCAAACCTAGTTTTTAGCCTCCTATGTCTCTAGCTGAGTTATTAATGGCAGTTTACATTTATTGTTTACTATGTTCTACTAAGTGTCCTCTGGTGTGGTTGTTATGTGCTGTTGTGCTTAATTCTCACAATAGCCTTTGAAGATCAATGCACCTTGCTCATGCCCATATGGATGCAATGTTGGATGCTAGTAGGAAAATGTGGTCCTGGGCCTGAAATTTATGGCGCCATCTATGGGTCACTCACGATAAATAGACTGGATGAGAAATTTGGCCTTCGATGCCAGGGTTTGAGCTGGAGAAATCATTCTTAGGTCAGGTTTAGGCCCCAAACCTGGAAATAAGGGCTGAGTGGCCTAACCTAAAAACCAAATTGTCCTCTCAGGAGGGGAGAAAAGGACAGGGGATGGAAATTCTGGAAACTAGCTGGCTCTAACAGTGAGAAATTTTTGAAGGAGATATGTTGCAGGAGCTTTGTCTATCATTTGGGTGATAGGAAGAAATAATCTCTAAGATCCCTTCAGTTCTCCATTCCTAGGAACAACAAAAATAGTGTGACTGGCTTGATGTTGGTGGTTCATGCCTATAATACCAGCTACTCAGGAGGCAGAGATCAGAGTTGCAGTTCAAGACTAGCCAGGGAATAAACAGCAGACCCCATCTCAGTCAATAGCTGGATGATGTAGTATGTATGTTTCTTTCATTCTAGCTATGTAGGAGGCTGAAATTGGTAGGCTTGCAGCTTAAGGCCAGCCCTTGACATAAATACAAAATCTTATCTCAACAGCTGGATACCGCAACTCATACCTGTTATCATATATAATAGGTAGATTGGTGTCTAAGCCAGCCCAAGCATACACTCAAGACCCTATTAGAAAAATAACAAAGGAAAAAGAGGCTGGGACTGGGGGCTCAAGTGGTAGAGCACCTGCCTGGCAAATGCAGGGCCCAGAGTTCAAAGTATAATAGTGTGATGGTGCTCTATGGCTATATTAAGTCAAATAGAAGATAATGAAGTTTTATGTCCTACAAAAAGACTGCTCACTTGTCTAAAGACCCTAAGTCAGCTTTAAATAGTGCAGATGTTCTAGTAAAGAAAATGCTCCAACTGTGGGTGTAGCATAGTGGTAGAGCATTCCATTGGCTTAGTCTGTATGAGGCCATGGGTTCCACTGTCAGCACTGCCAAAAAATAGACAAATGCAACAAAATCCACTCAAATGAGAAATATCTGAGGGGCATAAAGAAAACATTCTGAATTGACTACAATCAGCTTAGAGATGATTTTGTAATATAGACAAGTTAGTACTTCTTGATACCATTTGTTTTCAGAATAGGTTACCTTAGTTTCCTCATTTCAACAATGGAGTTAGAAATCATCTGTCCACTGTTGGTGGGAATGTAAACTTGTACAACCACTCTGGACAGCAGTCTGGAGGTTCCTCAAAAATCTAAACATAGGGATGGGAATATGGCCTAGTGGTAGAGTGCTTATCTCACATACATGAAGCCCTGGGTTCAATTCTTCAGCACCATATATACAGAAAAAGCCAGAAGTGGAGCTGTGGCTCAAGTGATACAGTGCTAGCCTTGAGCAAAAAGAAGCTAGGGATAGTGCTCAGGCCCTGAGTTCAAGCCCTAGGACTGGCAAAAAAAAATCTAAACATAGATCTTCCCTACAACCCAGCCATATTACTACTTGGAATTTACCAAGAACATCACAAGCCAGGATATCATAGACACTTGTACATCCATGTTCATTGCTGCACTATTCACAATAGCACAAAGTTGACAGCCAGATGCCTCATAGTAGATGAATGGATCAAAACATGTACCTATATACAATGGAATTTTATACAACCATTAGAATAATATTATCATTTGTAGGGAAATGGATGGACCTAGAACAGACCCAGAACATGTTAAATGAAGTAAGCCAAGCTCAGAGACAGAAAAGGCAGATGTTGTCTCTCATATGCAGAAGTTAGATCTAAAATACCAGGACATAATACATTACATAGATCTCTAGACATTCACACATAGTGAGGCCAAAGGAGGATAATCTAAGATAGGAACATTAAGGCATAATGCCTATTGCATCTGATCATACAAAATAGTATTTATTGAAATGAACCCCAGGAAATAAAAACAAAAGGGTTTTTCTTTTTGTTATGTTTGTTGGTTTATATGTCATTAGGAGTGTAAGGAAGGCACAGAGATGAAGGACAAAGGGTGAACAAATGCAGTAATGGTACTCAGTGGATACTATGTTGAAAATGAACTGTACAACTTATGGGTGGGGATAGGAGGGGAAAACTTGGAGAGAGGGAGGGAAGGGGTGACATTGTCCAAAAAGAAATGTAATCTTTACCTGCCTCATGAAACTGTAACCCCACTGTATATCACCTTTACAATAACAATAAAAATTAAAACAAATAATGTGTTCAGGTTTTTTTTGGCAGTACTAGGATCTATGATTTTGTCTGGTGCTCTACCATTTGAGCCACACCTCCAGTCCAATATTTACAGACATGTACCACCATGCCCGGACCTAAATCAACTTGAAATAACAGCAAGAACAGCTGCTAATGCAGCAGGAGCAGCAGTAATATCAGCTTCGTTTATTTAGGGCCTGTTATTTGTGAGGTCATTGCCAAATTATATACAGATGTTATCATTACTGACAAATTCACTGATGATGAAGCGTACCGTGGACAAGTTCAGTCAGTTCTTGCAAGGCTGCTTAACATACACCATCAGAATTTGAATCTAAGATGCTTGAACTTCAAGGTTGTCCTCTTACCACATCACTATGCATCACAGTGGTATAGACAGATGCATTTCACTATAGAGGACAGATATACAAGTCTCTCCATGTTTGTCCTTGACAGGAAACTCTTCCAGGTGGTCAAATACCAAAGTGACTAGAGTACAAGGCAGCAGAAGGGCCTCAAGATCAGGGAAGTAAGGTATGTGAGGTGGGGTGAAACATGGTATAGTCAGCTCTAAGTCCATAACATTTATTTATAATAATAATAATTATTATTTATAAAAGACAAGATGATTTGCTTTTTCATAGAATTCCCTGAAAATAGAAGTATAGAGAGCCTGAGACGTTGAAGATCTAGTCGGTACCATACAGTTTAACAGTGACTATCTCGAAAGACATACAGGGTTAGGAAAAGAATTAAAAAGGGGTGAGGACCATTGGTCAACTCAGGTACTTGTCCAGCAGGTGCAAGGCCCCAAGTTCACTCCTCAGCACAAAGAAAAAAAATTTTTTTTTATCAAAGTCATGTGCAAGGATCATAACCTTTCTATCTGAATAAAGTGAAGGCAAATACAATCAGGAAAGGTAGTAAAAGACTAACAATAATAGTGACAATGGCGACTTATAATCCCTTCATACTCAAGCCCTCAAGAAAATTTGTGGGCTCAGCCATAAATATGTACTTCAACTTAAGCCACTTATGTCTTACTCTTACCATCCTAGTCTAAATTCCCATATGGATTATTCCTATAGCATTTTAGCGGACACCCTGGATTTTGCACTTGGTAGTTTACAGCTTATTCTCAAGACAGTAGCTGGAATGATGCTGTTATGAATGTGCTTAAGGATTTTGTGTACTCTATTTATTTACTAAAATATAAACTTCTCCATTTAAAATCTAGGAATGGGGTTGCTTATAAGTTTCTGTATTATCCTATCTACTACCCTTTACCCTTCCAACTCTGCTACAAACTCATCAATCTTGCTCCTTGATCCAGACATTAATCTTCTTCAGGGCTTGCCTACTTTCTTGAGCCATTATCATATTAATTTAAGATTTTTATTAAAGTTTCCTTTATATTCCTAATTTTTAAGGTTGCAAACATTGATATAAGCCAGGTACAGTGGTTCACATCTGTAATCCTTGCAATATGGTTGAGATGACAAGGATTAGTAGTTCAAGGCCATTGGGAGAAAAAGAAGATCCCATCGCAACCAATGAAACTCAGTACGGTAGTGTGTACCTGTCACCCCAGGTACTTAGGAGACATTAGTAGGAGGATCATGATTCAAGGTGGCCTGTGGGGGGATAAGAGACCTTAAAGAATATGGTAAAAAGGGCTAGGGTGTGGCTCCAGTGGTAGAGTTCTTGCAAACGCAAGGTTCTGAGTTTAAACTCTAGTACTGCCCAAAAACGTGATGTGAAACCAGGCACTGGTGGCTCATGCCTGTAATCCTAGCTACTCAGGAGGCTGAGATCTGAAGATCACAGTTCAAAGGCAGCCTGGGCAGGACAAGCCAGCCAGGGCAGGAAAGTCAGTGAGATTCATCTCCATTTAGCCACCAGAAACCAGGAAGTGGTGGTGTGGCTCCAGTGGCAGAGTGCCAGCCTTGAGCTGAAGAGCACAGAGGGAGTGCCCAGGCCAAGTTCAAGCCCCACAATGGACAAAAAAATGTGATGTGAGATTTATATATCAAAAAATTAGGGGCTGGGAGAGGCCTAGTGGTAAAGTGCTCGCTTTGTATACATGAAGCCCTGGGTTCAATTCCCCAGCACCACATATACAGAAAACGGCCAGAAGTGGCGCTGTGGCTCAAGTAGTACAGTGCTAGCCTTGAGCAAAAAGAAGCCAGGGACAGTGCTCAGGCCCTGAGTCCAAGCCCCAGGACTGGCCAAAAAAAAAATAAATAAAATAAAATAAAAATAAGTAATCTTAGAATAAGAAATCAGTGTCAGTTAATATTTACAATATTGTTAAACCATCTCTACCTAGTTCTAAAATATTTTTATCACCTCCAAATAAAATTCCATACCCACTAGGCAAATGCTTCCCATTCTTCTCCCCATTCTTCTCCTAGCTGTTGGAAACAAATGGACCTACTGGTTCTATAAACTTGCCTATTTTAACATAAATGGGATAAATTATATGGAACGACCTCCTATTTTATTTTTCTGATGGTCTTGGGGCTTGAACTAAGGGTCTGAGTGTTGTTCCTGAGCTCTTTTGCTCAAGGCTAGCGCTCTACCACTTTGAGTCACAGTGCCACTTCTGAGTTTTGAGTGGTTAGAGATAAGAGTCTCAGAGGGACTTTTCTGCCTTAGCTGTCTTCGAATGGGGATCCTCAGATCTCAGCCTCCTGAGTATCTAGTATTACAGGTGTAAGCCATCAGCACCTGGAAGACATCTGATTTTTGTTGTTGTTGTTGTTGTTTTGTCGGGGTTTATTTTGCCAGTCCTGGGACTTGGACTCAGGGCCTGAGCACTGTCCTTGGCTTCTTTTTTTTTTTTTTTTTTTTTTTTTGGCCAGTCCTGGGGCTTGGACTCAGGGCCTAAGCACTGTCCCTGGCTTCTTCCCGCTCAAGGCTAGCACTCTGCCACCTGAGCCACAGCGCCTCTTCTGGCCGCTTTCCATATATGTGGTGCTGGGGAATCGAACTGAGAGCTTCATGTGTAGGAGGCAAGCACTCTTGCCACTAGGCCATATTCCCAGCCCGTTGGCTTCTTTTTGCTCAAGGCTAGCACTCTGCCACTTGAGCCACAGCGCCACTTCTGGCCTTTTTTTTCTGTTTATGTGGTGCTGAGGAATTGAGCCCAGGGCTTCATGCATGCTAGGCAAGCACTCAACTGCTAAGCCACATTCTGTTTTAAATGGCCAACCTAACTCCCTGGCTGACCTGGAATTGTGATCCTTCCAATATCTGCCTCTTGAGTGGCTGGGATTACAGGCAAGTTACCAGGCCCAGCTTGAAAAAAAATGGCTTCTAATACACTGCAAAGTACTTTCATAAAGTTATGATTTTAGGGGCAAAAATCCCCAATCATGATTGAGTCAGAATTCAGTGCCTGCCGACCTTTATGCTTATTAAGATCTATATGCTAGTTCTTTTTAAGTTCAAATTAGTAAAATATAGTTCTTTTATCTTCATTTTTTTGTGTGTGTGGATACAGGGGCTTGATACTCAAGGCCTTGAGCTCTAGCTTGGCCTTTTCACTCTATCATCTGAGCCACACCTCCATTTCTGAATTAAGTGAAATATTATATAGTAAGCTTTTAACTGGGATTTAAGAAAAAGTACAAGATGAATTCAGTAGCGTTCTCCATGTGTAAGCCAAGCAATCTCTTTTCCGTGTGAAAAGCAAAGCAATGCTTCTAGTTGTATGATATAATCTATAGCTGTTATGTGAAGTTACTGATTCTAAAATAATTTCCAAAGGTCTTTATCAATAAAATTTTTATTACAAAAATAAGTAACATCAAAACATTTTAACAAATCTATATGTAACCAAAATAAACAAACACCAAATTAAAAAAATATACATCTATTCATGTATATATATATGTATATATATGCAAGAAACAAGTGCAATTTTTGGTCCCAATATTTCTGAATATATTATCTTTATCCAAAGGAATTATATCTTTAAAACTTGTTTGAAGGTCATGAAGAGGATCTTTGTCAATTCCTTGTGCATTTGAACTCATAATCCCTAAAATGTTAATGATAATCCCAAGATATACCATGTATTAGTTTCTAATTATCTGAGCAGGTATCAAATTAAGCCCCCAGGTAGCTACATGGAATAGTAGAGAATGTTGAGGAAATTTCTTGGAGTTCTTAGAACCAAACACTAAACAAAGATTTTTAAAGGAAAGTACAAGGAGTAGACATAATAAAATGAACATTAATTTACTGAGGACCAACATAAAAGTGTGCTAGCAAAAATTTTTTTAATTAAAACATTTAAATATTAGTTTTACTGAAAACTCCTAGAAATAATACTATATAAAACTTTAAATGACAGCATGAGTAATTGTTACTTTGGAAGGATAATTTTAGAAAGTTAGTTTTTCCAAAAATTTGACATTAATCTTGAATCCTTACATAACCAAGCTTTTGAGACTGCATGCATGCTAGATAAAGAGAGCAGCCAAAATGATTAAACTTGAACTTTAAGGTGGCACCACTGGCTCATGCCTGTAATCCTACTACTTAAGAGGCTGAGATCTGAGGATCAATCTCTGTATGAAGCCAGTCCAAGCATGAAAGTCTCTAATTCTTTTGGTACTGGTCCTGAGGCTTGAACTCAGGGCCTGGGCACTGTCCCTGAGATATTTTTGCCCTTTCACTCTACCACTTGAGCCACACTTCCACTTGACTTTTTGGTAGTTAACTGGAGATAAGAGTTTTTTTGCCCAATCTGGCTTTGAACTGCACTCCTCAGATCTCAGCCTCCTGAGTACCTAGGATTATAGGCATGAGCCATCAGCACCTGACTCCATGAGACTCTTATCTCCAGTTTACCACTAAAAACTAAAATTAGAGTTGTGACTGAAATGGCAGAGCACTAGCATTGAGCACAAAAGCTCATGGAGAGTGCCCAGGCCTTGAGTTCAAGTCCCAGGACTGGCACAAAAATAACTTGAACTTGAATGTTCAACCATGGATACAATGGGCTTTGCTTGGTTAGAACCACTTTACAATCTCAAGATCAAGAACCAGAGCCCTTCAGTAGAAAGTTGTGTTCAATTTGGTGGGCCTGGAGGTTATCACTGGTCAAATCATCAGCCTTATGATGGGAGGCCATTCAGGTAGGAAGGAAATCTCCCTAAGCTCTGATTTCTTCAGGTCACAAGCTGGAAGGGGACTCACAGTCAAATAATTCACTTTCCTTAGAAAAAGAACAGGTATCAATTGTTCCCATTGAAGGGGAACACTGTCCTGGAATACACTGAACATTTTTTTGGAAGTTTCTGTGTTGTTTCTACATTTGAAAAATAGAACAATGACAGAAAAGGAACAAAGGAAGATCAGCTATCTTACCTACAAAAGGTCAGACAGGACTTATAAGAAATTAAGGAAGCAGACAAAACACAAAAAGATATGAACAGCCACATTGTTTGGAAGGTAATATTCTGAAGGTGAGTATAACAGAGAAAAACAATTATTTCAAGCAAAGCAAAAAAGTAATTTTTGGAAATAGCTAACTACAGAAAAACTATACTTATATGTTAATCTGACACAGATAAGGTAGAATAAAAATGTAGTGTCACTTGAAAGCTGAAAAGAGCTAAAGAATGAGAGCTAGTATTATATACTTGTTCAAACACCTTTGTGTGGAAAAGCACTTTGAGCTTAGGACATTTCAACTTGTCTTGCACCAGGTTGCACGATCTCCATAGAGCAGGAATCTACCAGGTTGCACGATCTCCATAGAGCAGGAATCTATTTCCACAAGCGGCTTTAAAATAAAAAAAAAATATGCCTTAATATTTTTCATTTCTATTAATGATACATTTTAAAATTGCAATCAAGAAAAAAATCCATCAATGTAAAATTAAACTTACTGAGAAGTGGGTTCAGAAGTTGAGGTACTTTCAGAAACTGAAATCAGAAGAAGGGATTTACATAAAAAACAATGCATGCAAAGAGTGAGACTATTGATTTGATATGTAAGAGCCCATACTGTGGCTGATCAAAAATACCACATTAGGGGCTGGGAATGTGGCTTAGTGGTAGAGTGCTTGCCTAGCATGCATGAAGCCCTGTGTTCAATTCCTCAGCACCATATAAACAGGAAAAGCTGGATGTGGCACTGTGGCTCAAGTGTAGAATGTTACCCTTGAGGAAAAAAAAGAAGAAGCCAGGGACAGTGCTCAGGCCCTGAGTTCAAGCCTCAGGACTGGCCAAAAAAATCATACTAAACATTAGAAATTCAAGGAAATGCATTATGTATACATACCATTCTCGATGATAACTTGGCAAGTATGAGTTTTACGATGACTTAAGTGTTTAGCCATACGGTCTATGCGAGAATTATCAGCTAAGAAATCACACTTAAGGCACACCAGAGTGATGCCCCTATAAAAAAAAGAAGGCAGTAAGAAAGAGAAGGATCTTTTCTTACATGGAAATCCACACTCAAGGTTCAGTAATTACTGCTTCACGCAATTACTCTGAAATTTAATTTCATGTGCTATGACTGTCATTTCCCAATTTTGTTATATAAATAAATCTGACATATATAAAATGGTTTGTAGAAGTATTTCTAGAAAATGTCATAGCAATGTCTAAATTCTGCTAACATTTATTGCTTAATATATTGTACTCTCACAATTGGTGGATAAAAGCCTGGCATCCAGGGAGCACATCCTTGGTTCGAATGGCAACTTGTATTAATTTATGCAAGTCAAAACCTTCCATGCCTTTGCATATCTGCAAAAATGTAGCATTCATTCACTCAAATATATACAGGCTGAGGATCTTCTTCACACTGTGCTAATAGGTATTGTAGCTGTATTTATTTACTATATTTATTCACTATTTTTACTATTTCACTACACTATTATTTACTCTTTATTTATTATAATAGTGAATAAAGGGGCTGGGAATGTAGTTTAGGGGTAGAGTAAATTGCCTAGCATGCATGCAGTCTGGGTTTGCTTCCTCAGCACCACACAAACAGAAAAAGCTGGAAGTGGCACTGTGGTTCAAGTGGTAGAGTGCTAGCTTTGAGCAAAAAGCAACTAGTGACAGTGCTCAGGCCCTGAGTTCAAGCCCCAGGACTGGCAAAAAATATATAGTGAATAAAAAATCTATCATGTAGTATCTTATTTAAGTTAGGATGAAATTATGGAACATGAAAAAATTTAAAAACAAACCACTTAGCTGGGCACTGGTGACTCACAGATCTACAGAATTGTAATGATGCCAGGTCCCGCATACAAAGAGACTAAATTTCTTCCTATACAAGTTAAGAAAAAAATATTGCTACCCCATCCCTCGCTCTCTCTTGCCAGGGTCTCCCAATGAAGCTTGGGCTGGCCTCAAAGTCTGATCTTCTAGCGTCTGGCCTCTCAAATGCTGGAATTATAAGCATGTGCCACACAGTCTTTTTTTTTTTTTTTTTGGCCAGTCCTGGGCCTTGGACTCAGGGCCTGAGCACTATCCCTGGCTTCTTCCCGCTCAAGGCTAGCACTCTGCCACTTGAGCCACAGCGCCGCTTCTGGCCGTTTTCTGTATATGTGGTGCTGGGGAATCGAACCTAGGGCCTCGTGTATCCGAGGCAGGCACTCTTGCCACTAGGCTATATCCCCAGCCCCCACACAGTCTTGTTATAGCCCAGATCTTTGAAATAAGTTAATTTAAAAACTAAGCACATAACTGAGCTTGACATGGCAAAAAATAGAATTCATCATTAGAATTAATAATCCATTTTCACTCTTTTAAAAATATAAAATTTTTACTAAACACCTACTAATGGCTTACTTTTTTAATTCCTTGAATTCAGTTATGTTTTGTTTTGTTTTCTTTTTTTGCCAGTCCTGGGTCTTGAACTCAGGGCCCGAGCACTGTCCCTGGCTTCTTTTTTTTTTTGCTCAAGGCTGGCACTCTGCCACTTGAGCCACAGCGCCACTTCCGACTTTCTCTCTCTCTCTCTCTATATATATATGTGGTGCTGAGGAATCGAACCCAGGGCTTCATGTATACGAGACAAGGACTTTACCACTAGGCCATATTCCCAGCCTGGCGAATACCGTTATGTTTTACAAATAGCACTAATGTATTTTTAAAATGGCATCAAACTTTCCATCACTTATGAGCTGTTGGTCCAACATCATCAATATATGTTGAGTTCAATAGATACACTGAATTAACAAGTATTTACCAAGTGCCTTGTGTGCAAGATACTATTCAATGCCTAGCAAATGTCTGAAAACATGAATAAAACAATTAAAGGAAGTTAAATGAAATCAGAAGAATGTGAATAATCATGATACTTTAGTGAAAGCTGAGCAAAGTATTACATGGTGTAACCAAAGTTAATTACAAAAGCCTTTAGAAATATTAATCAAGAGTTATTTCTGTATAGTAAGCAAGTCTTATACCTTTCTTTCTTTTTTCTTTTGTGGGTTGTGGGGCTTGAACTCTGGACCTGGGAGCTGTCCCTGAGCTCTTCAGCTCAAGGCAAGCACAATACCACTTTGACCCACAGTGCCACTTCTGGTTTTCTGGTGGTTAATTGGAGATAAGAGACTCATGGACTTTCCTGCCAGGGCTTGCTTTCAACCGTGATCCTCAGATCTCAGCCTCCTGAGTAACTAGGATTACAGACATGAGCCACTGGCACCCAGCTATACCTTTATTTCATAAGGAGAAAAGCTAAGATTTATAAATGTTAGGCATGAATTTCAGGCATTATACTGTTTTAATAAACTTACTTCTATTCAAATATTAGTATCACTTTTTTGTTATTTTGCAATATAAATGCATGAAGTTTCCATTTTAGTACCTAGCACCACTGAAACAAAATATGGTCACAGATGATAATCCCATCTGTGTGTGTGTGTGTGTGTGTGTGTGTGTGCGTGCGCGCACGTGCGCGCGCACGCGTGCTTGCCAATCCCAGGGCTTGAACTCAGGGCCTGGGTATGGTTCTTGAGCTTTTGTGCTTAAGGTTAGTGCTCTACTGCTTGATCTACAGCCTTACTTCTGACTCTTTTCTGGTGGCTAATTGGAGATAAGTGTCTCATAGATTTTCCTGCCTGGGCTGGCTTTAGGCTTCGAACTGCGCTCCTCCGATTTCAGCCTCCTCCTAAGTAGTTACGAATACAGGCATGAACCACAAGCCCTCAGCTCCTATCTCTTGATTTAGAAAACAGTTACTACAATTGTTCAATACACAAAATAGGAAAAGATCAACTATTTACCTTACAGCTCTTGAATGTTTCTTAAAAAGACAAGACCACTTCATTGGCTGCCTGCCATGAAAGCTGGATAGACAAAAAAGGAACAAGATTTTATTATACACTAAGTAGTATTAATTATATCATTACATTTTCAAGTATATACCTTTTTGGTAGTACTGGGGTTAGACCACAAGGAATGTTCTCCCATTTGAGCCATGCTCAATCCTTTAGTTATTTTTTAGATAGTATCTAAAGGTTTATTTGTTCAGGATAACTTCAAACCATGCCTTACCAGTGTAAATGAGATCATAGACATCAACTACCACACTGGCTTTCTTGTTGAGACAGAGGGTCACTAACTTTTTTTGGCCTGGGCTGGGCTTGAGCCTCCCAAGTAGTTGGGATTACATGTGTGTACCATGATATTAATTTCTTAGTTTAGAATAAAAGATCATTAGCTAAGTAATGAAGTTCTGTTGGTCTATGCTATGGTCTGAGTAACTGTGTCCCCCCAAATTCCTATGTTAAAATATGTTAAACCCTTTGGAAGTAATTAAGTCATGATGGTTCTGCCCTCATGAATGGGATTAATGTCCTTATGACGAGACTGCAGAGAGCTAGCTTGCCTCTTTCACCATGTGAGAGCACAGTGAGACAGTGCTGTTCATGAAAAACCAGGTTTTCACCAGAACACCAGTATCTGCTGGCACCTTGATCATTATAGTAGAACTGTAGGAAATAAATTTCTCCTGCTTAAAAAGCTACCCAGTTTATGGTATTAAAAAATAATCCAAATGAATGAATTAATATTTTCATGTTACATTGCAATTTACCTGTTATATATATTCTGTATAAACACATGTAAACAATATATCTCTATATCTATCTATCTATCTATCTATCTATCTATCTATCTATCTATCTATCTATCTATCTATCTATGTGCCTGCTGGTGTGTGTGTGAGTCAGGGGGTGAGTGTTCCTGGCTGGGCTGGGGTCAAACCATGATTCTCAGACCTCAGCCTCCTGGATAGCTAGGATTACAATGTGAGCCACCAGCACCCAGCTTTGAGCTGATTTTTATGTAAGCTAAAGTTTAAGAAGGAATGGCCCTGATAGATTTTCTTAAGTATAATTTATTTTTATTATTAAGGCATGCACAGAGAGCTTACCATTTCATAAGTCACACTCAATCCCTGTCCACAAATTTCATAGAGGTTTTTGGCACTGGTCCTGGGCTTCAACTCAGACTGGGTGTTGTCCCTGAGCCTTTCTGCTCAAAGTAAGCAGTCTACCACTTGAGCCATAGCTCCATTTCCAGCTTTTTTGGTAATAAGCTGGAGATCAGAGTCTCAAGGACTTGAGTTGGCTTAGAATTGTGATCCTCAGATCTCAGTCTCAATCCTATAATCTAGGATTATAGTCCATGAGCCACTAGTGGCTTGACTAGCCCCAGAAGTTTTATTCATTTATTTATTTTTTTTAAACCAGCTCTGACAAGTTTTATTAAAGAAAAATTATGCAGTTTACTTTTCTCCAGTTTGTTCTGGCATGCTTCTAATGATATCAGAATCACCTGGATCAATGATAGCCAGTGTGCATACTCTGTAGTATTTCCCACATGCTGTGCCAAGTTCAATATTATTGCCACTGTAGTGATGGACACCAGTTTTGAACAACATAGCATAGTGTTCTATTTCAGATTTCCTCAAGGCTGGGCAGTTATTGGTGAGGATGACCAATTTCCCTTTGCCCTGTCTGATCATCTTCAGGGTCTGCTTGTATCCCAGCACGTACTTTCCACTTTCCATAACAAGTTGGAGCATAGAATTGATTGACTCCAGAGACTTTTTCGTCTTCTTGGTGGCCACCATCTTCCTGCCTTAGGTGCGGGAGGGCTCCCAACCGAAAGCAGCTGACAAGATGGCTGGGTGGTGAGAAAGGCGCCCAGAAGTTTTAGAAAATATTCTAGCTGATTTTTATGCAAGATAAAGTTTAAGCTGCACTATATTGCACTGGCAGGCTAAAATTAGCCAATATACCAGGTCAATGGTTATTCTCAGAAATAAGGTTACTAAATATGCACGAAAAGGAAGATTTTGGCTAGCTGTAATATCAAGAACATATCCTCAGACTAGGTGCTCTGGTAAATGCAATGGGTTTCTTTCTCAGTAACAATACAAATTGTAAGAGGCGAAATAGCTGAATGTTACAGAACTCCAAGAAAGGAATGATGATTAGAGGGAAAAAGAAGGGCAAGGAATAACAAAAAAACCATATTAGGTATTGCATATAGAGAAACCATCTATTGTAAAAGAGTCATCGTTTGGGGGTAGGGTCTGTTTCCTGGCAACAGGGCTGTTATAAGTTGGGAATAAAGGTACTCAACCTCTCACACACAGAACTCAATCCTGTGATTAAAAAGTCTTCACCAGGTAAGAGTGTTGACTTTCAGGGGGAGGTCCCTGAGGTAATGAGGGAAGCAAAGTGTTCCTGAAAGAAAAGAGGAAAAGTCCTTTAGAGAGGAGTGGAAACTTGCTGATCAGGACTAGGCTAATGATGAGTAAGACCTCAATAGGTGAGATGACAGTGCAGGTTTGGGGCTTCCTGGAGATTAGGGAACCTGGAGCTCATGAAAAGTAGGAAAAGGGAAGATGGAATGTGCTATCTAGAGTTGGGAATTGTAGGAGTTAGGGTCTAAGCAGAAGGCATGACTTTGAAAGGGTTGCTGGGAGTCTTGTCCCTTCTCTCTCTACCTCTCACTTTGCTTTCAGCCTGCCATGAGGTGAACAGCTCTGCTCTACCATGCACTTTCTACCTTGATGCATTGCATCTCTACAGGTCCCCAAACAATAGAGTCAGCCAGCTATGGACTGAAACCTCTAAAACTATGAGCTAAGATTAACTTTTCCTCCCTAAAGCTATTTATCTCAGGTATTTTGTCACAGTCACACTTGACTAATAGACACATGAGTTTCAGAATGCTGGAGCCAGGTGGTGGCAGCTTATGCTTGTAACTCTAGCTATTCAAGAAACTAAGATCTGAGGATCTCAGTTCAAAGCCAGCCTGGGCAGGAAAGACTATGAGGCTCTTATCTCTAATTAACCACCACAAACCCAGACGTGGAGATATGGCTCAAAGTGGTAGATTGCCAGTCTGAGAGTCCCAGGTCCTCAGTTCAAGTCTTCATATGTGCGCGTGTGCACGCGTGTGCGCGCGCACGCACACACACACACACACACAAATATGCCAAAAATATTTTTAGGGGGAGAATTAAAGCAACATTAAGGAAGTCACATGATTGGCATAGAATCAGAGACCACCATTTATCCCAGCAGTGTACTAAGGGAAAAGCTTGTTGGATCTAGTTTAAAGAAATAAGGTTATGGTGCAGGACCCTGCAGTAGCAAGAGGGTAGTCGTAACATGAAGAAGGTACTCTTAGGAAGTCATGGTGCTAGGGACTGAATCTAGAGCTTTATGAATGCTACATCGTCATAAACAGAGCTAAACCACAGCCTTAAGTGATAATTGATTAGTAGATTATATGTTTAACTTACCTTGTCATATGATTTATGAAGGCTTTGTTACAGTTAGTGTTGTACTTGCAATGATCACAATGGGAAAATAGAGAAAAGTGGCTTGCAAAATCTTTTATTTTGGAGTGACACTCAATGCACTTGTGAATTCCATGGCAATACCTTATGTGGACAAAAAGTAATAATAAATATATAAGAAAAATGAGGGACAGTTTTATTTAAAATTAATTGAAACCAACATATTTATATTAGCATCATCAAAAAGGCCTAACAGTTTGCAAATTTGCTTTGAAACAATACGCAAAATGCCTAGCATGAGTTAAATTAACCAATTCAATTATCGTAAGATAAAAGTATAAAATATAAAATTAGTATAAAATATTAAAATTATAGACTACATACAGTATGTTTTGTACAAAAGTACCTTTTTTTCTTTGTGCCAGTCCTGGGGCTTAAGCTGGGTGCTTGGGCTTGGGCCTGGGTGCTATCCCTGAGCTTTTTCTCAAGGTTAATATTCTACCACTTGCGCCACAGCATAGTCTACTTCTGGCTTCTTGGGTGGTTTAACTGGAGATAAGAGTCTTCTGGACTTTTCTGCCTGGGCTGGCTTTGAACCACAGCTCTCAGACCTCAGTCTCCTGCGTAGCTAGGATTACAGTCATGAGCTACCACTGCCCGCTTCAACAGTAGCTTTTTATCATTTGCATGGCCTTTATTCCAGGTAAGTGGCTATCATGTAAATGTGCAAGAGGGTTCTGTGGTATTGAAGTCATATTAAAATAAAAATTTAATATTTGAGATTAAATTAGTATTGTATGTTGGAAATAAATGTAAGTACCTTAAGTTTTTCAAAGCTGTGCTGATTGCATTTTTTCTGTTGCGCTGTCTCCTTTGCTTGCAAGACTGCTTGCCTTTGCTTTTAGAGGTAATTGTGTTTGACCTACTTGTATTAGGTTTAGTTGGAGTGGATATGCTTGTTTGCTGTTTACTTGTCTTAGATTTTCTTGCAGGACTCTTTAGGAGACTTTTAGTAGTTACATCTGTAGAAGTTGAAGGTAAGATCTGAAGAGAAGTACTTGGAATACAACTGGAATCTGTACTTGTTATTGTTGATTGAACAGGTCCCAATGAAGCTCGGATAGTAATCTATAAAAGAAAAAGCAATATATACTTTTTGAAAATTAATTATCACAGCAGAATAAAAAATAATACCTTAACACCCGAAAGGCCTATCACATGATCTTTTTTTTCCTTACAAAGATGCAAAAATAATTCAATGAAGGAATGGTGTTATAAAAACTGCTTTCCAGGGCTGGGAGCATGGCCTTGTGGTAGAGTGCTTGCCTAGCATGCATGAAGCCCTGGGTTCAATTCCTCAGCACCACATAAACAGAAAAGGCCAGAAGTGGTGCTATGGCTCAAGTGGTAGAGTGCTAGCTTTGAGCAAAAAGAAGCCAAGAACAGTGCGAAGGCCCTGAGTCCAAGCCCCAGGACTGGCAAAAAAAAAAGAAAGAAAAAAGTCTGCTATCCACACACACAGAAGAATGAATTCAAGCTAGGTGCACACACTTGTAATCCTAGATATACAAGAGGCTGAGATCCAGAGGATGGAGATTTTGTGCCAACCTACATAACAGTTCATTAGACTCCATCTCCAGGAAAAAAGGCTAATAAAAAGAAGGGATGGACCAGGTGATGGTGCCTCACATCTGTGATCCTAGCTACTCAGGAGGCTAAGATCTAAGGATCTGAGAATTAGGGTTCAAACCCAGCCTGGGCAGGAAAGTCTGTGAGACTATTTTTTGGGTCGTGGGGCTTGAATTCTGGACCTGGGTACTGTCCCTGAGGTCTTTAAGTCAAGGCAAGTGCTCTATCACTTTGAGCCACAGCACCACTTCCAGTTTTCTGGTGGTTAATTGGAGATAAGAGTACCACAGACTTTATTCCCTGGGCTGGTTCGGAACTGCCATCTTCAGATCTCAGCCTCCTGAGTAGCTAGGGTTACAGGCATGAGCCACCAACATCCAGCTTCTACGAGACTTTTATCTCTACTAAACTACCAAAAAGCCATCAGTGGCACTGTGGCTCAAGTGGTAGGGTACTAGCCTTGAGCAAAAGAAGCTCAGATACAGCAACCAGTCCCTGAGCTCAAGCCCCAGGACTGGCACAAGAAAGCAGGGTTGAAAACTAGGCTCAAGTTGTAGAGTGCCAGCCTAGCAAACAGGGAGCTCTAAGTTCAAGCCCAGTACTCCCCTTCCCCAAAAGAATAAATTTGAATTTTTACTTCACAATAGCAGAAATTAACTCAAAATTTATCAAAGACAAATTTTAAGAGCTAAAACTGTAAAACTCTTAGGAAAAATGTGAGAGTAAATTCTTTTTTTTTTTTTTGCCAGTCCTGGGCCTTGGACTCAGTGCCTGAGCACTGTCCCAGGCTTCTTTTTGCTCAAGGCTAGCACTCTGCCACCTGAGCCACAGTGGCACTTCTGGCCATTTTCTGTATATGTGGTGCTCGGGAATTGAACCCAGGGCCTCATGTGTATGAGGCAAACACTCTTGCCACTAGGCCATATCCCCAGCCCGAGAGTAAATTCTTATGACCATTGTTAAACAATGGATTCTTAAATATATCACTCAAAGCACAAGCAGACACCTAAAATAAATGGGTAAGCATATCTTTAAAGAGTTATACATGATTCAAAATTCTACTCTGTGCCTTTATAATAAAAATAAAAATGTATGCCACAACCAAAACCTGTACATTAATTCCCACAACAGCATTATTCATAACAGATCAAAAAGAGAAAACATTCCTAATGCCCAACTGATGAGTGGATGAATGGTGATATATCATATAATGCTGTATTCTTAGGTTATAAAAGAAATGAAGTATTGAAACTGGCCACAATATGGATGAACCAAGGAACCATTATGCTAAGCAGAAGATACCAGTTACCAATCATCTTGTACTGTAGGACTCCATTTATATAAAGTTTATGGAATAGGAAAATTCATAGAGATATGATTAAAGTTTGTATGGGAAAATGGTAGAACACCCTAGTGGATATGTGATTTCTTTTTAGAATGATGAAAACATTCTAACAATCATTATAGCAATGTACGCATTACTCTGAATATAAAATAGAACCAAGGAAAGGTGAGAGTGTGGCAGAAAGGCTGCCTGGCAAGCACAAGGCCCTAAGATCAGACTTGATGTCACCCCCACACAACAAAAACAAAACCAGTGACTGAAATAATTTTATAGATTATGAATTATATTTTCACCAAAGTTGTTACAAAACTGTAATACAGGAGTTTAATAGGAAGTGGTTCTGTGCCTCAAAGTGGTAGAACACTAGCCTTGAGCAAGAGCTCAGAAACAATGCTCAATGCCTTGAGTGCAAGCCCCTCAACTGATAAAAGAAGTTAAATATTAGTAACTAGTATTAGATAAGTTTTTCAGCCTTTTTTCTCCTTGGTGGTAATTTTTTCTCAGTTCTACAACTGAATCATGTCTGGTCCTTTTTCTACTGGTCCTGTTGTTGGTATTAGTTTCTTTTGTGTGTGTGCCAGTCCTGGAACTTAAACTCAGAGCCTAGGTATTGTCCCTGAGCTTTTTTTGCTCAAGGCTAGCCACAGCTCAACTTCTAGCTTTTGGGGGGTTAATTGGACATAAGAGTCTCATGAACTTTCCTGCCTAAGCTGGATTTAAACTGCAATCCTCAGATCTTAGCCTTCTGAGTAGTTAGGATTACAGGCATAAGTCACGGGCACCTGGCTAGTTGTTGGTTATTTGTTTTTGAAATAGGTTCTCATTTCTTATATGGGCTGTGATCCTTCTATTTTAGGCTTCCTGGACTAAGGTGGATAGCAAGTGTGTATAATGATGTATAGGATCTTTTCTGTTGAAATAGAGTTCTGGTGGACTTTTTTGTTGGAGCTTGCCTGGATCTGTGATCCTCCCACTCTCATCCTTCTGGATAGCTAGGATTGTATGCATAAGTCACAGGTGCCCAGTTGACTTATTATTTTTTTTTTGGTGATATTGGGGTCTGAACTCATAGTTTTCCACTTGCTAGATATGCATTCTACCACTTGAGCCTCACTTTATACCCTCCTATTTATTCTAAATGACTATGAATTAAATAAAATTTGCCTTGATATTTAGCACTATAATTTCATAAAGATAAGTTATATGTTAACATAGATTCAAATGGAAAATTAGGAGTTTGTATAAATTACACAAATATCAAAAATGTACATCCTATGGTGGCTAGTTAGCACAGGTTTAGGCTAGTCACAGCAGAGGATCACAAGAGCTTAATAGCTATGCCCCTAATGAATGCATAAGATGATGCTAAGTGAAATGAACTCCATGTTATGGAAACGAGTGTTATTTCGCTGTTGTAATTACTTTCAACATGCCATGCGAAACCGTAGTTTCTATTGTTGATGATCCTCTTATATCTCCTTCCTGTGGTTGTACCTGCACTATCACTGTATCTTATCTGAGTATACTGCAAACTGTATATACTGGTATTATAACTAGGAAAGTGACAGGGAATACCAAAATCGAGAGACACAGGATAAAAAGACAAATGACTACAAAAGAAATACTTGCAAAACTGTTTGGTGTAAACCAACTGAACAACTCATGGGGGGAGAGGGAAACAGGGAAGGGGAGGGGGGAATGAGGGAGGAGGCAACAAACAGTACAAGAAATGTATCCAATGCCTAACCTATGAAACCGTAACCTTTCTGTACATCACTTTGACAATAAATAAGAAAATATATATATGGCTATATATATATATATAAATAGATCTTTGTAAGATAAAAAGAGTGTAATATAGGTTTTTCCTGTGAGTTTGGATCTTTTGAGAATATCTTAATTGGTCAAATACATTGAGACAATTAGGGTCTCATCTCATTGACTTCTCACTGAGTCTTTTCTTCTTTACCAACTCAGTGAGGTGGAAGCATTTTTTTAACTTACTTTAAAATCAGGTAAAGAATACATTTCTTTTCAGACAATATCACTCCTTCCCTTACTCTCTCCCAGTTTTTCCCTCCCATCCCACCCCCCACAAAGTTGTATTGTTCATTGTCAACATAGTGTGTAGTGAGTGCCACTGCTGCATTTGTTCACCCCTTGCCTCTCCATTTCTGTGCCCCAACTTACTCTCCCTAAAGACAGATAGATGAACAAACAAGACAAAAGAAAGGAAAACAAAAATAGCAACAAAATCTCTCTCTCTCTTTTTTTTTTTAGTGGCCAGTCCTGGGCCTTGGACTCAGGGCCTGAGCACTGTCTTCAGGGCCTGGCTTCTTTTTGCTCAAGGCTAGCACTCTGCCACTTGAGCCACAGCACCACTTCTGGCCGTTTTCTGTATATGTGGTGCTGGGGAATCGAACCCAGGGCCTCATGTATACAAGGCAAGCACTCTTGCCACTAGGCCATATCCCCAGCCCAACAAAATCTCTTGTTTCCAGTTTCTGGAGTTCATTTTGATAAATATTATTTTATATGATCAGATGCACATAGGCATTCTGCCTTTGTGTTCCTCTTCTAAGAACCTATGGCTATTTTTTTTTTTTTTTTTGGCCAGTCCTGGGCCTTGGACTCAGGGCCTGAGCACTGTCCCTGGCTTCCTTTTTGCTCAAGGCTAGCACTCTGCCACTTGAGCCACAGCGCCACTTCTGGCCGTTTTCTGTATATGTGGTGCTGGGGAATCGAACCCAGGGCCTTATGTATACGAGGCAAGCTCTCTCGCCACTAGGCCATATCCCCAGCCCCCTATGGCTATTTTTATGCTTCAATATAACTACAAGGCTATCACTTATAGATGTCAAAATTTAAGGACTGGCTGTGGCTCAGAGATAAGAGCAATAGGATCTGGTTCAATATTTAGCAGCACAAAACATTTAAAGTCAGCGGGCTATAGCTAAGTAGCAGAGTGCTTTCCTAGTATGCACGAGACTACCAATTCAATTCTCAGCCCTGGGAAAAAAAGAGAAAAATCTCAAAGACTGAAATAACACTGAAAAAGTCTGCATTAACAGGTCTTAAGTAAATGTGACTTTCTTTTTTCTAGGGCTCAATGGGCAGGGTTTTGCTTCTAAATGGTAGAGTGGAGGTTACATCAATTCGTCATATAGCACAGAGAGTTTTGATAACACTCCATTTTCTTATCAGGAATGAATACAAAACTTATCATTTAAGCTGGGTACAGTGGCTCATCTGTAATCCTAGCTACTCAGGAGGCTGAGATTGAGAAGATCAAGGTTCAAGGACAGCCTGGGCAAAATTTTAAGAGACCCATCTCAATCAATAAAAATAGTCCAAATACATGAAAAAAGTGAGACGATATCTCAACAACAACCAGAGTAGGGGCTGGGAATGTGGCTTAGTGGTAGAGTTGCTTGCCTAGCATGTACGAAGCCCTGGGTTTGATTCCTCAGCACCACACATATAGAAAACGCTGGAAGTGGAGCTGTGGCTCAAGAGGTAAAGTGCTAGCCTTGAGAAAAAGAACCTCGGGGATAGCACCCAGGCCCTAGTCTAAGCCACAGGACTGCCAAAAAAAAACAAAAAACAAAAACCAGAGTAAGCCAAGCACCAGTGGCTCATTCTTGTAATACTAGCTATTCAGGAGGCTGATATTTGAGGATCATAGTTCAAAGCCAGTCCAGGCAGGAAAGTCCATGAGACTCCTATTTCTGATTAACCACCAGAAGTGGAACTGTAACTCAAAGTGGTAGAATGCTAGTCTTGAGAAAAAAGATCAGGGACAGTGCCCAGGTCCTGAGTTCAAGCCTCAGTATCAACACACCCGCATGTGCGCACGCGCACACGTGCACATACACACACACACACACACAGTAAAAAGGGTCCAGAGCTTAAGTGATGGAACACCTAGTAAGTATGAAGTTCTGAGTCCAAATCCCAATACTGCCAAAGAAATAATCATAATTGAACATTTGGACAAATAAAATGTTTAATTATACTCACAGTTACCTATTACTATTCTCTATAGTCACATAACTGTATCTCTTCCCACGTGTTTGGTGAGTAGCCTATGTGAAGTCCTATCAAGTACATGTGGTTTGCTATCATAAAAAAAGTACTTAAGTAGAAACCACAAGACCTGAGCTTAAAATTCAATGCTACCTCTTCCTACCCATGTTGGCTTGAGTAAGAAATGTATCCTCCTCATTTCTAATACAGGAATAACACGTACCTTGTCTCCCTCATGGGACTGCTGCATGGATAAAATAGATATGATATATGAAAAACCACACCAAAAACTTAATTCTAAATGCTATATGATATAGTAAGATAATTATAATCATATTTAATACATACTTTTGTTCCAGGAGGCAGTCCTTCTAGTTCCTTAGGCTTTATAAATGTACGATGCTGCGCCTTGTGCTCTATTTTTTCCTTATAGGTCAAAAACTGCAGTCTGCATTTCACACAACGATGAACTCCTTTTTTCTGTTTAGAGGGAATATTAGAAATGATATATTAAGTAACCTCTTGTTTTTTATTTTTGACACAAAACTTACTACTTAGCTTAAACTGGTCTCAAACTCATTATGTTGACCTTGAATTTGATATCCTCCTGCCTGCCTCAGTTTCTAAGTGCTGGAATCGTCAGTGTATGCTACCAAGATCTAGAAACAGTAATCTCTCTCACAACAAATCCTGAGGCCTGAAATTACTCTTAATTCAGAATAATAAAAACTCTTAAATAATTCAGACAACATGCCAGTGACCAGTGGCACAGGCATGTTATCCTAGATACTCAGGAGGCTGATACCTGGAGGGTCATGGTTCAAAGCTAGCCTCGTCAGGAGCGTCTGTAAAATCCCATCTTGGAAGTAATAAGGAAAAAGCCAGTTTGAGGGCATGGTTCCTGTGGCAAGCTGAGCAAGCACAGGCCCTGAGTTCAAATGCCAATTCTGGCAAAAAAAATTCAAAACCCAGTATATTAAAATATTTTATTTTTGCTTTTGTTTATTGGTGATAGTGACAACCCAGAGATTTATACTACCAATGGACTATGCTATGCCAGAACTAACTTCATTCCTTCTTTTCTTTCTCCATTTGTTTCCCCACCCTTCCTTTCCTCTGTCTGATCCTCCCCTGCTTTCCTTTTCCTCTCTTTTCCTTTCTTTTCCATACTTCCATTGCGCCTCTCCCCTCTCTTCCTTCCTTTTTCTCTTTACCTCTGTTCCTTTTCTTTATGCAAATCTCCATTTTCTCCCTTCCTTTTTAGCAGTGCTAGGAAGTCAAACTCAGGGTTTCATGCAGGCTAGGCAAGAGCCTTAATTCATTATTTTTGCCAGTTCTGGGGCTTGAACTAGGGGTATGGCCACTGTCTGAGCTCTTTGCTCAAGGCTAGAGCTCCACCACTGGAGCCACAGCTCTATTTCTGGCTTTTTGGTGGTTAATTGGAGATAAGAGTCTCACAGACTGTCCTGACTGGCTTTGGACTGCAATTCTCAGATCTCAGCCTCCTGAATAGCTAGGATTACAGACATGAGACACTGGTGCCCAGCCTTAATTTATTTTAAAAAAAGAATGGTCTTGAAATAGCAATTAAGTATTAAAATGACTTGCTATATAAGCACACAATATGAAAATTATATCAACTAGGATATAATGTAAAAAGTCCCATACCAACTGTAACATTAAATATTTTAGTTAAAACTTACTCAAACACATGAAAATGAATTACATTTATTTTTATCCTTAGAAAAATTCAATTCCTTATATATAAATTTTTGCTATTTTCATTTGGTTTACAAGTTGGTAAGACAAACTTTGTACAAGTAAACCTACCAGAAACTCCCATGAAAATTATTTACAAAGCAGTTTTATCCAATAGAATGTTATACAATAATAATATTCCATAGTCACACTTCCATTATGTTACCTACTAGTCACATTTACAGAGCCCTTTGTAACAAGAGCAACTGAGAAGCTGATTTAAAATTTTTATTTAGACCTGGTGCCAGTGTCGCAAGCCTGTGATACGAGCTACTCAGGAAGATGAGATCTGAGGATCAAGGTTTGAACCTAGCCCAGACAGGAAAGTCCATGAGATTCTTATCTCCAATTAACCAAAAAAAAAGTGAAAGTGAAGCTGTGGCTGAAGTGGTAGAATGCCAAGTTTGTGTGAAAAAGTTAAATGACAGCTTGCAGGCCCTGAGTCAAGCCCCAGTACTGGCACAAAAAATAGCTTCAATCAGTCTAAGTTTAAATAGACACATGTGGCTAGTAGTTAGAATATTGGACAGTATGGATATGTGAGAACTTTTCTCAAATTGCTTGACAAGCCCCTCCTGAAACCTTGTCCTATTACTATTTTTCCAATAGGAAATAGGCCCTCAGGAAAATGAGTCTCTTGCCATAGCTGGTGAGTGTTCTTTCTATTACATATTATATATGTGCTGCTGAGGAATCGAACGCAGGGCTTCATGCACGCTAGGCAAGCACTCTACCACTAAGCCATATTCCTAGCCCTAATTTAATTCTTTATATGTGTATTTTCTCATTAATTAAAATATAGTTTATATTTATATGCAAATAATTTAGAACATAAATGCTAAAGAATATTTTCTTTCAAGCTACATCTCCGCAAACACATATATTTCCTTATAAGATACAGTCATTTAGGAAAACTTAAATGAAGTAACATGTATGTAAGTACCTAGCAGCTACTGGTATACAGCCAGATAAAAATTCTTGGTAAAGTTCAAAGCAATACACAGTATAGATACCACGGGTTTATTCTACTAGCTTAATTTCAACTTTACAGTCTTTCAGAAGTGTGTTTCATTGGATCATATCACGGGCACATTCAGCAAAAATATTCATCTATATTTTCTCAAGAGACAGTAGAAAAGAAGGGGAAAACTCAAGCAAGACACAGTCAGCAAGGTAACAAGACAGACAGAAAATTCCCTTTGTATAGTTCCTAGGAATTTTTCCCTACACCTCCCTCATCCAATTTCATGGCTTTAAATAGCACCTATCCAACTGCCTATTTGATGTCCACTAGACATTTCAATCCAACATGCACAAAACAAAGTCAAGATTTTCCTCCATTCATCCTGTGTATATGTGTGGGTATGGGTGTACATATATGTGTGTCTGTTCCTTCCCTACTCTTCCCAATACTTCAACATATGGAAAGTCCATTCTTGTAGGTGCCCAGGACAAAAAGTACTTGTAGTTACTCTTAATTCTTCTTTATGTGACAGCCTTCATTCAACTCATTAATTACTAAAACATATCAGTGGTTCCTTTTAAATAATTTCTAATCTTTTTGTAGTTGTTCAGAACAAAAATACTTCAGCACACTTATTTCTTCTTTCTCTTACACTATATATTCAACTCCTTAAAACTCTGCCAGGCATCAGTGGCTCATGCCTGCAATCCCAGCTACTCATGAGGTTGAGATCTGAGGATCATGATTCAAAGTCATCCTGGGCAGGAAAATACATGAAACTCTTATCTCCAATTAGCTAGCAAAAAAAAGTTGGAATTGGGGCAGCGGCTCAAGTGCTAGCCTGGAGCAAAAGAGCTCAGGGACAGCACCCATTCCTCAAGTTCAAGCCCCAGGACCAGCACCAAAAACAAAAAGACAACCTTATCAATGGTATTTTATGAAAACATAATATTTCCACTTCTCATCACCTCCAACCATTGCTACTCTCCATAGGAGTCTAAAGCCAGTCATGTGGACTCTGGCAATAAATTCTGGTCTTCTTCCTGTTTCTACCTTTTATTTTCTTACAGCCAATTTTTCCACATGGATAAGATCTTTAAAAACATTGGAGATCTTTCCATACTTAACCCCTTCGGTGGCTTTCTATAACTTATACAGCAGAATCCTGAATTTGCTTTCAAGGATTTACATGATCTGGTTTGCTCTGTATTGCTGCAACCTCATCTACTAATTTTCCTTCTACTTCTACTTGTTTACTATGCTCTAGTCACCCTGATATCCTTGTTCTCACTCTAATATCCTATGTTTATGACCACCTCACTCCCTAGTTACTGTTCTCTCTGCCTGGAACAATCTTTCCCAGATAGCCACATTACCTTACATCTTCGAAGAGGCTTCTTTGACCATCTCATATAAAAAAGAGAACCCAATACTTAGCCTAAACCTTGGAATTCTCTATCTTCCTGTATTTTCTTCTAATTGTATTTACCATTAGTTGAGCACATGTGCACACAAACACACACAACATGCCTTTGGATATTAGTTACATACAAATACATACATTTATTATTTTCCTCCAACATAGAGCAAATTCCAGAGGGCATAAACTTTGCTTTTCTCATTTCTGTATCCTCAATTCCTAAAACAGTCCCTGTAATATACTACATGTGTAATATAATATATGTAATACAATATTTGTTGAATAAATAGCAAGTCACTTGGCAAGAGACTCAGCATATACATGAACAGAAGGCATTTCATTCAGTGCTCTTTCATTTAGTGAGATTTATCTACAGCCCTAGGATAGAACACTAATCTATTCTCTTAGACATATTCAAGTATCTTCTTATGCATGTAAGTTTACAATATGCTAAGAATAATGATACAGTACATTGCTAAAAAGAATAAATTTCAATAAGAGAAAAAGTGATTTGTTCTAAGAGTAGAGAAAGTTATCTGTGCTAAACTTTTCCATAGGCCAACTATATTGTCTGGACAAGTTGAGGGATCTTCAAAGGTAATGATATTGATAATTCTGTCTTAAATGTTAATGTAAGACTGTGGTACAAGCTTCAGCTTTAAGTCAATTATTGGCTCTGCCATTTTTGTTGGAGTGTAATATTGGGCAAATTACTCTATAATGCTTTGTTAAACAAAATAGTGCATATAAAAGCATCACTGGTTGTCATAGGGCAAGTGATGAGTATATTACAATTTCTTTTGTTATTACTGAGGAGCTAATGACATTTAGGACAGCTGAATCTTTCATCTGTCTTTCCTTTTTGGCTTTTTTTTTGGTCCAAGATTGGGACTTGAACTTTTCCCTCTTTACTGTTGAATGCCTGCCTTTTAGGTATCCTAAACTTACCCAAAAATAAGTTGACCATCTACGATATACTGTTTGTGTATCACCCAAATTCAAATGTTAAAATATTAACCTCCAATATGATAGAATTTAAAGGTATTCTCTTTGGAGGGTAATTCTGTCATGAAGGTGGAGCCCTCCAAAGTGTCCTTATGAAAGGATACTTGGAATTAGTGTCCTTATGAAAAGGACACAGAGAGCTTACTTGTCCTTTATGCAATAATCCTATTTTTTGCACAAATAATCTAACCAAACTGGTTAGATTCTACTCAAGATCCAGGAATACAAAACACTCTTATCAATAAATAACAGGAAACATTTTAAGATCTTCATTTTCAGGAGTTAAACAGGCCCTTTTGAATATGTGCCCTGGTAAGTTGAGACAAACAATTTAAGGTATGAAGAAGAAATGACTATAGATCAGATAAACCACTAAGAAAGTTTCCATAGAGAGCCCACTTATCTCTTTCTAGTTTTTTGTTTTTTTTTTGGCCAGTCCTGGGGCTTGGACTCAGGGCCTGAGCACTGTCCCTGGCTTCTTTTTGCTCAAGGCTAGCACTCTGCCACTTGAGCCGCAGTGCCACTTCTGGCCATTTCTATATATGTGGTGCTGGGGAATTGAACCGAGGGCCTCATGTATATGAGGCAAGCGCTCTTGCCACTAGGCCATATCCCCAGCCCCCTCTTTCTAGTTTTGTAAGCATCTATTATCCCATTCCTATCTACAACCATATCACTCTAGAGTTTAGTAAAGCATAGAGGTAAGAATTATACTAAAAGCCTCAGAATGATAGTCAATATGACTGTTTTTAAGTCATTCATTTCAAAATCAAAGGTCAAAAGATAAAACACAACAGTGCTTCTCAAACTATTCATCAAGAAATGTTACTAGGCATTGTACAAATTAAGGTTTGGATAGGCAAAAAATGTGGGGGGGGACATTATATACTATGCCTCTTCCTTAAAAATGATAATGTCTATTAGCAAGTTAAACATTCTTGAAACAGCTAGGCATGGTGGCACATGTCTACAATCCTAGCACTCAGGAGACAGAGGCAGGAGGATCAGAAATTTCAGGTCAGCCTAAGCTATACACTAAGACCCTATCTCAAAAAACTAAACAGGGGGCTGGGGATATAGCCTAGTGGCAAGAGTGCCTGCCTCGGATACACGAGGCCCTAGGTTCGATTCCCCAGCACCACATATACAGAAAACGGCCAGAAGCGGCGCTGTGGCTCAAGTGGCAGAGTGCTAGCCTTGAGCGGGAAGAAGCCAGGGACAGTGCTCAGGCCCTGAGTCCAAGGCCCAGGACTGGCCAAAAAAAAAAAAAATTAAAAAAAAACAAACAAACAGGAAAAAGGTCTATAAATTCTGTTTAAAATATAAATTCTAATTAATTTTGAAAATCCATTCATTTACAAAATTTCTTTCATCAGAAACTATTTGTGAGAACATTCTTGAACTAAGGGCCTGGGCACTGTCCCTGAGCTTTTGTGCTCAAGGATAGTGCTCTAACACATCTTTACCTTGAACCACAGCTCCATTTCTGGCCTTTATGTTATTTAACAGCAATAAGAGTCTTATGGACTTTCCTGCCTGGGCTGGCTTCAAAACCATGACCTTCAGATCTGAGCCTCCTGGGGCTGGGGATATGGCCTAGTGGCAAGAGTGCTTGCCTCGTATACATGAAGCCCTGGGTTCAATTCCCCAGCGCCACATATATGGAAAACGGCCAGAAGTGTCGCTGTGGATCAAGTGGCAGAGTGCTAGCCTTGAGCAAAAAGAAGCCAGGGACAGTGCTCAGGCCCTGAGTCCAAGGCCCAGGACTGGCCAAACAAACAAACAAACAAAAAACAGATCTGAGCCTCCTGAGTAGCTAGGATCACAAACATCAGCCACCAGTACCTGGCTTCCTTCTTTATTTTCTTATTATTTTAAATAATACTGGATACAGGAGACTGCAAACAGGGCCTTGTGTTTGCTCTTCTACTTGAGTTACATACAGAGTTCTTGCTAGAAGTCCTTTTTTTGTGCCAGTCCTGGGGCTTGAACTCAGAGACTGGGTGCTTTCCTTGGGCTTTTTTGTTCAAGACTACCACTTGAGTCACAGGCTCTACTTCTGGCTTTTTTGGTACTTAATTGGAGATAAGAGTCTCACGGACTTTTCCTGCCAACGCTAGCTTTGAACAGTGATCCTCAGATCTCAGCCTTTTGAGTAGCTGGGATTTTTGGTGTGAGCTACTCACCTTGCCAGAGGTTTCTAAGAGTGAGGTAGTCTTAGATTTTAAAAAAAACATTGGCACTACCCTGGTGATACCAGAGGTGATCTTGAATATACCAGGAGAACTGGCTTTTAACTTCTTTTTCCAATTAGCAACTGTAATCTGACTTCATGATTATCTAATGACTGTAGCCAAAAGCATGTTAACATCAGTGCTGAGTAAACTGGACATGACAGTACATTCAATAACAAAATTTAATGAGCTGATGAGCAAGGAGGCAAAATCTGATTATACAATGAGATTCAATAAGTCCACTGAATTCTACTTTTGGCAAAGGTAAGTATTGTTCTTTCACATCCTCTAGAAGAAGTTCACTGTTTCATTAAGGTTTTCAGTCTAAAGGATAGTCTAATTGTTTCAGTACAAATGAAATCAGACTTCAAGGAAAAGGTGCGAGCATTAATCCTGACACCTTGAAAATTACATAGCTGAAGTAGCAAAAATCATGCAGGAAATAAGCTTAAAACCAAATTATAGTTCTCTGGCCACAGTTCACATATGTTGTAAAAGTGAGTTCCGGTGCTGTTTCATGTTACCAGCTCATACAAGATACCATTCTTAATTACTGAGGACAAATAAATATTTTCTCATGACTGAAAGTGGGCTGCAAGTGGAAATAAGGCTTGAAGCGAAAGAGTAAAATAGGTTATAAAGTCTTCAATCTTGGCCAATTACTGGTAGCTCACACCTGTAATCCTAGCTACTCAGGAGGCTGAGATCTGAGGATCACGGTTGGAAGCCTTCCCAGGTAGGTAAGTTCATGAGATTCTTATTTCCAATTAACTATCAAAAAGCCAAAAGCAGAACTTGGGCTCAAGTGGTAGAGTGATAGCCTTGAGCATACAAGGACAGTGTTTAGGCCCTAAGTTCAAGCCCCAGGATGGCAAAATAAAATAAAGCCTTCGAACTTAGCCTCATCAGATCTCAGTTCAAACATCCTCTTCCCTGCTCTCCTTTTTTTTTTTTTTTTTGCTAGTAGCAGGGTTTAACTTAGGGCCCCTTACTTGCTCAGTGTGCTTGCTTGCTTGGCTGGAGCTCTACCACTTGAGGCTCTCCTCCAGCCTTGTTTTTGGCAGGTTATTTTGAAAATGGAGTCTTGCAGATTTTTCTGCCCAGGCTTGCCACAAATTGCAATTCTCTGGATCTCAGCCTTCTGAGTGGCTAGGATTACAAATGTGAATGACTGGTACCTAGCTCCCTGCTTTTGAGAAGCACTTGCAAAAATCATTAGGCACAAAATATTCAGCCAAAAAGCTTCACTTTACTTCCTTTTCCTTGTACTCTAGGGTTCGTATTTCTAGCTATCTTTCAGAATGTTTACTATTTATGGGCTCCAGCATCATCAGAAAGCAAGCAAGTAAAAATGGCAGTTTCACAAATAACTAACTATAAATTGTCACAAATTAATCATTATTATTTTGGCCTAGAACAAATTTAACCAATGTTCTAAGTATTTATATGTATTTAAAAAAATAAGATGACATGAACAAATAAGAAATGCTCAATCTCACCTGATGCTTCATGTAATGATTCATGAAGGGGGTTGCCATTTTACTAACTTTGAGGCAAAATGGACATAGCAAGTTCTTAGTGTTTTCATGGACTAATCGAAAATGAATTTCTACATCAGAAAATATTGATGATCTAAACTGGCAAACCTAGAAATATAAAGAAGGTTCAGTTTAACTTGAAACTTTTATAACTAGCATATAATTAAATCAAATTAGTAATGATTGGTCATTTATTTAGAAGAACATTCTGCCAGGGAGACAATCAAGAGTCTTATTACTCCAAGTAATAAATATAACTTTACAGTTTAGGGATATTGTAAACCATACATAGACTCACCTCTTTTCACATCTACTACCCACTATTTTGACTCTAGTTTTCAAGTGGATATTTAACATTCTTTATTGCTTGTCTTGCTATATACGGCACCATAACTTCTTTTTCAGATATTGAAGGCTATGCCAGTGGCAATTTATGTTATTTCCTAGAACTGGCAGTCACTTTAAGTAGTGGAAACACTGGTCCCAAAGCATTTATTTTGGATCTCTATAAGAGCATGTCCTATTTCCCTAGGATAGCTCTATTCTTCCCTAGAGGATAGGCCCATATGTTTACCTTTTTTCCCAAAGGATATTTCCTTGGTACAGGGGTCAGAAAACTACAGCCTGTGAGGCCAATAGTTAAAAAGAATAATACTTTTTCATGGCACATGAAAACTAGACAAATGCCTAAGTATAGAATAAAATGTGTGTTTACCTGGCAAATATATGGCATTTCACCAGGTTTATGAGTGTCCTTCATATGTTGTAAAAGAATTTGCTCTGTTTCAAATGACAATTCACAGATTTTGCAAATAGCTGAAAGTGGACAAAACACAATACATCATTTTAAGAGTGTATGTATAAAAAGGATGCATTCTGTACAATTCTAAGACAACAAGAGTATAATAGTAATAGTAGGAGTAAGGGAAATTCCAACAATTCAAGGTTGAATTTCTAACAGTGTTTTAAAAAGAGACTGTGGATATAACTCAGTGGTAGAATACTTGTCTAAGTATGTGTAAGGTCCTGGATTCTTCAAAAAGTTTGGATACTCTTGACCATATTTAATTCTCTTAAGATCACTAAGGGAGATACTGCTACCCTCCCCCATTTTTTCAAATAAAGAAACAGAAGCACAGAAAGATTAAGTAACAATCTTTCCATGCTTCACACAGCTATGTTATGAAGCAGAGGTGTGATGTGAACCCAAGCTATGTACAATTCCCATACTGTTTTAACTGCCACTATAGTTACCTTTCGTATTAAAGTGTAAATGAAGGCCACTGATTTTAAATTTGACATCCATAGGATCCAAGTATTCTAATTCGGTTCCTTACACATAATGCATAAGTTATGCCAAGGAGGTTTTCATTAATGAATTAATGAAAGAAAGGTTTCAATTTTAGTAACAAATTTTAAGTTTGTAGGAGTTCAACTTGGTATTCAGTTTGCCATCAAATTATATTTCTGATAATTATTCCATCAGAATTCTTTGATTCCCTTACAGTCAGGTGATTAAAATCAATAATGTTCAGGTCTTCATTCAAATTGCCACTTACTAGAAAACTCATGGTGAGTATGTGTACTCTCGATGTGGCATTGCAGCTGGAAGGGTGTAGGAAACTGCCGGTAGCAGTGCTGGCAGGTGGTGTGGTTTTCCCAGCTCTCACTGTTCTGCTTCTCAAGTTCCAAGTGGTGTTTCATGTGGTTCATGAACCTATAAATGATTGTCAACAGTTGCAAAAATTCAGGTTTATAACCCTAAAGTTTAAAAAATGTAATTAGATGACGGCAACTCAAAATAATTTCTCGTTGGCCTTAAAGCCCTGAAGAAAAATACACATTGGCTGGGAATGGTGGCATTTGCCTGTAGTCCTCCTGGTTAATTGGGAATCTAAAGAAGAAGGATCACTTGAAGTAAAGAGTTTGAGGCTAGCCTGGGTAAATAGCAAAATCCCACCTCAAAACAAAAAGTGAGTACATTAAATTGATTTTTACCTGGGCGCTGATGACTCATGCCTGTAATCCTAGCTACTCAGGAGATTGAGATCTTAAGGACTGTGGTTTGAAGCCAGCCCAGGTAGGAAGGTCTGTGAGACTCTTATCTCTAATTAATCACAGAAAAAGCCAGAAGCGTTGTTGTGGCTCAAGTGGCAGAGTGCTACCCTTGAGCAAAAAGACCTCAGGGACAGTGGCAGGCCCAGAGTTCAAGCCCCAGGACTGGCAAAAAAAGTCAAAAATAAATAAAAAAAGAATTTGATTTTATTAAGTGTCTCAATACACATCTTTTTAAAAAAAGCATTATATCTTTCTTTTTGGTAAATACAAAAATATTAAGCTTTTTTTCCCCACACATAAAACACTACTTACAGGGGCTGGGAATATGGCCTAATGGTAGAATGCTTGCCTTGCATACACGAAGCCCTGGGTTCGATTCCCCAGCACCACATATATAGAAAAAGCCAGAAGTGGCGCTGTGACTTAAGAGCTAGAGTGCTAGCCTTGGGCAAAAACAACAACAACAACAACAAAGAAGCCAGGGACAGTGCTCAGGCCGAGTTCAAGCCTCATGACTGGCAAAAAAAAAAACCACAACAAAACCCCAAAACAAAAAACACTATTTACATTTCAAAATAAAATACTTAGAAGGAAACTATAGTTGGTATAATGTCATGAAAGAAATCTTTCAAAAGGCTTGAAAATACACACATACACATGCGCCTTATTTTCAAAATGCATGTAATAACAATGTAAGTGCCTATACTTATATGACATCGTTTGTTGTCTTTAATGATACTGGCTTTCTATTGTTATAAACTGCTATGATTTGAATCTGAGGTGTCCCCTGAAGGCTCATATGTTGGGGGACTGAATGCCAGATGATGGATAGAGGGCTCTGACCTGATCCCTAATCAATAGATTAATCCCTTGATTGATTCATAATATGATATCATTATTGGGAGGCAGGACCTACTTTGGAGAAGTGGATTATTAGATGAACCCTGGAAAAATATACCTTGACCCCAGTCCCTTCCTGTCTTGTTCACTGCTTCCTGGCTGCCATGAGATGAACAGCTTTCCTCTACCATCCCCTTCTAGGATGTTTTTCTTGATAGAGTCCTAAAATCAATGCAGCCGGCTGACCCTAGACTGAAACATCTGAAATCATGAGACAAAACAATCTTTCTTCTTACGAGGCAAGTGTTCTTGCCACTAGGCCATATTCCCAGCCCCCAATCTTTTCTCTTTTAAATTGTTTCTGTCACAGCAATGGAAAATCTGACAGAAAATATTTTTCTTTGCAGACTATCCTCTTTGTAGTATTGTCTATCTCAGAGCCACTAAAAGGGACTATGACCCTCAACAGCACAGAGCACATATAAATAAGCATGTCTACTTTGAAGAGCTTACTTGTAGCTAAATTTCAAAGTAAAGTTATTCAACTATCACAATAATTTTTCGTTCTGCTCCTGAACTCTGTCCCTGAGCTTTTCTCCCCCCAGGCTAGTGCTCTATCACTTGAGTCACAGCTCCACTTCTGACTTTTATTGAGAAGTTTATTGGAGATAAAAGTCTCACAGACTTTACTGACCAGATTTGGTTTCAAATCACAGTCCTCTCTGCCTCCTAAGCAGCTAGGATTGCAGGCATGAGACTGCTTAAAATAATTCACTATGAGAATCTGAAGAAAACAATACTGAAATGGAATGATAATGCCATCAGTTTACATAAGCAATCATTGTACAGGCTTTTAAAATTTATTTATTTTTCATACCTCCAAAACACTACCCCCCCCTCTTCTTTCTCTCTTGTCAGTCCTGGCACTTGAACTCTGGGCCTGGGCACCATCCCTGAGCGTGTTTTTCAGCCCGAGGCTAGCACTCTACCACTTGAGCCACAGAGCCACTTCTGGTTTTCTGGTGGTTAATTGGAGATATAAGTCTTACGAACTTTCTTGCCTGGCTGGCTCTGAACTACAAACCTCAGATGTCAGCCTCCTGAGTAGTTAGGATTACAGGTGTGAGCCACTAGCGCCTGCAACATTACATCTCTTTGGACTTTATAATGTTTTCCTTATCTCTTTGATTTTGGTAAGTGACTGGAACAACACTACATGATTCCATGTATGAATGGATATGTGTTAAATCAAGTATAAGCTGAATACTTCTAATCTAAAAATATGAAATAATAAATGCTCCAAATCTAAAACTCTTTTTTAGCACCACTTGATCTGTCAGGTAGAAAATTCAATACCTAACCTATGTGATGGTTTCAAGTCAAAATGCAAATGTACTAGCAATATTGTATAATATTTACCTTTCTGCTCTATGTATTAATTATGTGGGAAATATTCAATTTTATGTTTATACTTGGGTCCCAACAACAAAATATCTCATTATATATGTGTAAATATTCCAAAATCTGAAATTTGAAGCATTTCTTTTCCCAAGGATTTTGGATAAGGGATATACAACTTGTATAGTGAAATGTTAATAGTAGAATTGAGATAGTAAATAGATGTAAGTTCACTATAAACTTTTTTCAAATTTGTTGAATATTTAAAAATCTTACCACCTAATATAAGTATGTCAGGTTGTGAAAGAAATGAGAAATGTCAATCAATGTCATATTTTTTGTTACTATCTTAAGAAGACAGAAATGGAAAAAGTCATAAAACTTAAGACCATAGAGGACAAGTTCCTAAAACTTAAAAATATGTATGTACAATAATTTAAAATTTAATTTGGGAGTTAAATCTTCTTTATGCAAAGTAGTCCTGGGGCTTGAACTTAGGACCTGGGCACTGTCCCTGAGTGTTTTCCCCCTCAAGGCTAGCATTCTACTGTTTCACCCACAGTTACACTTCTGACTTTTCTTGGTGGTTAATTAAAGATAAGAAACTCACTGACTTTCCTGATCAGGCATGCTTTGCACCATTATCCTTAGATCTCAGCATCTTTAGTAGCTAGGGCTACAGGTATGAGCCACTGGTTACATTTGCATTTTATAACATACAAAATTATGAAATCAAGAAAGACAATACATAGAAGTTGAAGTTTTCTAAAGAAGATCACAAAACAAAATCACTTTCTCTGCAAGTTAATATGCTTAAAAATTATAAACATGAACTAAAAATCTAAAGCACTACATAAGATGTAGTATAGGAGAGGTCAAACTAGACAATACTAGAATATATTTCTTGTAATATAAAGAAGTGTAAATATATCTCCCAAACTTCTAGTTCAATGATAAATATAGAGAAAAGTAATAATTTTCCTATTAGAATATATTTTGTCCTTAACTGCTTTGTTGAGTAGCAACAACTTGATACAACTACTTAAAAATATTTTTAAAAAGGTATTTGAAAAAAATACAACTAAGTACATCAAGATGTCAAAGTATAAAATTATGAGGACAGTTTTTCAGCATAATAACCTATCTTCCTTTTGTGTGTGCAGGTCCGGGGGCTTGAACTTAGGACCTTGGAGCTGCCCTTGAGGTTGTTGCTCAAGACCAGACCTCTACCACTTGAATCACAGCACCACTTTTGGCTTCTTTGGAGTCTCGTGGACTTTCCTGTCTGGGCTAGCATCAAATCATGGTCCTTAGATTTCAGCCTCCCGAACAACTAGGGTTTGTAGGTATGAGCCATGGGCACCTATACCTTCTTAGAAGAAAGTGTCAAAATTGCTAACCTAAGTTGGCAATGAAAGATAGATACGATATTTACATTAAAAGACACTTTACATAAACACAATTTTCAAATGAATACATATTTACATACCTAATATTATTTTTAAGAACTTTTGAACAACTGAAACATTTAAAGTTTGTAAAAGTCTTCAGTTCTTCCTCAATGGCTCCTTCATGTCTCCCATAATAAAAATCATTAACTAACATGACCAATTTTCCTTTCTCAGAACCAGCATCATCTTTGTCAGCAGTTAAAAGTTCCATATTTAAAATTCCCTGGAACTTATTTACTAGTTCTGGGCAACAACGCTGAAAAAAAGAGAACATAATAAGCCTTACTTATATCTCTTATAAAGATCAGTAAGCAAAAATGAAGTCTGTGTTTACATTACAGCTGGATTATGTAAAAGTGTGCTTGGAAGTATACCTGGAAAGATAATTCACCAAACATTATCTTCTTTCCCTCTAAATTCTAAAGCTTGCCAACAATAAATACTTATCATTTCTCTGAGCAGGACTGGGGTTTGAACTCAGGACTTGGTGCTTGCTAGGCAAGCACTCTGCCATCTGAGCCATACCTCCAGCCTAATATACATTATCTTAAAGAATGACTTCAAAAATAAATTCAGGGGGCTGGGGATATAGCCTAGTGGCAAGAGTGCCTGCCTCGGATACACGAGGCCCTAGGTTCGATTCCCCAGCACCACATATACAGAAAACGGCCAGAAGCGGCGCTGTGGCTCAAGTGGCAGAGTGCTAGCCTTGAGCGGGAAGAAGCCAGGGACAGTGCTCAGGCCCTGAGTCCAAGGCCCAGGACTGGCCAAAAAAAAATAATAATAAATTCAGGGGAGGGCTGGGGATATGGCCTAGTGGCAAGAGTGCTTGCCTGGTATACATGAGGCCCTGGGTTCAATTCCCCAACACCACATATACAGAAAATGGCCAGAAGTGGCGCTGTGGCTGAAGTGGCAGAGTGCAAGCCTTGAGCAAAAAGAAGCCAGGGACAGTGCTCAGGCCCTGAGTCCAAGCCCCAGGACTGGCAAAAAAATAAAAAAAATTCAGGGGAATGTCAAGAGGGAAAACCTGGGAGAAAAATGAGGGAAGAGGTAAAACTGTTAAAAAAAAAAGAATTGTATTTATTACCTGACCTATGAAACTATAACCCCTGTGTACATCACCTTTACAATAATAGTAAAAAATAAATTGAGGGTGTGCTCTGACTGCATAAAGAAGCCTCCTAAGTAATGTACACAGGCTGTTGCTAGTATGGGTTGCCTTAAGAACCTTGGAGACAGCTTTTTAGTGGACGGTCATGTCTCTGAGTTCATGCCCTCTGCAATCTAGGATGCAGACAGGTATGTGGGATGCCTTTGGGAAGCCCTAGGACACAGTGGCCGATGTGCACACTGGCTAAGTAACCATGCTCATTCCCACCAAGCTGAAAAATTAAAAATGTCCCCTTTAGAAGTTTGAAGAATAGCATTACTTAGTAACATTCTGATTGGTATATTACTTGCATTCGCAGTTGCAATGTATATACCACAGTAAGTATACAAACTTAATTTTTAAAATTTCATGAATGGAAATAATTTTAAAATCTTGCATAAAGATAATCATTATGTATGTGAATTTATAAAGTTTCTTACATGAAAACACCAATATGAGAAGATTTATTATCTAAATATCTGTACACACCAACAAATTCATTAAATTAATCCTTAATATTTTTAGGAATTTGTGAAACATTTTCAAATATCAAAAAATATTTTGCTGGTCCTGGGGCTTGAACTCAGGGCCTGGGTGCTGTCCCTGAGCTTCTTCTGCTCAAGGCTAATGCTCTACCACTCAAGTTTAATATTTGAGGCTCAAATATTAAATTTTTGGAAAAAAAGTTTTAGCAAGGCGCTATTGGCTCATGCCTGTAATCCTAGCAACTCAGGAGGCTGAGACCTGAGGATCATGGTTGGAAACTAGCCTGGGAAGGAAAGTCCATGAGACTTTTATCTCCAGTTAACCACTGGAAAATTGGAAGTGCCACTATGGCTCAAAGTGGTAGAGTACTAGCCTTGAGCAAAAAGAGCTCAGGGACAGTACCCAGGCTGGAGTTCAAGCCTCATGACCAAAATAAAAGAGAGAAAAAACATTTTACCTTCATGTGGGTTCTCAAAGCATCCAAATATCTGAACTGAGTATTGCATTTTGGACAAGGTTTTAGGAAAGGAGCTCCAATTTTAGATTCAGATAAGGTACTTGAACCTAAAATGAATTAAATATTTTCATGAGTAAAATTCACCTGTTTTAAACCTTATACAGTCACTAATAATGGTTTTTAAATCTATCACAATTCCTAAAATTATGCAAAAGTAATATATTTTTTCTAGGCCACTTTTCATACTTACCTGTTGTCACCACAATTTGTGAAGGTGCTTCAGAAGTAAAGCTCTTTGAAGGCAATGTCAAGGAAAGATTTGTTTCTGAAACACTACGACTGGTCTTTGGCTTTGGTGGATTAATACTGCTCACATCAGAAGCAATGAGATGTGTTATTCCAAATGAAGCTTGCTCCGTACCTACAAATATTTAAATAGTGGAAAATATTTTTATAAATGTTTTGGAGTAGAATACTACTTATGTTAAACTACTACTAAACTGGTATTACATTTAAAATTAACTAAAATAGGGGCTGGGAATGTGGCTTAGTAGTAGAGTGCTTGCCTAGCATGCATGAAGCACTGGCTTTGATTCCTCAGTACCACATAAACAGAAAAAGCTAGAAGTGGCATTGTGACTCGAGTAGTAGAGCACTAACCTTGAGCACACAAAAAAAAAGCTCAGAGACAGTGCCCAGGCCCTGAGTTTAAGCTCCAGGACTGGTGAAAACATTAACCAAAAGATTTTGGAGCTAAATTAAATATGAAATAATTGAATTATCCTACAATACGAACAACAAGATGAAAATTTATATGACCAAGAGTTAGAAACTATCCAAATAACTTCTATGTACTATATTTATTTGAAAAGTTCTTGAAGTAAATTATAGGTAAGAAAAGCATAAAGATACTTTCACTTTTTTGGCATTACTGGAGTTTGAACTCGGGGCTCTGTAGAGCTTATTAGCAAGTTCTTTTATCACTTGCCCAAAGAAACACATAAATAGCTATAAAGAAAAAAGTAGATACACAAAAAAGGAAAAATTAAAATAAAGCACAAGAGAATATTCAAGGTAAACTCCTAGAAATATATATTTTTATATTCAATTACATTTAAAGTTTGCAAAGAAATATTTATTCTAAAAACAATAGAAATCCTATAAGATGCTTTAAAAATCGAGGTATCTAATTGAAAATGTAAGTTCCAAGTAACAACCCCACAGGTAGTTTATGTTCTTTGATTCTCTATGTGTAAAGTGGGAAAAACTAATCTTGAAAGATTAAGTGGAGTTTAACAGAATATAATTTATTAGAATAAATTCATTGATGGTTAAACATCATTATTGGACTAGTATACTAATAACATACTGAGTGGTAATAGTTAATTTTTTACTCTGAAATGAGCCATATTAATGAATTATCAATTTAGGTATCAATTTTCTGGTGGTACAGCTACTGTATAGAAATAGTGCCTTTAGGGGATGGAAATATGGCCTAGTGGCAAGAGTTCTTGCCTCATATACATGAAGCCCTGGGTTCAATTCCTCAGCACCACATATATAGAAAAAGCCAGAAATGGCTCTGTCCCTCAAGTGGTAGAGTGCTAGCCTTGAGCAAAAGAAACTCAGAGACAGTGCCCAGGCCCTGAGTTAAAGGCCCAGGACTGGCAAAAAAATGTTTGTGTCCTCCATTATCAAACATATAAATAGCATTTTCTTTCATTTCAGGGAATTTTTTTTCAAGTAGATAAAATTGCTTCATTGAGATACTACTGTATTTTCGGTTAATGAACTTTGTTATAGTAGAAAGTACATATATATCTGCAATCTACAATTGGAAAAATCTCACTATTCCTTCAATGACTGTATTGTGTGCTGGATATTTACCATGTGGAAATCACTGTCTTGTACCACTCTATAATCACTTTTTCCCTACCTACATCACTTGTTTAGCTTGAACTCAGGATCAAGTGTTCTACTACTTGAGCCATGCCTCCAGTTCTGTCATTAATTTGGGTAGAAAGGCACCAGTTTCTCAAGAGAGCAACTATAACCATGCATTTTCTCATGCAAATAGCCTCTAAGTAATTGATCTTTTATTTATTTTGGTCAGTTCTAGGGCTTGAACTTGGGGCCTGGACCCTGTCCTTGAGCTTGTTTTGCTCAAGGCTAGCACTCTACTACTTTGAGCAGCATCTCTACTTCCAGTTTGGGGGTGGTTAGTTGGAGATAGTCTCACAGACTTTCCTGCTCAGGATGGTTTTGAGTGATGATTCTCAGAGCTCAGCCTCCTAAGTAGCTAGAATTAGAGGCATGAACCACCAGCATTCAGCTAATTGATAATTTTTTACAAGTGTTCAAAGTATACTGGGATTTTTTTGCCTATAAGTAGCTCTAAGTGAGAAAAGGCTTAAAAACACTCTAGGAACTCAATGGAAAGAAATAAAATATTGTACAAAGTATGATTTTATGCCAAATCAACTCACAAAAGGGATATAGAAATGAGTAGTGCTATTCTACCTCACAATATCTGAAAAATAAATGATGATATGGAATTTAAACCAGAAATTCAATTCTATATGTACATTAATCAAGTCTGTTTTTACAATTTTTTTTGTGAAAAAGTGCTACACCAAACCTTCCAAGAGCTTTTTTGGTATGCCTGGGGACAGTGGTATTGTATCCTTGGTCAAGTCAAATAGAAACACTGAAGAATCATGCGAATCAACTGGTGATGAATTCTTTGAAAGTTCCTGTAAAAAATTAGTTATTTTTAGTTTTATTTCGTTTTTACTTATTACTTAAATGCAGGGTCAAAAGATGTTTCTTCAATCAAAAGATAGAGGAAAAATATTAAATGTTCACAACAAAAAGAAATACTAAGTGTCTCAGGTGATGGATATGCTAATTGCTCTGATTTAATCATTATACATAGTTTGTACATATTATTAATAACAAATTTTAATAAAAATAATACAAAAGATTTAATTATGCAATATTCATTTCTTACTATCCCTTTTACTCACATTAAAACAGTTTTCAATACTATGCCTATTTAAGCATATTATCTGACTAAAATGTTGGATTATATTCTGTAGCTATTATTTTGGTACTGGTTGAATGCCATCATAAAGATAATGATAGCCAAGTGTATTGTATTGGCTCATGCCTATAATCCTACCCACTCAGGAGTTTGAGATCAGAGGATGGCAGTTTGAAGACAGGCTGGCTAATCTCCATTTAACCACACCCCCTCCCCCAAAAGTGAGAAATGGAGTTGTGGCTCAAGTGGTGAAGCACCAGCCTTAAGTGAAAAAGCTCAAGGACAGTATCCTGAATTTAAACTCCAGGACTGGCATGCACGTGCATGTGTGTGCGTGCTGCGTGCGCACACACGATGACATTTCCTGATGACAATTATGTTAAGTAGCTATAACAGTTCTCAGTTCTAACTTTATAATATTCATTGTGTCCCTGAGCTAACTGTAATTGCACAAATACTTACAGGTTTGGACATATTCTGAACAATATGAAGGCTTTCAGAAGATTTAGATTCAGGATGAAATCTAGGCAAACCAGCCACTGGATCTGAAGTTGGATCCTTGTAGTGTTGATTTTTAGACTTCAGTCTACTAGAAATTCCTGTTTATAAAATAACATAATATATTGGATATATTTACAAATAACTGTCAACCATAGTTCACTTTAAAATTAAAATAGTACAGTAATACTGTACCTGTTCCAAGTAGCTCATTCTTTATTCCTCTTGAAGATGAGCTGGTGTTGCCTCTGTTTAAAATATCTAAAACAATATATATTTAAAATTTCATATTTTAATGAATCATATTAATAGAAAAAAATTTAAAATATATCTGAACATAACTGATAATAGAAATAAAATTCTTTCCTTTATTGGTGACAGTTTTGTATAGACTCAGGTTCCCATGACTTGAAATTAAGCCCTTCCCCAATCTCCAAGCCTTATTCATATCCTTAAATACATAGATGTTTCATTTTGGGCAAGCTGATTGAATTATTCACTTCTTGGTTATCCAGTACCATTATTCCTTTTTGTACATTCATTTTTATTTGGGTATTAAGTGTAAAAAATACATGATTATAAAATTTTAATACAAATACACAATATACTTTGATTATATTTACCTCCATTGCCCTTTCTAATCACCTCTCCCATAGGTCCTCTTCCTCTTCCCAAATAGTCCCCCTATAATGTCACATTTATAAAAAAACAAAAAACAAACTGCAGCACTCAGGCCTGATACCTGAATACAAAAACAGCTCTGTAACAGCTAAGGAAAACATTACTGACTGAAGATATAGCCTACAAAATGGGAGTAAATTTTTCCACCTATTAATCTGACAAAGATTACTATGCAGAATATATAAAGAACTCAAGAATTAAAAGGAAAATAAATAAAAGAGTAATCCAGTTAATAAAAAGAAAAAAATTGAATAGGCAATACTTTTTTTGTTTTTGTTGTTGTTGTTGTTGTTTTTTGCCAGTCCTGGGGCTTGGACTCAGGGCCTGAGCACTGTCCCTGGCTTCTTTTTACTCAAGGCTAGCACTCTGCCAACTTGAGCCACAGCGCCCACTTCTGGCTTTCTCTGTGTATGTGGCGCTGAGGAAGAGGGCTTCATGTATACAAGGCAAGCACTCTTGTCACTAGGCCACATTTCCAGCCCCTGAATAGGCAATTCTGAAAAAATTTAAATGGTCAATAAATATAAGAAACAATGTTCTTAGCCATCAGACAAACAATGGTCCTTAGCCATCAGACAAATGCAAATTACACTGAGATTTTTTTCTCATTTGATGGCTAGAAACTTTTCAATTTCCTTCCTGATTTCTTCAATCACCTTTAGTACCATTATTCTTGTGTTCTGAATGGGAAATCAGTTACCAGACTATAGACTAAATTCAACTTTGAGTTTAATATGGGATTAGCTTATGGGGTTTAAAATATACTCTACATTAGGAGTCAATTTGAGCTTGACAGCATGCTCTGGAACATTTCAAGATTGTTCACTCTTGTACACATAGAAGCCCTATAATTTTTAAGTTATTGAGGAATCAAACTGAAACTTGGAAGAGCAAAACTGGTTAAAATTGCTTATCAGAAAAAAGTACAAAGTACAAAAATATCCCAGAAAAACTTAAATAATTTCCTTTTTTCTTTCTTAGTAGAAAAGAACTAAATTTCACATAATAATTAGGCAGAATCGAAGGTTATATAGAAGCAGGGTTATTTGTTGATTATGGAAAGGACATATGTGTTAATCAACAGTACAGAAGTCTGTTGGGGAATGAACCTGTTCATTGAAACAACTTAATCTTGTGATGTTGGTGTTCTGAGACAGGTTCTTACCTCTAGCTCCTGAGAGTACAATGAATAAATCAAGTACATAACAAGGCAACCAGAGGTTTTTCCATTCAAAATCAACAATCAGCTTTTGAAACTTCACTGAAGTACATGCTTACTTGAAATGGGTGGCTTTGAACTTAGTATTTCTCCAACAAAGATCAGCTCATCATCATCATCATCTATATTCTGAATTTCTTGTCTTTTCCTTTGCCATGGTTCCAGCTCTTCTTCTTCACATTCCATGACGAGTTCTTCCGTTTTTGAGTTAGCTAAGATTTTCAAAAAGAGAGAAACATTGCTTGGAGCTGGTGACTCACACCTGTAATCCTAGCTAATAAGGAGGCTGAGATCTAAGGATCACAGTTCAAAGGCAGCCTGGGCAGGAAAGTCTGTGAGACCCTTACCTCCAATTAATCACCAAAAAACTGAGAGTAAATTGGTGGCTCGAAGTGGTAAAGCAAAAAGAGCTCAGGGATAGTGCCTAAGCAGAGAGTCCAGGTCCCAGGACTGGGAGGGAAGGAGGGAAGGAGAAAGTGGGGGAGAGAGACAGGTGTTTTGGGTGTATGTGTGCATGTGAGAGATGTGTGTGTGTGCGTGCGCACTCACACACTCTTATATGGGGGCCACAAGCTCTTGGCTTTTTCACTCAAGGCTAGTGTTCTACCACTTGATCCACAGTTACACTTCCAGCTTTTTTGGTGAAGTGGAGATAAGAGTCTCAGACTTTCCTGCCCACATGCTGGGTTCAAACTGTGATCCTCAGATCTCAGCTTCTTGAGTAGGTAGGAATGTGGGCATGAGCCACCAGCACTTGAATTTAGGGTCTAGGTGCTGTCCCTGAGCTTTTCTGCTCAAGGCTAGATCTCTACCACTTAAGCCACAGCTCTACTTTTGGCTTATTTTGGTGGCTAATCAGAGATTAGAGTCCCAAAGACTTACGTGCCTGGGCTGGCATTGAACCATGATCTTCAGATCTCAACTTCTTGAGTAGTTAGGATTATAGGCATGAGACACTGGCACTTAGATTAGCATTTTAATTTTTAAGAAAATATACTCACCAGGGCTGAGAATGTAGGTAGAGTGCTTGGCTTTGCATGCATGAAGCCCTGGGTTCAATTCCTCAGTACCACATAAACAGAAAAAGACAGAAGTGGTGATGTGGCTAAAGTGGTAGAGTGCTATCCTTGAGCAAAAGAAGCTCAGAGACAGTACCCAAGCCCTGAGTTCAAGCCCCAGGACTGGCAAAAAAGGGGAAAAGAAATATACTCATCTCTGTCTCTCACTTTTTGTCTTGAAGAAATACTATCAGTACAAAAGCTATGTATACTAGTATCAATTCCAATAGTAGCAATACTTACTTTTTTGTTGATTAGGGTTTTTGTCATCCATCACGCTGCAGAGTCACCTAAGACCAAACATATGACACTATTAATTTTATTAATTAGTTGGAGTTCCAAGTAACTCCAAATACTGAAATATGAAACTTCATTGAAAGATATTTGGGTCTAAGCTCAGTGTCCACCAAAATTAACATGTGGCTCCACACAAAATAGCAAGTTAAGTCTTAGCTTTCCACCTTATGATATAAAGAAATCTATTATTAGGTTGGGCACTAGTGACTCACATTTATAGGAAGTCTCTTGGACATATCCAAGAGACTCTTACCTCCAATTAACTACCAAAAATACAGAATTGAAGATGAGGCCATGTACTAGAGTGCCAACAGTGACAGAATAAAAGTTGGTGCACATGCGTGTGCACACACACACGCAGAAACCTATTATTTGAATGGACTTGGTTAAATTAAATGTAGATACATATAATCTTTTTCTCATACAAAAGTTTACCTTCTGAATTTGGTACATTTGATATATGCATGTAATTAGTTTTAAATAATTGTCTCATTCCTGAATGAATGCGAATTTAGTAAATAAAATGCTGAATGTTGTGCTCACTTTGGTAGCACATATACTAAAATTGGAATGATACAGAGAAGATTAGCATGGCCCCTGCACAAGGATGACATGCAAACTCGTGAAGCATTCCATATTTTTTTAAAAAATGCTGAATGTTTTGTCCATCTACTACTTGAGGAAATCTGATGAGTTAATACAATACAATTAAATTTTAAAAGGAATCCTTATGTAAATTTTTGGGAAATTTGAATTTAGAAATGCTGTCACATTTATCTTTAACTCTGACCTATTCTTCACATTTCAGAAATAAATGCTATTCTTACCATATGGAAGCACATATTTAAATTAGGTTTTTTTATTGCTTTAAGTACTTATAATTAAAAATTTAAATACAAGGATTTAAATGGTTATACACATATATATTCTACCTAAAATATTTTCCCATTTATTTATTTAAACATAATTTTATTGTTATAATTAAGGTGTTGTGTCAGACAGGTTACCACTTCATAAGTCGGTAATGAGCACATTTCTTTTTTGGACAGTATCACCCCTTCTTTCACTTTCCCCCACTTTACTCCTGTCCCTGCCCACAAGTTTATTTTCCACATAGTGTACACTGAATAGTATGATTGCATTTGTTCACCCTTCCTCTCTCCATTTCTGTGTCCCCTTGATCCCTCCTTAAGAGGCAAAAATCACCCAAACAAAAGCAAAAACCATCACCACCAACAGCAACAACAACAACAAAACCCACCACATTTCTATTTCCCAGAATTCATTTCAATATAGTATTTTAACTGTTCAGAGGATTTACACTTTGGGGTGTATCCACCTTTAGTCTGACTATATGTGCATGCCTAGAATCCTCTATAAGTCATTATGCCAAGTTATATTTTAGGTAGGTCTAACTTCCAAAAAGAGAAAACATACACCATTTTTGTCTCTTTGAGCTTGGTTTACCTCACTTAACATGATTTGTTCTAGGCCCATTCATTTCCCTGCAAAGGACATAGTTGTTTTTGTTTTTTGGTTAGTGGGGCTTGAACTTGGGCCTGGGCACTGACCCTAAGCTTTTTTTGCTCAAGGCCAGCACTCCAGCATTTTGAGCCATTGCTCCACTTCTGGTTTTCTGGTGATTAACTGGAGATAGAGTCTCACAGACTTTCCTACCTGAGCTAGCTTTGAACCATGATCCTCAGATCACAGCCTCTTTAGTAGCTAGGATCACATGCATGAGCCATCAGTGTCCAGCTTCAAGTGATATAATCTTATTATTTCTAATGGATGAGTAAAATTCCATTCTGTATATGTGCCACATTTCTTGGATGCACTCACCTACTGTAGGACATCTGGGCTATTTCCATAACTTGGCTACCGTGAATAATGCAGCAATGAACATGGATGCGCAAGTGCCTTTACCATATCCTAACTATAATGTTTGGTGTAGATGCCCAAGAGGGTATGACTGGGTCATAGGGAAGATCTCTGTTCAGTCTTTTGAGGACCCTCCAGATAGCTGTCCAGAGGGGTTGTAGTAGTTTACATTCCCACCAACAGTTCAATAGGGTTCATTTCCCTCTCCCCTACCATCCTGCCAGCATTTGTTACTTGCTCAAATTCTTGTTGGTCAATCTAATTGGTTGATGTGGAATCTCAAAGTTGTTTTGAATTGCATTTCCTTTATGTATCTATTTCCTCATGTATCTATTTGCCATTCTTACTTCTTCTGAGAAGTCTCTCTTTGTGTCAGTACTTTGGTCAGGGCTTGGGTGCTATCTCTGAACTTTATCTCTCAAGGCTTGTATTCTATCACTGGAGCCATAGCTCTACTCCAGATTTTTGTGGTTAATTGGAGGCAAGAGTCTCAAGAACTTTCCTGCCTATGCTAGCTTTGGGCTGGGAGACTCCACCTCACAAAGAAAAAAAAAATTTAAAGAAGGGAAAGGAAGGTTTAAGGAAGGGAAGGAAAGGGAAAGGAAGGCAAGGGGACAGGAGGGAAAGGGCAAAGGATGGGAATGGAAGGTACAGAGCATGGGAAGGAGGGAGGTAGAGGATGGAAAGGAATAAAGGACAAGAAGTGAAGGGGAAGAGGAAAAGAAGGAAAGGGGCAGGACAGAGGTTAGGAAGAGAAAGGAAGGGAAGCAATAATAGGAAGGGAAGGAACTAGGAGAGGGAAAGGGAGAAGAGGGGAGGAAAAATAAAAGGAAGGTAATGTTCAGAGGATGGGAAGAGACAAAGGATGAGACTAGAAAGGAAGGGAAGCAGAGTGGAAGGGAAGGAAGGAGGAGAAGAGTGAAGGGAAGATGAAGTAAAAGGAAGGTAAGGATCAGAGAATGAGAAGGTAGGGGCAGAGAAAAGGAAGGGAAAGGCCAGAGGATGGAGAGGAAAGGGGCATAAAATCGAAAGGGAAGGTGCAGAGAATGAGTGGTAAGAGGTAAAGGGAAGTGGGAGAGGATGGAGAAGAGTGAGGAGGGAAAGGAGGGAGGTGACTGTGAGGAAGAGGAGAACGGAGGTAGAGGAGAGTGGAGGTAGAGGAGGGGAAGAGGGAGGGGGAAGGAGGAAAGGGACAAGAGAAAAAGAGAGAAGCTGTAATCTGAGGAATGAAGTTCAAAGCCAGCATGGGCAGAAAAGTCTGAGTGACTCATTTCAAAAAGAAAAGAAAACAAAGTAAAGGAAAGCAAGCAGGGTAATGGAGGAGAGGAAGAGTCTGAAGTCTGAGCACTGAGGTTCAAATCCAGCATGGGCAGTAAAGTCTGTGAGACTCATCTCAAAAATAAAAGAAAATAGTTTGGCAGAGGAAGGCATGGGACTAAAGGAGAGGGAAAGGAGGGAAAGGCTGAAATCTGAGGAATGAGGCTCAATGCAAGTTTGGGCAGAAAAGACCACAATACTTGGAAAGGAATGGAAAAGAAAGGAAATAGAGGAGTGTATGAGATGGGAGAGGGGGAGAGAGAGGAGTAATAAGATGGTGAGTGAAATAGGAGGAGGGAGAGGCTGAATATCCGAGGACTGAAGTTCAAGCCAGTCTGGGCAGAAAATGCTGCAAGACTCCATCTTAAAAAGGAAAGGACAAAAGAAAGAAGAGAAGAGCTAGGTGCTGGTGCCTCTTGCTTGTTATCCTAGCTAATCAGGAGGATGAGATCTGAGGATTGAGGTTCAGGAAAGACCTTAAGACTTTTTTTTTTTTGCCAGTCCTGGGCCTTGGACTCATGGCCTGAGCACTGTCCTTGGCTTCTTTTGCTCAAAGCTAGCACTCCACCATTTGATCCACAGTGCCACTTCTGGCTTTTTCCATGTATGTAGTGCTGAGGAATCGAACCCAGGGCTTCATATATGCAAGTCAAGCACTCTACCACTAGGCCATATTCCCAATTAACCATAGTAGTTGAGTAGTTGAGGTTCCTTGACTTATCATTTTTCTTGTGGTTTTTATGGTTTGTTCTGCCCATATGGAAATCAAAGCAAATCCAATACCACAACAGAACACAATTTTAAGACAAAAACCAATCCAGAGCCCTGTAATTGCATAGACTTTAGAGGTTCAAAATCATAGCTATGTATTCTCCTATTTACTTCTCACTTTCTTTGTTTGGGGAGGGGTATTTTCTCTCATTTGTAGTAACTAGAATATGTCTAGAATATTTTTAGGAGAGGATCACAATAGCTCAATAGCTATGTGTATATGATAATATAAAATGATGCTTATCAAAATGAATTACAAGAAATGGAAACAAGAGTTCATTTTCAGTGTTCTGTTTTCAGTTATTTCCTTTTCCTTTCTTATCCTTTGTTTTATTCCCTACTGACACTGTTTTTATTTCTCTACCCTCTGTCTTGTATATAATTTAATTGATTTGAGGAAGGGAAGGGGAATCACAGAAACAGTGGGACAAAGGGTGAACCAATTCAACAGTGATACTAACTAGACACTATGCTGGAAATGAACTTTACAACTTGGGGTGAGAGGAGTCAGTAAAAAAGCTAAAGGACAGCACTGAGGTTCTAAGTTCAGGCCCTAGTACTGGCACTAAATATATAAATCCATATTGAGTAGAGATTAAGAATATTGAAAAAAGAAAACAAAAGAGGGGGCTGGGGATATGGCCTAGTGGCAAGAGTGCTTGCCTCGTATACATGAGGCCCTGGGTTCAATTCCCCAGCACCACATATACAGAAAATGGACAGAAGTGGCGCTGTGGCTCAAGTGGCAGAGTGCTAGCCTTGAGCAAAGAGAAGCCAGGGACAGTGCTCAGGCCCTGAGTCCAAGCCCCAGGACTGGCAAAAAAAAAGAAAAAAAGAAAACAAAAGAGGGTGTGGGTATGGGAGAAGAATGAAAGGGAGAGGAGGCAAAGAGAGATAGAGACAGAAAGACAGAGGGAGGAGAGAGGGAGAGGAGGAATAGGAGAGAGAAGGAGAGGCGAGGCTGATTATCTGGGGAGTGAAGTTCTAAGCAAGCCTGTACAGAAACTCTTTAAGATTCCATCTTCAAAAGAAAAGAACTCACAGCCAGCCTGGGAAGGAAAGTCTGTGAGTCTTTATCTCCAACAAACTACTCAGAAAAGGCCAGAAGTGGCGCTGTGGCTCAAGTGGTACCTCGCTAGTCTTCAGTCAAAAAAGATCAGGGACAGTGCCCTGGGCCTGAGTTCAAGGTCCAGGTCTGGCGAAATTAATTAATTAATTAAATGACAAGATAGAAAAAATAAAGAAGATGGAAGGGGAGGGGAATCAGTGTGGAAAAGAGGGAGAGCAGGGCAAGAAGAGGGAGGAGGGAGAATAGTAAGGATAGGGTAATCAGAAGAGGAAGAGGATAGAGAGGGAAGTGAGAAAGGAGAATGAGGAAGAAAAGAAAGGAAAGGTGCAGATGAAGGAGAGGTCAGGGGAGGACAGGAGCGAAGAGGGGAAGGAAGGCAGGGGAAGAGGAGAGGAAAGGGGAGGCAGGAGAGAAGAGGAGAGAAGAAAAGAGAGGAGGTGAAGGCAGGGAAACGGAGGACAGGGGCGGGGAGAGAGGGAGAGTAGAAAAGATAAGAAGCCAGGAGGAAACAGGGGAGAGGAGGGAAGGAAAGAGCAAGGAAGAGGAAGAGAGAGGAAGGGAGGGAAGAGGAGGACAGGAGAGGGAGAGGAGGGAGAGGAGGAAAGGGGAAGGGAGGGCAGAGGAGGGGAACAGAGTGGAGGAAAGGGGAGGAGAGGAAGGCAGGAAGTTAGGGATGGGGAGGGGAGGGGGAGAGGAGATGGCATAGGAGGAGAGGAAAGAGGAAGGGAGGGCAGAGAAGGGGAGAAGACAAAGTTTGGCAGGGGAAGAAAAGAGTAGACGAGAGAAGACAGAGGGGAAAGAGGAGGGGAAGGCAGAGAATGGGAGAAAAGGGGATGGAGAGAACAGGAGAGGAGGGGAAGGCAGGAGAGTGGAGAAGAGGGAGAAGAGGAGAGAGGATGAGAGGGGAGAAGAGAGCAGATGAATGGAGGGGAGGGTAGAGGACAGGCAAATAAAGGATAGGTGAATTTCCTTTGGTGTACGCTACGTGATTACTGTATATGATTTTGGTACACTGGATATTGTATATACGCCTACCTGAACTAGGGAAGGGAAAGAAAAACGAGGGTGTAAGATATCACAAGAAATGTACTCACTGCCTTATTATGTACTGTACCCCTTTTGCACAACACCTTGTCAACAAAATTTAAATTAAAAAATAGAATAAACATAAAAAAAGGGATAGAAGAGAGGAGGGTAGAAGACTGAAAGAAAGAGGGGAGGGGAAGTAAGGGGACAGTAAGGCAAGGGAGGAGAGAAAAGGAGAGGGCAGGAGAGGAAAGGGGAAAATAGAGGAGAAGAGAGGAACTACTGGGGAGGAAAGGTGATGAGAGAAAAGAAAAGAGGAAAGAGAGGAGAGGGGAGAGCAGGAGAAGGGAGAAGAGAGGAAAGGAGGTAAAGACACAAGGGGGAAGAATAGAGAAAAAAGAGCAGTGTAGTGGAATGGGGAGGGCAGGGGAGAGGAAGAGAAAATGGCAGGGAGGAGAGTAGATGAGAGATGGGGAAAGAGGAGGGGAGAGGAGAAATTTTAGAGGTGAGGAGAAAAGGGGAAGGCAGAGGAAAGAAGAGAGAATGGAAGAGAAGGCAGGGGAGGGCATGAGAAGGTAGAAGAAGGAGGGAGGGCAGAGGAGCACAGGGGACAGAGGAAAGAAATAGGGAAGGAATGGTGAGGGAAGAGAGGGGAGAAGGGGGGAGAAGAGGAAGAGGGAAGATGAGGAGGGGAGGAAAGATGATGACAAAGAACAGAAGAGGAAAGAATTGGGGAGAGGGAAGGAAAGAGCAGAGGAGGACAGGAAAGGGGCTGGAGAAGCAAGAGGAGGGGGAGGCAAGAGAAGGGAGAAGGAGAGGAGAGGAAAGGAAGGTGGAGGGCAGGAGAGGGAGAAGAGGGAGGAAAGGAGGGGAGAAATGGGTAGGGGAGAAAAGTGGAGGGGAGGGCAAAAGAGGAGTGGACAGTGGAGGGGAGGGCAGGGCAAGAGAGGAAAGGGCAGAGGAATGTAGGGTTTGAGGGAAAAGAGGAGGGAAGGGCAAGGCAGGGGAGTGGAGAAGAGATAGAGGAGAGGAAAGCAGGGCAGAGTAGGGATGTGAAAAAGAGGGAAAAGAGAGGAGGAAACGGGAGACGGGGAATAGGCAGAGGCCAGGGGAATGGAGAGAGGGAATGAGAGGAAAATAGAGGAAGAGGAAGGAGGGAAGGGCAGGGGAGGGGAGAAGGAATCGGGAGGGGTGAGCAGAAGAGGAGAGGAAAGAGGATGGTTGATGGTGAGTTGAAGTAGAGGCAGGGGAAGGGAGGGCAGGAGAGAGGAGGGCAAGAGAGGAGCGGGGAGGGCAGGAAAGGAGGGGAGATCAGAGGAGAAGAGGAAGGAAGAGAGTACAAAAGAGGAGGGGGTAGGACAGGAGGTCAGTGGTTGGGAGAACAGGTTGAGAATGGGAGAGGAGGTCAGGGGAAGGCAGAAGATAGAGAAGAGACGTGGGACAGGGAGGAAAGAAGTGAGGGGAGAAGAGAGAGGGTTGGAGGGCAAGGGAGAGAAGAAGAGGGAGAAGAGAGGTCAGGGTAGGAGATGGCGGTGGAGGGATAAAGAGGGAGAGGAAAGGAGGGGGTGGAAGGCAGTGAAAGAGCGAAGAGGAAGAGAAGGGGAGGGGAGGATAGAAGAGGGAGAGGAGAAGAGGAGGGGAGGAGGGGGAAGGGAGAGGAGAAGAAGAGGAGGGGAAGGGAGAAGAGGGAAAGAGATGGCAGGGGAGAGGTGGCAAGGGAAAAGGAAAGCTGGGGAGGAGAGCAGAGAGTGGGCAGTGAAGAGGAAAAGGAGAGGAGAGGAGAGGAGAAGGCATCAGAAAGCAAGACAGGAAAAAGGAGAAGGGGGGATGAAGAAAGAGGAGGACAGGGGGAGGAGGAAAGGAAAGAAAAGGGGAAGGCAGGGGAGGAGAAGAGGGGAGTGCAGGAGATAATAGGGAAGTGGAGGGCAGGGGAGAAGAGAGAGAGGGAAGGAAGGGGCGGGGAGGGTAAGAGAGGAGGGGAAGACGGCTGGAGTGCAAGGCAGGGGAGGGGAGAAGAGGGGAGAGGAAGAAGAGGGAGAAAGGAGGGCAGAGGAGAGGAGAGATAGGAGAGGAAGAGGGAGAGGTGGAAGAGGAAATGGGTGAGGGAGAGGAAGGGAGAAAGAGGAAGGAAAAAGGCTAAAAATCTACCAGTGCAAGCAGGTAAATGTAAGTGACATTTTTCTCTAATTAAGCAGCAAAATACTGGAAGTGGAGTTGTGTCTCAAGAGTGCCAGTGTTGAGGGGAAAAAAAATCAAGTGAAAAAGTGAAGCCCTGAGTTCATGATGTGCTCCCAGCACAGGTACACACACAAACACACCCACATACACAAACTCACACACACACACAAAAAACCTGGAATGAAATGGAAATGTCAGTATTTACTAGAAAACTACCTGGAAAAAATTACTGTTAAACAGAAACACTTGAGATCTGGAGTTCAAAAATTTAAAAAGGGCGCTGGGAATGTGACTTAGCAGTAGAGTGCTTGCCTAGCATGCATGAAGTCTTGGGTTTGATTCCTCAGCAACACATACACAGAAAAGGACAGAAGTGGTGTTGGGACTCAAGTGGTAGAGTGCTGGTCTTGAGCACAAAGAGGCTCAGGGATAGCATCCAGGCTCTGAGTTCAAGGCCCATGATGGACAAAAAAAGTCTTAAAAATTAAGGGGGGGCTGGGAATGTGGCTTAGCTGTAAAGTGCTTGCCTATCATGCATGCAGTCCTGGGTTCGATTCTTCAGCACCACATAAACAGAAAAAGGCAGAAGTGGTGCTGTGGCTCAAGTGGTAGAGTGCTAGCCTTGAGCAAAAAGAAGCCAGGGACAGTGCTCAGGCCCTGAGTTCAAGCCCCAGGACTGGCAAAAAAAAAAAATAAGGAGGGACAGCTGGAAATGTGGCTTAGTGGTAAAGTGCTCGTTTAGCACTCATGAAGCCCTGGGTTTGATTCCTCAGCACTACATAAACAGAAAAAGCCAGAAGTGGTGCTGTGGCTTAAGTGCTAGTTTGAGCAAAAAGAAGCCAGAGACAGTGCTCAGGCCCCAGGACTGGCAAAAAAAATTAAAAGGGAAAGTGGGACACTGGTGGCCTGTAATCCTAGCTACTCATGAGGCTGAGATATTAGGATCAAGGTTCAAAGCCAGCCTGGGCCAATTCACCACCAAAAAGTCAGAAATGGAACTGTAGCTCAAGTGACAGAGTGGTAATCTTGAACACAGAATTAATGGACAGAACCTAGGTCCTAAGATCAAGCCCCAGGACTGGCACACACAAAAAAAGAGGCGGACTGAATATTTCTTTAGATTAGGTTACTTTTCCCCACCACTCCACTTCCATTAAAAAAGGGGGGCACATGCCAGTGGCTCATGCCTGTAATCCTAGCTACTCAGGAGGCTGAGATGTGAAGATCATGGTTCGAAGCCATCCCAGGGATAAAAGTCCCCAAGATACTCCTATCTCCAATTGACCACTCAAAACCTGCAAGTCGCACTGTGGCTCCAAGTAGTAGAGTCCTAGCCTTGAGCATAGGAGCTAAGGGACAGCGCCCAGGTCCTGAATTCAAGCCTTGTGACTGTCAAAAAGGGGGAGAGGGGGCACAGCTTGGCCCTATTGGTTCATGCCTGTAATCCTCACTACTCAGGAGGCTGAGATCTGAGGATTGCGCTTCAAAGCCATCCCAGGCAGAAAACCCTCTCTGAGACCCTTATCTCCAATTAACCACTCAAAAACTGCAAGTGGCAAAAGAGCTCAGGGACAGCGCCTAGGTCCTGAATTCAAGCCCTTTGACAGGCAAAAAGGGGGAGGCACCGCTGGGCCCTGTTGGCTCATAGCTGTACTCCTATCTACTCATGAGGCTGAGATCTGAGGGTTGAGGTTTGAAGTCAGCTAGGGTCAGGAAAGTCTGAGACTTATCTTTAGGTAACTATCAAAAAGCCAGAAGTAGTTGGGTGCCAGTGGCTTACACATGTAATCCTAGCACTGAGGAGACTGAGACCTGAGGATTGCAATTCAAACCCAGCCTAGGCAGGAAAGTCCGTGGGACTCTTATCTTCAATAAACTCTCAGAAAAAAGCCAGAAGTGGCACAGTGGCCCAAGTGGTAGAGTGCTAGGCTAGCCTTCAGCACAAAGAGGCTCAGGGACAGCACCCAGGCCCAGAGTTCAAGTCCCAGGACCGGCCAAAAGGGGGATGGGGTACAATTTGCCAGATCTTATTTCAAGAACTTGTTCTACTTACTGACCATATGACCATTCCTTTACACTGTTTTCTCGCCTTCAAATCAGTTCAATACATCACAGCCCACTCCAAAGGGGGTGCTATCAGGGAATATAAAAATGCAAAATAATTGAATTTGTAATGATATTAAAACAGGCAAAGATCTAAATTTTCTAAGCAAGTGCCCTCATAATCTTTCAGGAGTGGGAAAAAATAATTTTGTCTAGTCCTCCAATGCAATCAAAGGTAGGATCTGAAATTCAATAAATGTAGCTCTTTTCAAGAGAAACTCAGTAAAGTAGACACAAACTGACGTTATTAATAACCAAATGGTCTTTGGGAAGAAACAAAAACGAACGAACCAACAAAAGTTCCCCATCCCTGAAGGTACCAGTTTGAGAAGTGCCCAAAGCAGGACACCTCACAAATGCTTGGAGGAGACTTGTAGTCTAGAATTGCATCTGTAGATTTCAAATGTATATTTAATGGTACTAAAGGACATTAAAACGCAGTCCTAATCTGAAACATATAAATTCACAGACTTTTTAAAAATTCAACAAATCTTAAACAAAGGGAATCCTCTAATGCTCTTCTTTGCTTGGAGAAATTGGTTCACTTGATGCTGTCCTCAGACATCTTCCTAAAAAGCACCCAAACTTAGGAGATAAGTTGAAAGGAAGTCCCTCCATCTCTTTGGCAGGTTTTCTGAGGAAAACCTCAAAATGAGATCATTTTTTCCATCTCATTAAGAAAGCCCCTGCTCAGCACGCTGTTAGAAAATCGTGTCTCTAACCCCACGTTTCCCCTCAGGGCTTTTATCCTCCAGACAATAACGGGATGGAGCACGATTTCTGTGACAGAGGAGGGAGTCCCTTCGGCGAGAACAAGAGTGCAAGCACGGAAATATCCGTGGCAAGGGGACCAGGCAGAACCAAAGGTCTGTGGGAGCATAGATAACTCAAAGTTTGGAACCCCAATAGTTTCACCATTGAAACTGAAGGGACTTGCTAGTGGGCGGGTCTCGTCAAAACATCAGCATTAAACATACAAAGGGAGTCGTCCCCACGCCAAAAAGCTAGAAATAGACAAGTCTCACAGGCCTCAGGAGCTGAGGCAGCTAGTCCGTGGAGCTCGCCCCCTCGACACAGCTAACCAGTCTCCCAGTGGCTTCTCTCCCACGCACCCGAGACCTTTGCAAGCGCGAGCGCTGAGGAGGGTCCCTCACAGAACGTCCTCTCCGAGAGCCCTCCCGCTTCAAAGCCCAGTCAAAATGGTGGCCCACCCGCCTCCGCACAGCGAACCTCGCACGCTCCCCGCGCCCCAGTGAATTGCCTCGACTCCAGCCACCCTTTGCCCACTATCTCAGCAGCTGGGCGGCCACCCTTCTCCCTCCCAGCGGGAGAAAAGCCCAGGCCCTTTTCCCCGAGGTAAAGGCGGAGACGGGGGCGGGAGCCACTTACCTCAAACCGAGCTAATCTGCCTGACTGGAGCTGAGTGGAGGAGGAGAAAGAGGAGGAGGAAAGGGAGGGGCGCGAAAAGACCGTGCAGCTGCCGCTGCAACGAGCTCAGCGAGCTGCCCAGACTTCCAATACAGAACGACTGCCTCCGCGGTGCGTGAATATATAGCCTCGCGCGCTGCCTCATGGGAAGGCGTTCGTGCAGCCCCTCCTCCCACCCGGGGATTGGACGGGCCACTCTCCCGCCAAGACTAACGCCTTGCCTTGCCTTGCTTTTCCTCGAAGGCAAAGGTGAGTTACAGGTCACTCACCCTCCCCAAGCAGACAGAGCCCATTTTGAAGTGACCACATTTGTACACGACCATTTGCAAACACAAATTATGGTGTGCATATGTGTGTGTGTGTGTGTTAAGACTAATACTGGGACTTGAGCTCAAAAGACTTGTGCCTCCAGTCTGGCTTTTTGCCAGATACAGAGATAAAAATCTCACAGCCTTTTCTAACTGAGCTGACTTCAAACTTTGATCTTCCAGGTCTCAGGCTCCTGAGTAGCTGTGATTAGGAGCACCAGACACCAGTGCCTAGATATTAAAAATATTTTTAGAGTGAGAGTTTTTTGTAAGTCCCGGGGTTTGAACCAGGGCCTATACACTATCCCTGAGCTTCCTGGGCCTCGACAGGGCCTGCACACTATCCCTGAGCTTTTTGTGCTCAAGGCTAGAGCACTGCCACTTGAGCCACAGTTCCATTTCTGCCTTTTTGGTTTTCTGGTGGTGGTATATTGGAGACAAGAGTCGCACAGACTTTCCTGCTGAGGCTGGCTTCAAACTGCAATCCTCATATCTCAGCCTCCTGAGTAGCTAAGATTACAGGAGTGAGCTACCAAATTGGCTTGGTTGCCCCTACTACAATTAGATGTTTTGGAAGGTAACACCTTTCTGGTTGACTATCACAGCATTCTTATTAGTTGTTAGTTCCCAGTCAAGTTCTTTCTTCAAATTCTCTCCCTAGTTTCCTAAGAAGTTTCTGGAACCTAAAACACAGTAAACAGGGGCAGAGGCAAGATGTTCTAAAACAATTTCTTTTTTGCATCTGATTTGAGCCTGGTAGCTAGGCCAAGATGCTAACAGGCCATGTCCTCTATCCTAACTTTAATTCTTTCATAACTGAGGCACACATAGATAAGACGTGTTCATATTTGCTATTGCCACTTATAAAAATTGTGCACTAATCTGTCCCTATCTAAGGAATATCCTAAGACCCCGACCAATTCCCTGCATCATGACCATCAAAAAGTATTAATAAATGTTCTTTGGGCCAGATAAATGAACATCACATTCCAATAACAGATCTTTACTCAGCAAAATAAATTCACTTTAATAATACATGCATAGTATTGCATTTTTCTATCCTTAAGTGAACTTTTGGGGAGAGACCCCTAATTAAGGCCTCATGTTTATACACTGCAAGTCATGAATAGCATTATAACCCTAGGCTTGAAACGCCAGCACCAGGAGCTTCTGGCAAGGGCAGTTGGTCTAGATGTGTCTTGTGGCCTCCAAAAGGTGTGAAAAGAGTCTTTGGGAGGAGGTGCTACTGTCCAGCCTTCTTGGCTGCTTTCTCTCCAGGGGACCTGGATGCCAGGAACTTAAATGCCTCGCCCATCCCCCTTAGGAAGGCTTTGTGCTCCAACATAAAGTGGCCCGTTCAGCTTAGGAGTTTGCTGCTTCCTTTGCGCTGATCTCGGAAGAGAGCTGAGGACTAGGAATTAGGTTTTCCCTCTGGTGGGGAATTGTGGCTGGAGCGCAAATCCTAAGTGATGCTGAGACCACCTCAGCAGATAAAATGTCTGCCTGAGAAGACCCGGAAGTTCTTTCCCCAAAGATCTTCACCTACTCTCAGAGGAAGAGATGGCCAGGCCTGGGGCCCCCCCTCCCCCTCTTATTCCACAGATCATTTGAGGTGCCGGCACCCCACCTCCACCCTCTAGCCAAGGGAGCTTTAATCACAGGGGCTGGTGATGGGGCTGGGAGGGCAGGCAATTTCGCACGGTGGGGTGGGGGTGCGGTGTGATGGGGGATGGGAGGAAGCAGTGAGTTGGGGGTGAAGAGGCACCCTGGCTTCCCGCTCCTTTACTTGGCGCGAAGTCTAAGGCTGAAGATCTCATTTAGGGGAGCAGAATAGCCACACAGGCACGTGTCTAGAGTCATTAGCAGATGGTGAACTGCTCTGCGGTGGGCTCAGGGTGGAGGCCTAGAGAACAGGCGGCAAGTCCAGGGCAGTAAAAGCAGGAGGTGGCTAGGCTAAGGAAGGACTCCTGCCAAGGGCCTTAGTAATTGCCACTATTTCTGTTTTCTTTTTAATAATGTGCCTTGGACACTCAGAGAGAAACTTTTTGCTCTGGAGCACCCCATTGGTCCCTGGTTAGGGACTGAAGGATTGCCCCCCCCCATTGCCTCAGGCGCTTACAGACACCTGGTAGAACCTCAGGTATGTGTGAACCTGCTTTGATATGCAAGCAGGGAAACTCACCTAGGCAGGCCCAGCTATAAACAGTCCTTTGTGGGCCCAAGGAAAAGCCCCAAACTTCCCAGACCTAATGTTTTTTTTTTCATTAGCCTCTGCCTCCTTGCTCAGATCCCTTATAAGCCTGGTCCCAAATTCGCCCCCTCCCCCTTGCACCATCTCCAAACTAGCTGGAAGGTCTGTGCCCCTTGCTGTTTGTCAATAAACAGTCCTTGCCTGTTGAGGATCCAGTCCATTTTCTGTTCTCCATTTCCCTAACACGGACATTCTCACATGTGGCTAAACCAGAGGTCATTTCCCTGCAACTTTTCAGCCCTATCGCTTCCCAGCGAATGCAGAATTTAAACTCTTCCCAGATCTCCACCACTCAAGCAGAGGTTGAACTTTCAACTCATCAGGCAGGTCCCTCACTACCGGGAGCCAGTGTCCTGCTGGGAGTGGGAGAGGAGCAGGAGAGGACAGAAATGCAGCCAGGACATTTGCAAAAGTAACAGAGCATACTCTATTTTCAAATAGGCTTAGGAAATATTACCACTTGATAATACTGGCCATTTATTTGTGGACTAGTTAAAACGTCAGTGAAGCAAAAGACAAAAAAATACAAATTTAGATTGATTTTAAAATCAACCTCTTTTATTATTCAGTATTCAGATTACATTACAAGTACTTAGAATAAGTTAGATTTTTATTCTTATAGTAACATTGCCTTTTTTTTTTTTTGCCAGTACTGGGGCTTCAACTCTGGGCCTGAGCACTGTCCCTGTGCTTCTTTTTGCTCAAGGCTAGCGCTCTACCACTTGAGCCACAACACCACTTCTGGCTTTTTTGTTTTTCATTTCATTTTTAAATTTTTATTTTTTGTGTTTATGTGGTACCAAAGAATTGAACCCAGGGCCTATGCATGCTACGCAAGCATTCTATCACTAAGAGTCCTTGCACCACTTAAAAAAATAGTTTCTTGGAGATAAGAGTCTCACAGACTTGCCTGTCTTTGAACTGCGATCCTCAGATTTCAGCCTCCTCAGTAGCTAGGATTACACACTGTGAACCACCAGGGCCTGGCTTGTCATGCTCCCTTTAAAGGGCAGTTTTGTTTTGTTTTGTTGCCAGTCCTGGGGCTTGAACTCAGGGCCTGAGCACTGTCCTTGGCTTCTTTTTGCTCAAAGCTAGCACTTTACCACTGAGCCACAGCACCACTTCTGGCTTTCTCTATGTATGTGGTGCTGAGGAATCCAGGGCTTCGTGTATACAAGGCAAGCACTTTACCACTAGGCCATATACCCAGCCCTAAAAGGCAGTTTTTGTAGCTGGCCTGTGGCTCAGACCTGTAATACTAGCTACTCAGGACTCTGAGATCTGAGGATAATGGTTCCAAATCAGACGGAGCAGGAAAGTCCTTGAGTCTTTTACATACAATTAAGCATCAAAAGCATCTGGACGTAGAGCTAAGGCTCAAACACTAGCCTTGAGCAAAAAAGCTGAGGAACAGTGACCAGGTCCTGAGTTCAAGCCCCAGGACCAGCACACAAAAAGTACTTTTTTGTATATTTGACTAATATCCTTTCATATTAAACATTTATATATATATATATATATATTTTTTTTTTGCCAGTCCTGGGCCTTGGACTCAGGGCCTGAGCACTGTCCCTGGGTTCTTCCCGCTCAAGGCTAGCACTCCGCCACTTGAGCTACAGCGCCGCTTCTGGCCGTTTTCTGTATATGTGGTGCTGGGGAATCGAACCTAGGGCCTCGTGTATCCGAGGCAGGCACTCTTGCCGCTAGGCTATATCCCCAGCCCAACATTTATATATTTTGTTTTTCAAAATTAAAAATTAGAAAATTTCTAAATTAAACACTTTTTTGTTAGTATGAAGATTTGAGCCCAGGGTCCCTTATTTGATTTTTTTTTTTAATTTTTTTTTTTTTTTTGGCCAGTCCTGGGCCTTGAACTCGGGGCCTGAGCACTGTCCCTGGCTTCTTCCCGCTCAAGGCTAGCACTCTGCCACTTGAGCCACAGCGCCGCTTCTGGCCGTTTTCTGTATATGTGGTGCTGGGGAATCGAACCTAGGGCCTCGTGTATCCGAGGCAGGCACTCTTGCCACTAGGCTATATCCCCAGCCCAAGGGTCCCTTATTTGGCTTGCTTACTTGACTGAAGTTCTATCTCTGGAGTCCTGCCTCCAGTCTGGTTTTTTATTGGTTATTTCAGAAATGCAGTCTCCCAGACTCTTCTGCCTGGGCTGGCTTTGAACTTCAAACCTCTAGATATCAATCTTTCAGAGTAGCTATTTTACCAGCCAGTGCTGGCTGCGAAGGTCATTTTAAAATTGTCATAAGGAGGTTGTGAGTATTAAGTAGAAAAAACTTTTTAAATTCTTTTGCCGAACATCTGAAAGTTATTGAGAACTCTATAAGCATCCATTTCCATTTTATTTGTGGTTCCTCAAAAATTATGAATCAATTTTGACTTAAAAAATGATGTTACGAATTCTTATGTGTTGAATGTTCCTTGGATAGGCATATGTTTTAAGTTTCAGAGTATGTACTGAACAAAACGATGGGCTTGTTATCATGGTTTAAAGTTATTTTTACTATCCTACATAATATTAATTGGTCATTTTAAAATTTCATTGTTATTATAATAATGTTATTATAATACGGTGATATACAAAGGGGTTACAATAACATAAGTCAGGTAAAGAGTACATTCATTTTTTTTAAGAGTACATTTCTTTTTGGACAATGTCACCCCTTTCTTCACACTATCCCAGTTCTTCCCTCCCATCTCCACACATAAGTTGTTTAATTCCTTTTCAACATAGTGTTTAGTGAGTACCACTGCTGCATTTGTTTATATCTATTGTCATTTTCCTTTTCTTCAAGTTTACCTTATTGTTATTATAGAGGTGATATACACAGGGGTTACATTTACATGCATCAGGTAATAAGTACATTTCTTTCCATACAGTGCCATTTATTCCTTCATTCTCTCCCATTCCCCCCTCCCAGCTCCACCCACCAGTTGCGTAGTTCACTTTTATCCATGTCCAGTTTGCTCCACTGCTACACTTTTTCACCTTTTTCCTCAGATTCTGTACCCTCTCCCCCTTCCCACGAATATGCACATGAATACACCGCACATAAAGTAAAGAAAACAGAATTACATCTGATGTCATTTTTGAAGGGGTGCTTGGAATCAAGCTTAGGACCTTGGAATGTTATGCTCTGCTACTAAGCCATATTATTTTTTGGTGCCACTCCAGGGGTTTGAACCCAGGCCCTGGGCACTGTTCCTGAGCTTTTGTGCTCAAGAATAGTACTCTACAGCTTGAGCTACAGCTCCACTTCTGGCTTTTTTTTGGTAAGAAGTCTATTAAGGATACAATGGTCTTTCTTGCCTGAGCTGGCCTGGAACTATAATCCTCAGACCTCAGCCTCCTGTGTAGCTAAAACTACAGGCAGGAGCCACTCATACCCAGCTTCATTTATCATTTTTTTAAATGAGGAGCAAAGGGTTGTACAAGTCAGGAAAATAAAATTTTGTATAAAAGCTGAAATCATGGGCTGGGAATGTGGCTTATCAGTAGAGTGCATGTCTAGCATGCGTGAAGCCCTGGGTTCCATTCCACAGCACCACATAAACAGAAAAAGCTGGAAGTGGCGATGTGGCTCAAGTGGTAGAGTGCTAGCTTTGAGCAAAAAGCAGCTCAGGGATAGCTCCCAGGCCCTGAGTCCCAAGCCCCAGGACTGGCAAAAAAAAGTTGAAATAATAAAGGTCACTAGTTTGAAAAAAATCTCTTGAAAGTTACTGGAAGAAAACAAGACAACTTATATTCTTATGACAGAATGTAGATCAATAGATGTTTGTTTCTTAAAATTGGGGGGGGGGGGGCGGTGATGGTCCTGGGGCTTGAACCCAGGGCTTAGCAAGTACCCTTGAGCTTTTTTGTTCAAGGCTGGCACTCTAACAGCTTCATTTTTTTTGGTGGTTAATTGTAAATAAGCATCTCAAGGACTTCTCTGTTTGAGCTGGCTTTGAATCGAGCTTCTCAAATCTCAACCCCCTGAGTAGCTAGGATTATAGACATGAGCCAACTGTACCCTGCTAGTTTCTTAGGTTTTATATAGGTAAAGAAAATATTTACCTTCAAGCAATGAAATTTAAGTGAGTTTACGTATGTGAAGCTTAGTAAATGTTAAGTCCATTTATAATATACATTTGTTTCTCTAATTCTAGCATTTAAATATATGTATATATGGTTTTTTTTTTCTGAAATTACCGATCACCTTTAGTTCTCGTGCTTTACCTTATGTAGGCCAGCGTAAGTTTTCAGAGTTCTTTTTCCACATAAGACAAGTCAATCAAACAGAGGTTTATAATCTTTTTGTTTTTTTTTTTTTTGCAAGCAGCTAAAAGGGCGTTTATTTCAGGGTAGCTGGGTCCTCCACACACAGTAAACTGGTGACGCTAAGAGGCCCTTAGCCTAGGGCTTCCAGCTGTTTTACACATTCTTTGGGGAAGGCAGGGACTTGGCATACACCATAGCATCTTTTAACAAATCAACACCCACCGCGGGAAAATTATAAAATAATTCTAAAGCATGTATGGCATATTTGGTGGGAGGTTTATAATCTTAAAAGGAATAAAAGAGCCTCAAGATTTACTCGTTCATCAAGGACTTTACGGCCCTGAAGAAATCATATTTACATTCTCCCGAACCTGTGGTTTGTTGAAAAATTAATTTACCCCATCTCTGCTTTGATCTTCTTGTAAATTATTTCCTGAGACAAGATTTAACTTGTGAGGGCCTCACGGCTAGCCAGCTGTCAGGTCGGGAACTGGCATAGAATTTCAGGTGTCCTGCAAGGGGGGGGGGGGCGCTTCAGACCAAATGCCACCGAGATGCCAGTGTTCCCAGGAAAGAACAGAGCATCAAACAACAAGGAAGCTTAGTTTTGTCTCCAAAGAAGAAAAAGCGCTTTGGGAGAATGCACAATTTTATACTCTAGCACTCCTCTTTGTTACAAAAGGGTATGCTGTGGCTGTTTCAGTTTTATTTCTTTAATCTACAGTAAGGAGGCTGAACATAACCTCAGTGATCTCTCTTTCACACTGCCTAAAAGGATGGAATGTAGGACTTCCACTCTTCAGCAGCTCTTTCTGTCCTGCAAAATACATGCTCCCAGCCAGCCCAGATAGGAAAGTCCATGATACTCCTATTTCCAATTAACCACCAGAAGTGGAGCTGTGGCTCAAGTGGTAGAGCAACTAGCCTGGAGGGGAAAAAAACAAAACAGGGACAGTGCTCAGGCCCTGAGTTCAAGCTCCAGGAACAGCGCGCATGTCACACACACACACACACACACACACACACACACACACACACACACACACGCACAGCACGGTTCCAGACTCTAAGTGAAATGTTTAGTCAACAAAGACCAGAGAATTAATTGTATACTGTATTTGTTTACATGTTACCAGAAAATGTCCAGCTCCTAATTGCCAAATCTGAGAATATATTATCAAGATAGTACAAGGAACTGCAGAAGGAGTCAAGGTGAATTGTCATAAGATCATGTCTATTATTTTTGTGCTGGTACCGGAGCTTGAACTAAGGGCCAGAGAGCTGTCCCGTTTCACTCAGGGGTGGTGCTCTACCACTTAAGCCATTCCAGTTTTCCAGCTTTTTTGTGGTTAATTGGAGATAAAGTCTCACAGACTCTCCTGTTCTGGCTGGCTTCGGACTGCAATCCCCAGAGCTCAGCCTTTTGAGTAGCTAGGATTATAGGTGTGAGGCACAGGCGTCCAGTACTGTTTTTTCTGTTCTCCCCCACCCCCACCCCCAACCCTCTGTCCTAGGGCTGGAATTCAGGGCCTGAGCACTGTCCCTGAGCTCCTTTTGTTTATGGCTACTGCTTTACTGCTTGAGCCACAGCACCACTTCCAGCTTTTTCTGTGATTAATTGGAAATAATCTCCTGGGAGCTGGGCACTAGTGGCTCAGGCCTTGTAATAGTACCTACTCTGGAGGCTGAGATCTGAGGGTCAGGGCTGGAAGGCAGACCTGGAAAAAAAAGTCCCATTGAGACTCTTATCTTGAATTAACAACTCAAAAAGTAGAGGTGACGCTGTGGCTCAAAGTGGTACAGTGCTAGCTTTGAGTAAAAGAGATCAGGAACTGGGTTCAGGTGATGAGTTCAACCTCTAGAAACAGAAAAAGAAAAGAGTCTCACGGACTTTCCTGCCTAGGCTGGCTTTGTACCACGATCTTCAGATCTCAGCCTTCGAAGTAGCTAGGATTACAGGCGTGAACTGCTAGCGCCTGGCTTTTTTGGTCTTTTGGGTTTCCAACTTTCTCTTTCGTTTGGGCACCAATTGGGACCTTTGAGTAAGGGGTCTGTGAATAACTTTTTCAGTCACTAAGGACTGACATTCAATAGGTTCTTAGTTCTTAGGGTTATTGGCTTTACTGATCTTTATTTTCTTTTTCTTTTATTTTTGTTGTTGCCAGTCCTGGGCCTGAGCACTGTCCCTGGCTTCTTTTTTGCTCAAGGCTAGCACTCTTCCACTTGAGCCACAGCACCACTTCTGGCCATTTTCTGTATATGTGGTGCTGGGGAATTTAACCCAGGGCTTCATGTATACAAGGCAATCACTCTTGCACTAGGCCATTTTTCCAGCCCTCTTTATTTTCTTTCAGAGCTCGGTTATCTCACTAGATTCTCCCCACCTCCTATAGTGTTCATTTTCTCATTACAAAAAAAAAAACCCAAAACAAAACTCTTTGGTCTAGTCCCTTAAGCATTCCATCGGTTTTCTTTTTGTTGTTATTTGTCTGCTCAAGTGGGAAGCTCTGCCCTTCACTCCTTTCACCAAGCTCCTCCAGAAGCCCCGCCCTTCGAGTTCACCCCACATTCCTTGAGCCCTAGGGCTCAGTGCAGTAACCCCCCCACCCCCGCACACTTTGCCCCCTCACTCCAGGAACCCAGTCCTAGCTCGTCAAGCCCGTCCCTCACGCACATAGCCCACCGTGCCTGGCCCCACGAGTGACGAGGGCTCAGTCGCTCCCATCTTCTCGCTTTGCATTTTCTGGTCCTTTTCGGTCCAGATGGTGGGTGATGTAGTGATGGGGCTACACACCTTCCTCCCCCCCCCCCCCCCGTGGCGATCACTTTAACTGCTGAACCTACCAAATTCTCACAGATTAGCTCCTTCCTCCTGGCTTCTCTAGGGGAAAATCAAGATGCCCACTCGAAATCTTTGTACCCACAGCATTTTTTACTATTGATGCCCTCACCGCTTATTCGCGCGTTCTTGTTTAGGTTCGGAGGGGGCGGAGCTGAAGTGGCTTGCGCCACCGTTGCCGGGGCGACGCTTCGTTACTTCCGTTGGTTTCAGTACTTCCGGGTTGGCGCTGCGGTGGCGTTTCCGACTGTGGGAACCCTGGCAACCCAGTCGTCCGCCGTGCCGGAACAGGTGAGAGGGAGCTCCTGGACTTCCAGGCTGGGGAGCGGGGCTGGGCCGCGCCAGGCCGCGCGGGGCCGGGCTGGCCTAGTTCCCGGCCTGGGAGGGGCTTAACCGTCCTTTGATCTCTCTCTCCCTTCAGCTGAGTCCCTTCCCTGTCTTTCACTCTTCTGGCATCGGTGGTTTTCCTTCTTCGATTGAGCCCTGCTTCCTCGACCCCCCTGGGAGGCCGCCTCCTTCAGGCGCCTCCCTTCTCTCTACGAACTCGCTCTGACAGCTGAGGAACTGGCAAGATCCTGCTATCCAGAGGGTGAATGGGTATCTTTCCCGGAATAATCCTAATTTTTCTAAGGGTGAAGTTTGCAACGGCGGCCGTGATTGTAAGCGGAGTAAGCAAACACCTCCATTGTATTAGTGTGAGGGATACTGTTGAAAGATGCTCCCCCCTCAGTTTCTACCCTGTCACTCCTGAGGTCGAGGCATTAAAGGCATCGATTAAAATGCAGTTCAGTTACTTGATTGAGAAGGCAGCTATTATTTCCATGAGTTACTTTCTCAGACAAGGTAGACGATGAGACTATTTTCTGTTAGTGGGTCCTTCCCCTCCGCCGGTTAGAGATGCTTAGTCTAGAACATGTTTTCATTTCAGAAGCTATTCTCTAACCTCGCTGCCAACAAACATCTTGTCTATCTTCACACTATCCTAAACCTGCTTCTCTACTTCTCCTGTTAGTGATCTGCTCTTGCTGCAGCCCTAGTAGGCTACCTTAAATTTGATAGATTTCCTCAAGTCCCTTCCCCGTTGTTGTTGTTGTTTAAACCGAAACCCTACAGTATCCCTGGTTTCAAGCTCTTCAGTATAATTCTGTTCCTTTTACTTGCTTCAGCCAACAAATGAATTGTTGATTCCAGTTTTGCCCTTCAATTATTTCTCGGAACAAAACATACTGATGCCCACCTCCACATACTCTGTTTATTCCCACATTTGTGTGTAATTCCTCCTGTCCTCTCCACCACCAGTTTCGTTTACCTGTCTCTATGCAATCATGTTGATTGTCTCTTCATGCTCCTTTTGCTTTACAGTTTGTACTACACAGTTGAGCACTTGGTTCTTATCCAGTGAAGCACCTTGATTTCTTCCACCAGATGATAAGCTCTTTAAAAATAAACTACTACATTTCTCTGCCCAGAAAGATAGGTAAAACAACAAATACTGTCTGGTGTTGGAACATATTTCTGTGATTTTTTAACATGATAATTATAGCACCTTGCAGGTTTGAGTGCTGAATATACCTTCAATAAATAACTGATGGATCCCCATCATTGCCTTCTAAATCTGAGAATCTCTATTTAATACCTATTCTTTCTTAAAGGACAAAGAAATATAGAAAAGCAGCTAGAGTCCCCTGCTAGATATTTGAAGCAGTATAGGGCTGTATAACTTGTATTCTAAGTCATTTTTATTTTTACTTGTTTGCTCATTAAGATCATTAATCAGATCTTCAGAATATATGACTACCATTGAATACAATCTTATGTAGTAAAATACGTAGGGTACTTTATTTCTATTTTAACTTCTGCAGATATGCCTTTTGTCCACATATGGGGTTTGTCCCCACAAAAATCAAAGTAATTTTAAGAGGAATTGAGGTACTTTTCACAAATAATTTTCTGCAACAAAAGTCACAGGTGGATATATAGGCATAGAATATCTGGGGGATCAGGAATGTATTGTGTACAAGGTGTGTAGCATTGGCCAGGTCCAGCAACTTATCTTTCTAAAATTTTCTGTTATCTTTTATATACAGGCTATATGCATAGGTAAAATATATCACACTGGAAAACTAGCTTTTTAAGTGATGTGTGCTTGGTTCTATTATTGGGTTTATAAAAGGTATTGTGAGGTATGTTGTCTACCTTCAGGGATCTTAACTTTTTTTTAAAGAGGAAATAATATGAGACAACTATAAGATAAACCACATCTTGGTCATTTTTATGCCTGGATTTAAGATAAAGAAGAGATGATGGTTCAAAAAATTATACAATTTTAGAATTTACATGTACACAGATTTATGTAAAAGACTCACAGGTATCTTCTGACAGCTTAATGATTCAATAGCATGATTTGGCTCTCTGAAAAGCAACTGTAGTTTTCACCTGTAGTAACTAAAGTAAAATATATAGGACTAGAAACATGATCAGGAATATTTAGCTTGATAAAGATAAGGTGTAAGAGAATGTGATAGCTATTTTTATATATTTGAAGGACTCACCTAAGGAAATCAAATCTCTTTGTTCAATATTGCCTTTGTTCTAATGTAAGTAAAGATTGCATAAAATCAGACCAAATCAACGACAATACACGATTTATTCCAAAGGTTCTTTTCTAAAACTGGAGGAAAGCATATTTTAGTATTAGATATAGATGGGGACATGGTGGTAGGTACCATATCAATCCCCAAGTTTGGATTTCATGAGCCAGGAAAATGTAAATGAAAGTATGGGTAGGGGCCAAAAATGTAGGGTAGTCAAGGGTACTTTATCACGAAAAGACATTAAACAAAACTGACTACTGACTACTGACGACTTTCATCATTTCATACAAGAAAGGTTATTTTTCAGTGCTTCAGGAGTAAGTAAAAATGTTAAATTCAGTTACATGAAAAGGAGTCAGACTTTTTTTCATATCATGTCAGAATTGTGAAAACTTCAGTAGGGAACCCCTAGGCTAACTGACCTAAGATTGAGTGACTGATAGTGATTGATTTTTCTATTTATTGCTATGACTCTTACTTTCCTTTTACTAATTAATCATTGCCCTTTATCCCTGAGCCTTATCTAAATGCTGGGTACAGGTACTAAAAGTTCTCATAGAGGTATTCTCTGTGACAAGAAGAGATGAAAGAGGACAGAAACTGTGAAGAGAATGTTTTGGGAAGAAGCATAGTGGCCATGAGAAACCTTTAAGATTATTTGGGTGAATCTCTAAATTTGTTTATTGGAAACTATTGTTTTCCATAAACTCAAGGAGGGAGTATGTTATGATCCTGCTTTTCCATACTTACTTGCTAATCACATATGTTAAACTTTACTTCAGTTCTCATCGTAAACTAGGCATAGCCAATCATGTTGATAAGGTTGTATTTAGTATTAAAACTTATTTTAAGCTGCACTTGATATTTGAACTATCCCTTCTAATTTTTCATTTTAGATTTTTTGTGTGTGCTAGTTGTAGGGCGTGAACTCAGGGCCTGGACAATGTCCCTGAGCTTTTTTGCTCAAAGCTAGCACTCTACCAGTTGAGCCAAAGCTCCATTTCCAGCTTTTTTGGGAGGAGTGGGGGTGGTTAATTGGAGATAAGAGACTCAATAATTTTTTTGCCTGGGCTGGTTTAGAGCCACAGTCCTTAGATCTCAGCCCACTGAATAGAATGGATTGCAGGCATGAGCCACTAGCACCAGCTTAGAATTTTCTCAATAACTTTCCTCCACTAGGACTATCTGTTCTACACTCTTACCTACTGTATATAAAAATGTTTCCATAATTATTACTGTGGCTTGCAACTGAAGCATTTATCCGCAGAATTGCCATGTTCGCAGGAGAATTATTGATTGCTTACATACAGAGAATTTCTTACATAGAATTTATTTATTTATTTATTTATTTAGCCAGTCCTGGGGCTTGAACTCAGGGCCTTAGCACTGTCCCTGGCTTCTTTTTGCTCAAGGCTTAGCACTGTGCCACTTGAGCCACAGACCCACTTCCAGCTTTTTCTGTTTATTTAGTGCTGAGGAATTGAACCCAGGGCTTCATGCGTGCTAGGCAAGTACTCTACCACTAAGCCACATTCCCAGCCCCAGAATTTCTTTTTGTTGTTCTTGGTTGTGGGGCTTGAACTCAGGGCCTGGGTACTTTCCCTGAGCAATTTTGCTCAAGGCTAGTGCTCTACCACTTAAAGCCACAGCTCCATTTCCTGTTTCTGAGTGGTTAATTTGAGATAAGAATCTCTTGGGGACTTTTCTTCCCAGGCTGGCTGTGAACTGCAATCCTCAGATCTCAGCCTCCTGAGTAGCTAGGATTGCAGGTGTGAGCCACCAGTGCCTGGTACTTATGTACAATTTTTTAGACAGAAACAAATCAAACCTTTCTTTACTCTAAAAAGAGACTTTGATTCAAAGGTACTAACTCCAGATTGCAAATGAGGGAGATGGACAGCAAGTACTATCTATTAAAGTGAAATTTTAATTTAAATAAATTTAAAAATGAGAGTTTTAGAAATATAACTTATGGTAAATAGCTAGACATTATTGAGTTTATGCCATTTGTTTAATTTTCACAAAAAATTATGGTATAGTTTTTATTATTTTCTTTTGTTTTTATGTGCCAGTGGTGGGGTTTGAAGTCAGGGCCTGGGCACTGTCTCTTAGATTTTTCACTCTCATGGATTTTCCTACCTGGGTGGCTTTGAACCATAATCCACAGATCTCAGTCTCCTGAGAAGTTAAGATTATGACACCAGTGTACCTGGCCATGTTATTCCCATTTTATACTGCAGAAAATAGAGGAATAGAGAGGTTGGATAACTCACTGAGGGTCACAGAAGTAATAAGTAGTTTTTACTAGTAATCAGGATTTGAATCTGGAGCCAGTTTTTGGTGTTTTTTTTTGTTTTGTTTTGTTTTTTGCCAGTCTTCGGGCTTAAACTTAGTGCCTGCACACTCTACCACTTGAGCCACAAGCCACTTTTGGCTTTTTCTGTTTATATGATGCTGGGGAATCGAACCCAGGACTTCATGAATGCTAGGCAAGCATTCTACCACAAAGCCACATCCCCAGCACTGGAGCCAGGGTTTTTATTTAGGTAATCTGACTTCAGAGTGTTTCTTCCTGACTATAAATCACTTGAAGTAGCTTTTAAAATTCAAAAGTCTGCATAGTGTAAAGCTCCCCTAAAAAGGAAAATCTAAAGGAAATCTAAGAAAAGACAGCTTGTATATAAACCAGGATTTATCAGGTCATACCTAAAGCAGTAATTCTTTTATTGCCAGTCCTGGGGCTTAAACTCAGGGCCTTGAACACTGTCCCTGAGCTTCTTTTTGCTCAAGGCTAGCACTCTACCACATCAGCCACAGTGCTACTTCTGGCTTTTTCTATATATGTGATGCTGAGGAATCGAACCCAGGACTTCATGTATGTGAGGAAAGCACTCTACCGCTAGGCCACATTCCCAGCCCCCCTAAAGCAGTAGTTCTTAAGGGTGAAAGTATCAGCATTCTTTGAAAGTTACAAATTCTTAGGGCCAGATCTAGATCACCAATAAGAAACTCTAGAAAAGTAGCCCAACAGTCCATATTTTAATATTTCTTGTAGATGATTCTGGAGCATGCTAAAATTTGAAAAAAAATCCCCAACACTTCTGTAGAAACTAGTTATAGAAAAACAAATCTGAGGCAGGAGCTCAAAGTGGCAGGAAAAGAGAACAGTGGAAAACGATTAAGGATGACTGATTTAAAAGAGTGGTATAGAAAAAGAGCTGGGAACAGAATACATTATTAAGCAACTAGAGTATTAAAGAATAATATTATTTGTATGTTTTAAAAGGCTAAGGGCGAGGAAAAAGATGTGATTTAAGTGCGTGAGAGAAGAGATATATAATCCATATTGCTGTGATTCCTCTGGGGGCCAGAAGAACATCAAAAAAGGTACTTAGTTTAGCCTGGAACTAGACTAGCTGGTTATGTATAACTAGACATGGTCTCAGAACTCAAGCCCTGAAGATTACTGGACAGAAGAAAGGGCTTAAGAACATTACAAGATGGTAATGTGAGTCTGTTCTTTGTATCTGAATCAAGCTAACTGAATACCACAAACTGCTTTTATGAGATGCCTCAGCCTATATAATTGTTTGAGTATGCTGGATGAAGTAAAGCCTCTTTTTGTAGGGGGTGGGGGGGGGAAGGATATACTATAGGAACTAGAGAAAGTGAAGAAGGGTACACGTTCTTCTTTGAATAAATCACCAACCTATCCTCCATGGAGTTGATTTAAAGAGCACATTCATGATCATTTAGCACAGGATACCCCCATTTTTGTGTCACTCTACTTGATAGGGTTTATCCTACACATTTGCTTTATCTGCCAGTTTTATGTATCTAAATTATATGATCAAATGCTAACAAATGCTTTTCAATCTTGTTCCTTGTTCTGATTTGTGTTTATTTTTAGTATCAGAAAAGTTCTACTGTAAGCCATGAGATGTCTGGTCTGAATTGGAAACCCTTTGTATATGGCGGCCTTGCCTCTATTGTTGCTGAGTTTGGTAAGACTGTAAAAATGATGAAAAATCTGTTATAGATGATGCTATAAGGTGATAGTTATTTTTTGGTGAAAACTAAAGATAAGTAAAATTTCCCTCTGCTTTAAAAACTGGTGTCTCAAAGCCATCAACTAACATTTCTGAGAAAGCACTACTAAATGCATAATAAATGAAGTTGAGAAAAGTCAATCGTTAGAAACTCTTTTGATAGTTTAGTAATTTGCTAGTTTGGTAGGCTTAATAAATGAAAATGTAGGAATCTTTGCTGTCTTCCTGTACTAATTGTCTTCCTTTTATGCTAAGTTGCTTATAACTTTGTTGGTAAGTTTTATTTGAAAACAGGCTTCTTATGTTCAAAGTTCTGCCTTGTTTTAGAAGAAAACTGACAAAATTGAGCAAGAGTATTCTCTATATGATCCTAATTTTGAAATATTTTTAGATTGTGACTTTATTTTACATTTTACAGAAATTTTTATTTCCTGGACTATTCATAAGTGACTGGACTCTATCAATCTTTATTGACCTTTTTGGTATATGTTCTGACCTTGTGATATCCAGCTATATATTCACCTTGTCAGTTTTGGATCTTGAAATACTACTTTATGTGTCATAATGGTGGATATATTGTACTGCCCAGGGCATATCATTTTACCACATATATCTCTTGTCCTTTGACAGTGATGTTCTAGGAGAGGTCTTTTGTATGTTACAGGATGCACTGTTATTTTGTTTGTGTGCTGTGTGCTTGCTGGTCCTAGGGCTTGAAATCAGAGCCTGGGAATTGTCCCTGAGCTTTTGTGCCCAATGATAGTATTGCACCACTTGAGCCAGAGCTCCACTTCTGGCTTTTTGGTAGTTTCGTTGGAAAAAATTGTCCCACAGACTTTACTGCCTTGGCTGGCTTGGAACCTCGATCCTTAGTTCTTAGCCTCCTGAGTTGCTAGGATTACAGGCATGAGCCACTAGTGCTCAACTTCTACTATGTTTTCAGATATTATTTTTCCCATAAATTTAGCCAAGACCTACTTGTGACTCTTTAGAAATACTTATAAGTGAGTGTGTTCTTTTATAGGAACTTTTCCTGTGGACCTTACCAAAACACGGCTTCAAGTCCAAGGCCAAAGCATCGATGTTCGATTCAAAGAGATAAAATATAGAGGGATGTTTCATGCCCTCTTTCGAATCTATAAGGAAGAGGGTATCTTGGCTCTGTATTCAGGGTAAGACTGGATTCTTTCCTTCCATCATGAACAGAAATGCATTTTAAAGAGGCCATATATATCAACTATATCATAGTTTATGCCCTTTGTATTTATCATTTCAACTTGTAATTCCACATTAGTGGGCCAGTTTTTATTTCACCTGCCTGAAAGTCTTGGGTTTGACTTTTGAGTTTGTCTGGATTTAAGTGATAAATATTAAAATGGATATATCCTTATAGCATAGGCTTTCACCAGGTTTCTTGAAACTCATCAGTGATCATTGTTGAAATCAGCACCGATTAACAATATGTTCTTGTGTTACTTTTTCCTGTTGACAAATGCTGACTTCCTTTAACAGTTTCTTCTAAAGAAATATTATTCTGAGCTAGGCACTGGTGCTTATGCCTGTAATCCTAGCTACTCAGGAGGCTGAGATCTGAGGATTGCAGTTTGAAACCAGCCTGGGCAGGAAAGTTCATGAGACTCTTATCTCCAATTAACCATCAGAAAATTGGAAGTGGCACTGTGGGTCAGGTGGTAGAGTGCTAGCCTTGAGTGAAAAAGCAAAAAAGCTCAGGTAGCTCAGAGAGACAAATGGTGCATTTTCCCCTCTCATATACAGAAACTAGATCTAAAATATATCAGGACATGATATATTAGACAGTACTCTAGGAATTCACAATGAGACCAAAGGAGGATACTCTTAGGGGAGGAACACAAAGGCACAATGCCTATGTGCCTCTGATCATATAATAGTCATTGAAATGAACTCCAGGGAATAGAAACAAGTGTTTTTTTCTATGTTGTTGTTTCTGTTTTCTTTTCTTTTTATCTTGTTTGTTCATTTATCTGTCTTTTTGGAGGTAAGGCGGGGGACACAGAAATGGAGGGACTAAGGATGAACAAATATAGCAGTGGTACTTACTAGACACTGTGTTGAAAATGAGCTGTACAACTTGTGGGTAGGCATGGGAGGGAAGAACTGGGAGAGAGCGAGGGAAGGGTGACACTGTCCAAAAAGAAATGCATTCTTTACTTGATTTTTGTAATTGCAACCCATCTGTACGTCACATTTTAATAACAATTAAAAAATTTCAGGGACAATTCCCAGGCCCTGAGTCCCAGGACTGGCACATACACACAAAAACAAATACTATTCTGGCAATGTATACAGAAATGCAGAGTGATAGAGAGGAAGAACCATCTTTTGTGGTCTATTGCCAATTTCCTAGGTCATAATTTAGGCTACCAGTTTTTTTTTTTGCCATTCTTGGGGCTTGAACTCAGGGCCTGAGCACTGTCCCTGGCTTCCTTTTGCTCAAGGCTAGCACTCTACCACTTGAGACACAGCGCCACTTCCAGCTTCTTCTGTTTATGTGGTACTGAGGAATCGAACCCAGGGCAGGGCTTCATGCATGCTAGGCAAGCACTCTACGTCTAAGCCACATTCCCAGCCATAGGCTACCAGTTTTGCTCACAAAATGGAAATCATTCTATCAGTAACCTCTATTATTTAAAAGATAATTTTCTTAGAGAAAAATAATCATCATCTTGACACAAATGACTGATGGATCATGTGTTTTTACCTTGTTTTTTCATCAGAATGAATATTTCCCTTGTAGAAAGCAGTAGAATCATAAACATGCATATTTAGGCATATATTTTTAATCCTTGTCTTTCTATGTGTATACCTCCTAAAATATAGCTTTGCAATATGGAGGAATCTCAAAGAAGGTATGAGAACAATTCCAGTTTATGAGCAGAACTGAAATAGATTGCAATCTTGGTTCCAGTATCTCTTTGTTGATAAGAATAAAGTTGTATTTGCAACTGTTAGAGGTTGATTTTTTTTCTCAATATGGGAGATGGGTAATGGTGTATATGTCATTCTGTACATTACTAAATTCATTTTGCTAATCTTTTTTGTGTTGATATTGGGACTTGAACTTGAATGAATTTTAATTTTCAAGTCTATGCATTTAAAAAGTCTTTTGAGGGCTGGGGATATGGCCTAGTGGCAAGAGTGCTTGCCTCGTAATACATGAGGCCCTGGGTTCAATTCCCCAGCACCACATATACAGAAAAACGGCCAGAAGTGGCACTGTGGCTCAAGTGGCAGAGTGCTAGCCTTGAGCAAGAAGAAGCCAGGGACAGTGCTCAGGCCCTGAGTCCAAGCCCCAGGACTGGCCAAAAAAAATTAAATAAAATAAAAATAAATAAATAAATAAAACGTCTTTTGAGGGGCTGGGAATATGGCCTAGTGGCAAGAGTGCATGAAGCCTTGGGTTCGATTCCCCAGCACCACATATAGAGAAAACAGCCAGAAGTGGCATTGTGGCTCAAATGGCAGAGTGCTAGCCTTGAGCAAAAAGAAGCCAGGGCCAGTACTCAGGCCCTGAGTCCAAGGCGCAGGACTGGGGGGAAAAATTCTTTGAGGTTTTATCTGAGCATTTTCCATATTGATTTCTAGTTTGCTTCCATTATGGGCCAACAAGTACATGCTATAATTTCAAGTTTTTGTTAATATATTGTGTTTTTTACCCTACATATGTACTTTCTTGATCAGTGTTTCAAAACTTCATATTCTCTTGTTACTGGATGGGTAAAAGAAGTGAATAGGTTATCTAATTGGCAGATAAATGTCAAGTAAAGTTAACTTTCCTGTTTTTCTCTTTTTTGGGGAGGCAGAATTGCTCCTGCGTTACTAAGACAGGCATCATATGGAACCATTAAAATTGGGATTTATCAAAGCTTGAAGCGGTTGTTTGTGGAACGTTTGGAAGGTAGGTATCTTTAGTTCAAAGGGATCATGCTTAATGTGAAGTGCTTATCACATGATGCCTGAGAATGGAGGGCAGTCACTGTAAATAAAGATCATGTGAGCTTGTATTTGACTTGGGATAAATCTTTGCAGAGATGATGTGTAGGTTAGAGGGACCTTCCTCCAATTTGTCTTTTTCCTAACAATAAAAAAGGCTTCTGGTCAGCCCTGAAGCATGGAACAATCATATCCAGGTAAATTAATGGTATCCTCATTAGTATGAGGACATTTACCTATAAAGCATTTTGTAGTTGCCAATTTTGATCAACTTTTGTTAGGTCGATTACGTTTAGGATATCATGTTCTAGATTGCAATGTACTTATGGCCCTGGTATACACGCAGCATTGTTATATATCTCTCCATTAGCTGCTGCAGCACTTTAAGCCTGTTACTTACTCAATGGTTGTTTTGCCATAGGCCTGGGACTGTTGGATGGTTGGGAACAGCTGGAGAGCCTTTCGGTTAGTAATGCCCTTCAATCACTTTATTATCCTAAATAAGCTTTATCTAGAGCTCCTTCTTTGGGGATCCCAAAGGATTCCCTTTCACCTCTTTCTCAAATAATTTCCTTTTGTAGACTTTTTTCTTGGGTTTACTAAGTTTCTGTATGCAGGCTCTTTATGGTGGGGTGATGAAGAAAACTGAATTTTCTTTGTATAACAATGTTCCCTGTGGTTTCTGTGGGTTTTGTTTTCTAGCTGATGGGATTTAGTTCTAAATTACTGCTTCTTTTTGCTGAGGGTATTAGCTTAGAGGTAGAATGCTTGCCTAGCTTTTGTAAGATCTTGCTTTTGCTCCTGTGTTGCAAGTGTTTCTCAGGTTCTCAGACTCAAAAAGGAAACAGAAAGATGCCAGACAAGGTGGACATGGAGTTCATGTTTATTGCCAGACTCTCTGTCCATTGGAATCATCACTAGCAGTACCAATAGCAGTGGCCCATTGTGTAATCACACACTTTTCTTTAGCCAAACCCAGCATAGACAGTCTCTCCACAGCAGCACAGCTTCATTCTGTTCATGGGTTCACATCTGTTCCCCAGTGGCAGCACCCTTCATACCTTGTCTTCCAGTGGCAACACACTGTCCAACAGGTTTACCTGTTCATACCCTCTCTAGACAAAAGTAGCATTTGGCTAAAGATGGTCATTTATACACACCCAGTCTCAAGGCCACAGAGTTACCTAAGATAGCGCATGCATACAGAGCTGACACTTACATCAATATGCTGAAACCATCTGAATCTCAGTTTGGGGGATGTATAGGCCCAAAGACTTCAAGAAGTTAGAGATGAGAAAGCCTGACTGACTCCATTTACCCTACAGCTCTCCAAATCTAGAAAAATAAATACTGTATTTTCTTTTTCAAACATTTGGCTACCGGAGTCTTCTGTAAATAAATAGAGGCTAATAGATATCTAAGGTCAGCCAAATTAATATTTATATACCTTTTCAGCTTGGCATTAGATTTTATCTTATAATATTTAGTTCCAGAGCCTTAACAGTTGGTGGTTATATGTGAAAATGCTTTAAAAATGACAACAACAGATATTATCTGTTTGAAGTGATTGAAGGGGAATTACCACATTCTGAATTCCTACAGTATATTGACAGTTATATAGAATAGAATATGTTCCATTGCCCTTTAGTAATAACATTTTTAGAAATTATTTATATTTTGTAATTTTTAGCTATTTTGTATTGAGTTGGCATCTAGCTATCCTGAAGTTTCTTTTCTTTCATTATCACTGTAGTTTATTTCTAAAGTCATCTCTCTGACCCAGGTTCCCTTTCCCTAATATCTCGGTGTTCTCCTTGCAGACATTAGTGCCTAATAAAAGCATATATTTTTAAAATCTTTTTAACAGATGAAACTCTTCTAATTAATATGATCTGTGGTGTAGTGTCAGGAGTGATATCTTCCACTATAGCCAATCCCACCGATGTTCTAAAGGTAAGAGAGATGGATGTGTGCAGAATGATTTGAAGAGAATACAACCTTCAAGTAAGATTTCCACTCTGCATTGACAGCTATTTAAAACCTTGGGTATAGGGGCTGGGGATATGGCCTAGTGGCAAGAGAGCTCGCCTCGTATACATGAGGCCCTGGGTTCGATTCCCCAGCACCACATATACAGAAAACGGCCAGAAGTGGTGCTGTGGCTCAAGTGGCAGAGTGCTAGCCTTGAGCAAAAGGAAGACAGGGACAGTGCTCAGGCCCTGAGTCCAAGCCCCAGGACTGGCCAAAAAAACAAACAAACAAACAAACAAAAAAACCTTGGGTATAAATGGGAGCTGGTAATCACACCTGTAATCCTAGCTATGTAGGAGGCTGAGATCTGAGGATCACAATTCAAAGCCAGCTGGGGCAGAAAAAGCTCTGAGACTCTTATCCCCATAAACTACTCAGAAGAAGCTGGAAGTGGTATTGTAAATCATGTTGTAGCCTTGAACAAAGATGCTCAGGAATATAGAGCCCAGTCCCAGAGTTCAAGCCCCAAGACCAGCAAATAACAACAAAAAAGGTATTTTTTGTAAATGTAACCCCTCTGTATATCACCTTTATAATAACAATAACACAAATTTTTAAATGGTATGTTTTGGGCTGTATTAAGATAATCTGAATTGAGAAACAGCACTATGAATTACCTGTGCTGACTTGTTAATGGGGCTTGAACTCAGGGCCCAGGTGCTGTCTCTGAGCTTCTTTTGCTCAAGGTTAGCACTCTACCAGAGTCACAGCACCACTTCCAGCTTTTTCTGTGTATCTGGTACTGAGGAATCGAACCTAGGTCTTCATGCATGCGAGGCAAGCACATTACCACTAAGTCACATTCCCAGACCCCATGTGGCCTCCATTTTTATCTTTGGCAGTTTAAATTTTTGTGTAGGTTTTGATAAACAATTTTACGAGGCAAGCACTCTTGCCACTAGGCCATATTCCCAGCCCTGATAAACAATTTTAAATGTATATAAAATAGAGAAAAACCTAGTACAGTGAACATTTTTGCATCACCTAGAGTTTCTTGCCTTACTTTAGTTCTAGTCCTGTTCAAGAATCACTTTCTTGAAGAAATCTACTTATTGTAGGGTAGTTTTGCTTTGTCCTTGAAATAGTTTACATCTTGATTTATTTGGATTAAGGGTTTTTGTGTCACAAACTCAAGACCTGGGAGCTGTCCAAAAACTCAGGACCTGGGTGCTATCTCTGAGCTTTTTTTGCGCAAGGTATGCATTCTACCACTTGAGCCTCAGCTTTTTGGTGCTAAAGTGAAGATAAAAGTCTCACAGACTTTCCTGAGGCTAGTTTTGCTTTGAAATGTGATCCTCAGAGTTGAGTTCTGAGTAGCTAGGATTACAGGTGTGAGCCACTGGAGCCTGGCTTATATTAAGCTTTTTATTTCAAAACTACTACTACTACTGGTACTAGTTGACTTTCTGTATAAAAGCATGCTACTGTTAAAGAATTGAGCAAAGTCATTTATTGAAACTTAAAACTCTCTACATCAGACCTATATGTGGACTACTGGTATTTAGTGAGACTTTGTATATGGAGTCTGTGGGAAATTGTATCTAATCTTTTACATGGCTATTTAATGCTGTCTTTACTTTCTTGAAGCTCCCAAACTTTTTTTATTTAGAAGTATTTATTGAAGGATTGTTTTATTTTAGACACTACTCCATAGTGCTAGAGAACTTGAAACAAAAAGCAAAACAAACTAATCACACAACCAGAACTACATTTGTGATACAATGAGTTCAAAATCTTAGGCAAGCTCCCAAACTTTTAAGAAACAGAACTCAAGTGTAAGGTCTTTTAAACATAAAATGATATTTTAACACTTTTTTTGCTGGTCCTGTGGCTTGATCACTGGGCCTGGACATTGTCCCTGAGCTTCATTGGCTCAAAACTAGTGCTCTAACCACTTGAGCCACAGTGCCAATTCTGGCTTTTTCTGAGTAGTTTACTGGACATAAGAGTCTCATGGAATTCTTTGCCCAGGCTGGCTTCAAACTGCCCAATTGCAGCATCATCATTTAGATATAAACCACTGTTAATATTTGGATATATATATATTCATCTAGTCTTCTTTCTGTGTTTATAGGTACTTTAACACTATCTTTAATAAGAATTATGTGTAAATCTTCCTTTGTAACTCTTTTTTTGCCAGTCCTGGGGCTTGAACTCAAGCATTGGGCACTGTCCCTGAGCTTTTGCTTGAGGCTAGCATTCTACCACTTGAGCCACAGCACCACTTCTAGCTATTTTTTGATGGTTAATTGAGGTAAGAGTCTCAAAGACTTCCCTGCCCTAGGCTAGCTTTGCACTGTGATCCTCATATTTCAGCCTCCTAAGTAGCTAGAATTATAGATGTGAGCCACTGGCATCCAGCTTAATAACAATAATCTCTAAAATATTCTTTGATAGAAATTACATTATTGTATATAAAACATGTCAGTTCACCTCATTAATTGGATCATAACAGCAGAGATTTTTTGAGATCTCCCAAATACTTTTGTTTAGTTTTAAGTAACTAGTAACACATCTCATTTTGGTTATCTCTGTCAAAATAAAATGTTTACTTCTTGCATGTTTAGATTCGAATGCAGGCACAAGGCAATCTCTTCCAAGGAAGCATGATTGGCAGTTTCATTGATATATACCAGCAAGAAGGCACCAGGGGTCTGTGGAGAGTGAGTATTATTTTTCTGGTATTATATAATCTCAAAGATCTTGAAAAGAATATTTTTATATAAAGCCAAATAATGGTGATTTATAACACCCTGTAAAATGTAAGAAAATCCTTATCACCTGTAAAAGGACCAAACTTTACAATTGGTCTTTGCTCCTGCTTTAATGTCTCAAGATTGTATATTTGGGAAAATTGACAACATTGAAATTGCTATTTTGATTTGTTCAAATTTACAGCAGATTTATTCTTCAGTATAGTTTTCGCCAGTTTTGTATTAAACCCAGCATTTTTTGATCTGTGATGCTCACTGTAGTGCTTATGTTCAAAGTTATCTATTTACTTATTTACTTTTGGTGGTTCTCAAGGCCTTGCATTGTTACACTTGCTAGGCCAGTGCTTTACCACTTGAGCTATGTCCTGAGCCCTATAAAGTTGTTATCTATACCAATGTTTTTCACTTTATAAAAAGAAAATGATGCCAGACAATGGCTCTATCTTGCTAGTAATCCTAGCTATTCAGAAGGCCAAGATCTGAGAATCATGGTTTGAAGCCAGTCAGGGCAGAAAAATCTGAGATTTTTACCTCATATTAATTAGCAAAAAG